>NW_004955426.1:10332465-10404270 GCF_000276665.1 Chinchilla lanigera
TTCTGTCTTCTATTTCTATGCTGAAAGAAACTGTCAATGAGTCTTTGGTTGACCAGTATTGCATGTCTATATCTGTTTTCATGAGAAGCCGCTTTGAAAATATCAATATGTAATACAACCACCATTGTTAATTCCCTACCATTTTGTTCGTAACTCTGTATTGTCTGTATTGTGCTTGTGATATGTTGTAAAATGTTGTATGTCTGTTAATGTTTCCCTCCTTTTATCTTTAAAATAAAAAATAAAAAAAAGTACTAATCATAAGGGACATAACTCACAAAAGTGACATTAATAATGTCCATACTCCATGCCACCACAGGAAGACTGAAGATTATTGAGTGATATACTTCTGGCTACCTAAAATCATGTAGCACCAGATCCACAGTAGCCTTTTCTAACACACTGATTTATCTGGTCCCAAGTAATACACGTAGGATTAGGAACAACAGCATGCTTTTGCCAAAATTCAAAGACTGTTATGCTCAGTTAAACCGATTTGTGTTTCTTCTAAGTATTTGTATCTTCACAGTCATTAGTTCTTAAATATATTTTTAATAAATAATACAAGGAAATTGTATATATTTATTGGATAATGTATAACATTTTATATATGTATATAATTTGTAATAAACTGATCAAGGTAAGCGGCATTTCATATTTCTTTGTTTTGGGAACATTTGACTAATTCGCCACTAACTAAAAAGTATTCAGTTCATTGTTATCAATTCAATTCATTGTTATCATTGTTATACTCTACTTATACTTTATAGTCTATGTGGGCTGCAACCAGCAAGGCCTCTTTTCTATAGTATATTAGGATTCTTTTCCTCCTAACTGCAGCCTTGTGTATCCATTGAAAAATCTCTCCCAATTCTCCTTCCCCTATTTCCATCCCAGGATCTGGTAAGCACTATTCTAACCTCTATATCATTGATGTCAAATTTGTAGTTTCTATGCACTGGAATTTGCAGTATTTGACATCCTCAAGCTGAATTACTTTACTGGACGTAATGCCCACCAGTCTATCCATGTTACAGCATATGACAGAATGTTGTTTTTATTTACAGCTGAGAAATATTCCCCTGTTTAAATTCATTACATTTTTAATCCTTTTATCCATTGTTGGAGGCCTAGGTTGATCACCTGTCTGGTTACTGACATCGCTACCATTTTTGTTCTTTATAGGTTATGGCAATTTTTCTGTTAGCGTGAACACTGGTGACATAGTCAAATTCCTTCACCTTGTTAAGTTTATCAACACTGACAACTTGCAGACTTCCCTGTATTCATACTCATTTTCATTTACCCCCATCCCATTATGGTAGTTGTGAAATTGTGAGTCAGGATGATAGAGTGCTTCAAAGCAAAGTGTCTACTGTTACACGGAATTGCCATTGAGTTTCCATTCAACCATATTCAGCTCTGTTGCTCAAAATCATTGTGATAATTTAGAGATAAAGTGCTCTCCAAATGCTGTGTTTTTGGAGGATTTTGAAAGAAGGCCTCTGAGGCCAGGCACTGACACTCTGAGGGGCCAATGCACGAATCTATGAGATTGATGCCAAAGGTGCAGTGAAGATACATTGATGTAGAAACATCTGCTGGGGGAAACCAGCAGAGTCAGACTAAGCAAGAGTCTATGTGGGCTGCAATCAGCCAGGCCTTAGAAACAAAGATGTCCAAGGTGTTTGGAGTGCACACCTCACCAAAACTGTGTTTGATGCTGGACATGCAGCTTCAGAATTTAATGTATGTCCTACTGGGTTTTCGTCTTGCTCTGACCACATTCCTTACAAACTAACTTTTCCTGTCTTTTAGAATGCAAATGCTTACCTTGTGTCATTTTATGATGGATGTTCTTAATTTTATTTTTCATTTTTATAGATGCTCACAGCTAAAAATTTGCCTTGAGGATCAGAAGAGACTTTGGACTTAGACTTTTCAGCAGTTCTAAAACGGTTAAGGTTTTGACAATCTTAGGAAATAGACTCAATGCATTTTTCATAACAAAATGCACACAATCCTTTCTGGGCCTGAGATAAAATATTTTAGTATAGATCTAGAATATCTCACAAACGTCCTATGTTCAGAAGTGGAGATTTAGGAGGGGCACTAGATCGTGGGTATGCTCTATTCATCGGTAGATAGATGCATTGGTGAGTTTATGGTAAAAGTGTTGTGAGGCCTATTTGGAAGAGGTCCATCACTGGGGTAAGCCTTGCAGGGTATACCTCCCTCTTTGTCTGCTCCCTTTGCTGTCTTCTTTCTGGCTACCGTGAGGTCAGCAACTTTCCTCTGCTAGGCCTTTCCACCATGCTGTTTCTCTCTTGGACTGACAACCCAAACCTTGAACCAAACTGAACCTCTCCTCTTCTAAGTTGCTAGTGTGTGATATTTTGTTTCAGGAATGGTAAATCTGATGAATACTATCATTTTATTTAATTATGAAATGCACATGTTATCTATTCATAGAGTGCTCATGAGGGTCAAATATAATTATCTTTGTAAATTAGAATTTTTGGAATAAGTGATACTGAGGACACTGTAGCATTTGCATATTTATTTTTATATAAAATGGCTCATACTTGTGTTCTCTAAGAAATATAATATTTTTTACTAAGATTGAACATATATGATGAGAAAGAGCTATAACTGAAGGAAAGTAATTTATATTTTAGCTCAGAGATTTGGAGTCAGACATAAAGTATGCCTATATATTTAAACAGAAAACTGGTAAGGCAATGTCTAAAATGGATACAAAGGAGGGAAAGAAGAAAAAAGAAAGAAGGAATGCAAAATATAAATATACATATGAATAGCTGCAATAACTGTATTTCTCATGTCTGATGGTGTATTGAAATGAACAGTAATGATTACAATTTTTTTATGTTCTGATCGATAGTGCATGCTTGTGTCTGTTGGTCTGAGCAACTGATTTTAAGGTAACAGTATGCAATGGAATTACAATGGTGAACTCCTATCAACTTGCCTAGTGAAACTCTGTATTATCTCTACTGTTTTATCAAAGAATTATTTTTTATTCCCTATAATGTTTTGAACAATCTTTCATTCTTACATCTGGTAATCTGAGCAATATAGTTGAGGATAGTTATATGTAATGTAACAAACACTGTTGATTCGTATTATTTTGTCTTGAGACCCTGTATCACTTTGAATGTTCTTGCTTTGATTTGTTTATGTTTGTGATACTGGTATGCTGCTACTGTTCTATTTCTTTGTTTGTTTGTTTCTCATTTACTAATGTCTTTAAAAAAAATATCTCTTCTATGGTAGCTAGCACCAGCTCAAAAAAAATTTATAACTTAGGTATTGCTTATCCATCATTTCTTTAACTAGAAATAAATTTATAGTTATCTGTGTAAAATTTGCAGTACTATGATAGAAGCTTGAAACTTCTATAAGGCAAAGTGGTACAGTTGCAAAACATAATTCCCTAGGTGGACAGGTAAAGAGCATATACATTCATTGTTTGTGAGTGAAATCTATTTTCCTCATTATTCATAAGGGCATTCATTGTTCAGAATCTATGAAGTATGTTAAAAACAACTAATTTTAAGAACAATTAATGAGGTGCCAGTAAAACAATTTATATTGCATTGCATGGGTACTCATATAAAAAAACGTAGACATACAGTTTCACTTACTCAAACTGGTTTAAGGCCAAAAAAAAAATGTGGAGTCGCATTGATTGGCACATGGAACACAAAGCTTGTGTACCGAGGTGTGTAGGAATTTTCTACACCTGGGTTTTAGATAATGATTTTAAATAAAGTGTAAGAAATGCATAGTTTTCCAGTAATTCATATATTATGCATTTTAGGAAGGCCGGGGATATAGCTCAGTGGCACAAGTGCCCGCCTGGCAAGCACAAGGTCCTCAGTTCAATTCCCTGTACCAAAAACCACAAAAAACAACAACAGCAACAAAAACCCTCATGTGTTTTAGGAAGAAATGGTGGCTATTTGCCTGCAAGTATATGTATAACTAAGATACATAGTAAAATGAGAGACCTGGCAGTTAGTCAGAAAGTAGATTAAAAGATGCATGATTTGTATTATCATACATGGGCACAAGTATCTTGCATTTGCTTCCCTTAATTACTTGCTATGTAATTCCTGATGTCTACCTCTTGAGACCTTTGGCTCCACTGTTGTATTTATGCAGCAAAGAATCAGGTTTATTGTTCACATTTCTTCTTTTCTTTTTCAGAGCATATTCTTTAGAAATGGCATTCCTTTATTTTTGTAGGAAACGGGGGGGGGGGAAAGAAGTGATGTGGCACATTTCTTCCCTAATATGAGAGGACAACATGGTGTTTATCACTAATAGGCTTCTAGCAATATAGAACTCATTGAGAAAATAATCCTAATAGAAAAGGCTTTCTATCTACTTTTATCAATTACAGTCTTGAACTTTGTCTGCTTTTTGCAACTTAATGAGCAACTGAATATGGTAAACAGAATCCCTGGTGGAAATTAATATTTTATTATATTAATATTTAATACTATTTACCCTTGTAATATATATTAATTGGATTTTTAAATACACCATTTTGTTATCTCACAGTAGTCCTGATGTTTGATATATATTGTTTACTATCATATTCATGAATGTGATAAAGTAAAAATGTAAATATAAGCAACACTAACATTTTGGAATCCACATTTATCATTAGAGCTTATTTAGAAATGTCCAAAGTTATGCAACATTTATGTACAGTAAACTTTCAGAGGAATGAAAAATCCTTGCAACAAACTCATGGGAATTCTTCATGAATATATATAAATGTTAATTGTTGAAATATGTGACCTATGAAACTATTTTAATAATTATTACTTTATTATATGGAACAGAGATCATTCAACACAAACTGCTAGCTTTTCCTTAATATCCATAAAAAGTCAGATATCCAATAGTTTAGGCATTGCAAACACCATGGTCTTTGTACTAATTATCCCACTGTAGTGTGAAACTGATGCTATTTGCCAGTTATTAAATGAATGTGGTTATGCGCCAATGAAACATTGTCTACAAATTTGGAGCTAGCCAGATTTCACCTACAAGCCATACATGGCTGAATCGTAAGCTAAAAGGAACTTCATAATTTCAAACCTGGTTTCCTGTGCAATATGAGTTATTTCTCTAGTAACTCGGTAGAAATGTCTAACCTATAGTATCCAATCACATGTTCGAGATGTTGAAATGTTAATATTTACATTTTATATTGTGTATTAATTACAATGATCAACCATTGATGTAGTATTTGCCTAAGTGCTTGTGAAACTGTTGAGTATCTATAATTATTCCTGATATCAATTGTTTGACCAACAGTGATGCTTTCACATGGAATTATGGTTGCTGAGTTATGGTAAGACACAGTCACCATGTGAATATGACTGTATATTAGATCAGCAGCATACATCATATGCTTTTTATGAACATCACTTAATTATAATAAACCAATCCCACAAGAGGAGATATGTTGTCTGCAGGTTACAGGTGAGCAAACTGACGCTCAGCGTGCACATATAAAATGACCAAGTTATCACTGGTAGTAAATTAAACTGGAGCATCAAATATCGATTTCAAGTCTGTCTGGCTCCAAAATGCCCCACCTTATGCTAGCAAACTATCTACAATTTCTGCTACTTCTCTGGATTTTTTAACAGTTGCTTGAGAAAACTACATGCTGTTTGCAGGCACTGTAAACTGTAAATTCCACTGAGCTCTCCAAATGCCTCTAGTGTCTCCATATTTCATCTCCATTGCAATCCAAACTCAGACTATATGCATGCCATCCTTAGAGCAGAGAACTCCTGATTCATTGAACAAAGCCGTCTTACATGGGCTACCATAATTTTACTACTTCTTTCTTAAAATAGCTTTGAATTACTTCATTTCTTACCTTTGATTGTTAGTTTCTCCTCAACACTATATCCTTTCATTCACTAAAAGGGCCTATGCAACTTTCTTGATTCTATCCTTTCTCACAAAATGTTGAGAATTGTGCTTGATGTGGGATTCTGCTTTGTAACATTACTGATTTTTATTCATCAATGTACAATTAAGTACAAGTTTTCCTAGGTTGACATTAATTCTCTAATTCCTCATGTTATTGCTAATTAATATCCATATTTTTCTTTGCACAATCTCTTAGAAATATTCCTTAAGCCCTTGAACAACTTTTCTTCTACTCCCACACCATGACCTCTTAGACTCTAGCTGCTGTTGTAGTTTATCTGCTGAAATTGACTTTCTCTTGCATTTCTGAAGAAAATCCCTCATTACTGGCCTTAGTACTAATTATCTGGATATTTTGGCAATTCATCTTTGCAATCATACTTCTCATTTTGAAAAGTTAGCTTTTCTTTTCCTTGTCCTTTCCCTGGACTTCTTCTAATTCTAATTTTCCATAAAGAAAATGTCAGAGTTGCATTTATAATATATTCTTTTTCTTTTTTAATATTCTTTCCATAGGAATCTTATTATTACATATCTAGGAGTTATTTTTGATATTCTATATCTATATATACTCTGTGGCTGCACTTTCTCTCCCATTTTTATCATACAATCTGTTATCTTTCTCTGGTTATGCCACCAAGAACTAAAATGCAAGATCACTTGAAACAACAAGCATACCCCATGCATATATGTCAAATGAAGCAAATTTGATATTTATCTGTAGCTCATCCTCTTCATTCTCTTTCTTTCTTTCTTTCTTTCTTTCTTTCTTTCTTTCTTTCTTTCTTTCTTTCTTTCTTCTCCCTTGCCTCCTTGTCCTCGCTCAAATTATTTTCCTAATTTTAAGTCTCATTGTACACTACTACTCTTTCCAATGTCCCTTTTCTTACTGAATTGTATTGGGGCGCTGTTTACTTCGCATGACTTTCATTATATTACTGATTTTATTATCACCTTCATTTCTATTACCACTTTCAAAATGTAAACCAAAGAACACTTTTCAAGCATAGGTATCATTACACAACTCTTTTCTTTAAACATTGTCAATGATTTCCAATCTCATTAAGTTACATAATCCCTTCCCTTCTTGACATCTGTGTTGTTCTAAAACGATGCTGGCAAACCTATGCCACAGAATCCATAGCACGCTGGTGGCATCACTGAAAGCTCTGAAAGGTCCACCATCATTGGTCTAAGCTACGGCCCCAGATTGCATATTCAATTTTATTTTCAAGACTGTATGCACTATACTGAAATCAGATTGCACCACAGTAAAGTGTCTAAGATAGAGTGAATCATACTGAACACTTTTAAAATGTTTTCACACAATTTCCAATATCTTATATATTCTACACTTCATTTCAAGTTTCCAGCATTTGAAAATTTATGTCCTCTTCAAGGCTTATCTTGAATTCTAACCTTTCTGTAACTAGGTTTTTTTTTTTTTTTGGTATTATTCAGTTAGAAATATCTTTATGTCCCTGATCCATCTCACTCTCTAATTTAAAATGATCAAAAACTGTTTCAATTTGCATCTCTTGAATGGCCAATGATTTTGAACATTTTTTCATGGATTGTGTTTCTTCAACTCAGAAGTATGTATGCACCTCAGATGCCCTCTTTTGCACTGGGTCTTTGAATTTAGGGAATCTCAATTTTTTATTTTATCTAGAAAAATTATTTATATGCTCTAGATAAAAGTCCTTTTTCTGAGTGACAGATAGCTATAATGATTCATCTCACTCCAGTAACAATGGCTATCTTGAAGAAATCAAACAATAACAAATGCTGGAGGGGCTGCGGGGAAAAAAGAATACTTCTCCACTGTTTGTGGCAATGTAGACTGGTGCAACCACTTTGGAAATCAGTGTGGATATTCCAAAAACATTAGGATTCGCAGTCCCACTTAACTCAGCTATTCCTTTTCTGAGGATTTTCTGAGAAGAACTAAAACCATCATACCACAATGATATATGTGCACCTATGTTTATATCAGCCCAATTTTTAATAACTAAATATTGGAAACAACCCAAATGTCCATCAACTGAGGAACAGATAAAAAAGATGCAGTATTTTACACAATGGAATATTACTCAGTTATAAAGAAAGATAAATTTGATGCTTTTGTAGGTAAAAGGATGAAACTAGAGACCGTACCCACAACTGAAATAAACCAGACATTCATGTGTAAACATTGTAAGAAAATCAAATCCTAGTGTAAGAAAATCAAAGAGTATATAAAATCAACAAGGTACAATAGATATAGTGAAAAGGAAAGAAACTGCTCAGAAGGAAAGAATAACTAGGATGAGGGAAAGGAGAAAAGAAAGAAGGAGAAAAGGAAATTATATATATATATACATATATATAACATATATACACATACATATACACACAGACACAAGATAGCTAAGATAATTGTACTACTAGTTTCTAATGGTTTATTGAAAGGAACATTTAATGTTTAATTGTTTGATCAATCTTTCATGCATATTTCTGGTAATCTGAGCAAGTATTTTGAAATAACAATATGTAATGCAACAACCATGTTGCTTCCCTATCTTATTTTGAAATTCCATGTCATTGTAATAATTTTTGTGTTGTTTTTGTCTTTGTTTTTGTTACTGTAATTTTGTTCTTTTCTCTTTAAAAGAAAAGAAAATCAGACCAACAAAAAATGACCAAGCTGCACAACAATACTTTTTCCATGGTACAACATGTAAACATGTAGTATGCAAAACTTAGATATAAACAATTTTTCTAAGTTTTCAGCATACCAACAATGTAGGCGGCTTTATTTTAAACCACAAGTTTGAATCATGTAAAAGATGTGCAAAGAGTCCCAATGCTCCAGTGTCAGATTAGACCAGATGCTGTTGTAGCAAGAAAGCTCTCAAATCTGCATGTGTTATCACATTTTCTTATTGCTCACATTGTATCCACCCCCACAGTGGCACATGCCACATCTTATAATATGTGAGTCAGAACAAGTGACAAGACCATGACCTAGTTAAACTAGGTATAGAGAGGCAGGACACGTTGGAGTACAATGAAACTATCTACACATAGAACCAATGTTATATACAGGAGTACATGAAAGATGTCTTTTTATGACTAACTGAATTTCTCTAATTTCACTATGTAACTCGTTTATTGCCCTCATGCTCCCCACTTCCAATCTCTGTCTCTTTACCTCTTCTCTCTCTCTTCCTCTCTCTCCCCTCCACCACCACCCTTTTGCCCTTTTCTCCTTTTCATCTTTTTCTGTCATAGAATCTTCCTGAAAGAAGCAAATTTGCGTATCCAGTGTAGAAAGGAAAAGAGACAGTACATGATCTTGCAGCCCACTTAACCTCTGGTGTTGAAGGCATTACCCAAGTGTCATGAGAGAAATTATCTAAAAGGATAGGGGGCTGGGGATTCAGCTCAGCGGCAAAAGCACCTGCCTGGCAAGTGCAGGGTCGTGAGTTCGGTTCCCGGTACCGGAGAAAAACCCAAAAAAAAAAAAAAAAAAAAAAAAAAAAAAAAATAAAAGGATAATAAATGACTTTTAGACCATGAAATCCAGACTAATGTATGCTGTAGTGACTGGCAGTTAAAGTGGAGTGTTAACTTTGGATGCTTCTTGGTATGAACAAGGTCATGACATTGTGACTCCAGGGTCCATATCTGCCCAATATCCTGTTCTGCTTCTTGGAAGCATGAATTAAGCATCTTTCACTCTCATGCTTGTCTCTGATGATGATTCCAACGTGGAGTCAGATGACAATGGATTGAATTCCCTGAAATAGTGATCAAATTAAATTTCTACTCTTTTAAACTGTGGGTGATGGCTGTTGTTCCCCAGCAAGAAAACTAACTAACAAAGTCTTAATCGAGATGAGAATCAAGCATGAGTAGAAAACAACAAACATTCCCACTTCTTCTGCCAGAGTTCTAATTCTTGTGTAAGTTTTAACTCCTAACGTATCTGCTAAATATACATTTTTTCCTTGTTGTGTTCCACATTCTTATATCTTCCTCAAAGTTAAAAGAGTCTCTGCTCTCCTTCAATCAATTAAAAATATTCATCAAGTGCTTAATTTGTGTGAATTTACTGGCAACAGTGTTTTATATATGAACTAGAGCTATAAAATTTGTCCCAATTTATTCATAAAAGTAAATGAAAGTCACTCCAGGAATAAAGAAAAGCTGAACATTGAATAATGTAAGCTCACATTACTCAATATTAATATAGAGCCAGTGGAAAAAATATGAGTATAATGGCCTAGTTTGATATCTGGCACAAAGGAAAGGTGATCAAGATTTCTGTGAAATGGAATGACGGCCTAGGCGTGGAGAGCTAATACATTTTTTGTGAGAAAACAAGAATTTATTCATGGCAGTTTTCTTTGAAAGCAAAATAGTTTTGGTCATCTTATCACAAATATAGAGAAAAAAACACATTTTCCAGATCAACACTTGCATATAAGGTGCTTGAGAGTATGTTCATTTGCTCAAGCAATGAAAATATATTTGGTAGAACAGCTGTATTCAAGTCACCACCTGTTTAAGTGTATGATAATCCACTGTCAATCTTCACAGGCTAAATAGGGGAGTGGAATGAGAATGTGGTAGAAATCACTAATGCTGTAACCTCCAATCCCTTGATGATGCTATAATCTCCATAATCCCTCCAGGGATGCAATATTGCTCTTGATTCACTGTTTTCCTTACTGTAGAGACAGTTCTATTGGCTTCCAGTTGGCCCTTTCCACTATAATAACTTTATTGTTCCAATTCAGGGAACTAAAGTTAGGATCCTGCCAGCTAATGCATATGTCTACTCTAATTTTGCATTCTGGAACTGGGGAAATAATCATACTATTGGTTTAGAAATCTGTTATTTTCACTGAGACAGAACTGAATTGACAATCCACAGACCTTTGCAAATCGCTACAATGACTTGTAAAAGATAGTGATGATTTGAGTCTCCTGGAATAACTTTCTTTTCAGAAGCCAGAAATTAGTTGTCTGTGAAATTTCTTTCAAAGTTTCCTAAAACACAGTTCTCCCACTAAAATTTCTTAAGTCCCTTTGGAAAGGGTAGGGAGTAAGACTAATAGTTGGGCAATTTCAGAGTCTTTCCTCAGTTCTAGTTCTATGAAGTGACCCAAGTTTTAGAACTGATTGAAAAGCCATGAATCTGTGTTTTCATAATTGATGGTACATTTTTGTCCATTTAACCTACAATGACTTCACTTATTTACATCAAGTAAATATTTAGTAGGCTTCCTGTATTACTTCTCTGAATATCCCTAGCTATTCCAGGTATTGCTTTGATTCTTCTATCCACAATGCAAGTCACAGCTCATGTGCATTTGGTTGTTGAGGGCCACTGCAAGAGCCCTGTCATGGGGAATATGATGTCATAACTTCATTAAAAGTTCATAATTCAGTGATTACAATTCCTCCTATGAGGCCTCATTGACAGAAAAGAGTAATATCAGAGCTCTTCAAGAATGCCATGGTTACCTTCACAAATTTATTTCTCAGTCATGAGAAAGGTTTGTCTCCGAGACCTTCCCAGTATAAATAAGTCTTAAATAACAAATGCACTCAAACATTCCCAATCTCTTTCTACCTTTCAATATCTTCCTATGAATGAAGCCAAGGGAGCTGAGGCATTTACAAGTTTCTCATCATACCAGCTGAACTTCTAAAGCCTTTCATAACTCCCTGAAATGAAACACTAAATGTAAACGTTTCAAAGCACACTGTGGTTCTAGTCTGAGTCTGAGACCTTGAGAAGTAGGAGTGATGATGGGGTAGCTCCACTCTGAAATATGGCAGGCTTAAAAGCAGGAGGACCTGATGTTTCAGTTGGTGTCTACGGTCAGGAAAAGAGAGAGAGAGAGGAAAAAAACAATGTCCTGAATCACAGCACTCAGGCAGGAGGAACTTGGTCTTGTGACAAGGAAGGTTGATGTTCTTGTTGCATTCTGGTTTTCAGTAGTTTGGATGAGAAGGTATCATGTAAAGGGAAGGGGATTGCTTTACTCAGTCTGCTGATTTAAATGTTCAGTTAATCCAGATGTACCCTTGTGACCGGCATCCCAGAATAATCTTTAAATGTCTGGACATCTAGTGGCCAGTGAAGATTACAAACAAAGTCATCAATTGCTCTCTTTAAACAAAGGCAAAACATTAGTAGATATAGGTCATCTTTATATTAGTCCCAAATATCAGTGATAAGAGTGAAAAATTTTCCTTCTATTACAAAGGTTTCATTCTTTTCCAGAGGTAATGGCAACAAAGGGTCAGCATGAACGGGGTTGCAACAGATCCATCGTCCAGTGACTGTCAAACCTATCACTTGGAGAAAGTTCTGGGCAACAGCAAAAAAGGGGCACCTCATAGATCAATCCAAACACAAAAGGAATGAAATTAAGCTGTTATGATTCCAGTTCTCTGTTCTCTAAAATAACTGAAAATTTCAATTTAGAATTTGTCATTCCTGCTTCAAATTGTGAGACTTTGTTGGATGAAATATGCAGTTTGAAATAGTTTTAAGTGATGTCCAAACCACCAAAAGAAAATAGATAAGTCTCTTGTGAAGAACGGGGCTTACGGTAACAAAAGCATTACAGAGACATCACTTTGCGAGTAATTCTTCTTTATTCCCGACTGCAGAATTGAAATAAGAAGTAACATTAGGAAAAAGTATAAGCATATAAATCTTTTATTTTCCCCTAGTTTTCATATATTTAATATCTATAATAACCTAGAATAATTGCAGATAGATTCATTCGAGGGAAAAGTCAGTAAATTACCTTAAAGTACATTAAAATATATTGGCTTCAGATGTTTTTAGAAGGGCAAAGTTTAAAGATGTCTAATATTTTGCTGAAAGCATAGAAGTCTTTTTTCTTTAGAGGAATATTGTCCACTAGAAATATGTACCTTATTAAAATGCTCAGTTTGCTAAGTTTGAACTTTAAAGTGTAATTTCTTTTCTAGTGAACAGTAATAGGTATATTTAATTTAAATTGAACTTTTCCAGAAATGGTTGAATGAATTTCTTGAAACATCTTAAAACTAACATTGATCATGAAAATAATAATGTACTTTATTTAAAATTCAAAATTTTATCATCAGTAACAAAAAGACATTGGGATAGCTATACCACTTCAGTAGCTGTAGTTATGCACATAAATATTAAATAGCTTCATTCAGACTTTTAAATTACTCTCTGAGCTAACTTATGGGCACAGTTCTTATTGTTACCAAAGAAATTAACATCTTTTCTTATTTCTGCACAAGTGCCAATTTTTCAAGATATGATGTTTCTTGAAAAGTTATAACATTCATTAGAGAAATTAAATATTTCTCCTGGATACTTTTGTACTGACATCCATAAGAATATCTACAAATTTCTGTGTGAGATTTTGGTTTGCAAAAAGTATTTTTCTTAACTCCATAAATATTTTATTCCTCATCTTTTTTTTGCCTACTTTGCTTTATCTGAAAAATATTGAAAATAATGTGTTAAAGAAAAGTATTTTCAGGAAAATTTCACTTCTCTGTAAGATCACATATATTCTAGTTGAATCTTCTGGGGAATTAAGGATGTTCTTGGAGGAGTAGAGTTGTACACATGCTGTGATGTTATTTACTGTTTATTTTTTGAATTGCTGCATTTGTTTTATGTCTTAATTCCTTTTCTGATGACCCAATAGAAATTACATAGAAACTATGACAAAGAGCAAATCAACTATAATTATAGTTTAAAAATATTTTAATTCAAATATCTTTTGTACCAACCACATTTGTAAGCATACTCTTTGAATCTTTAAAGCAAATATCTGTAAGACGTGCTATTCTAGTCAGATACACATGATAAACAATACCTTAAAATTGTAATGAGTATATTTTTATAAATGATGCATTAATCTATGTATAGTAGTAGTATAATTCAATTATAATATTTCTATTATATTAGTTATATATGTATAAATCATATATTATCACTAAAGAATTTATTTTATTTTACTTTATTATAAATATTTATCCTGGGGCTTCAATGTTAACATTATTGAATAGAAATCTAAAAAAAGTAACAGGTCACATGAATTAATAAAGAATGTTGCATTCAACAACTAATAGTGCATGAAACTCTTACACTCGTCATTCTTGTTTTCTAAAGTATGATAGTAGTACTCTGTACACACAGTAGTTTAAACTCCAGTCCAATTTAAAACTCACACAGATTGGGAAAAAGTTTAGCCAATTATCCCTCAGACAAAGGAGTCCTACCTAGATCATATAAAGAATTGAAACAAATATCAGACTACCAAATTCAAGGACCCAATCAAAACAATGGGCATTTGAGATGAATATATGCTCCTCAGATGAAGAAATATAAATGTCAAATTAATATATGAAAACATGTTCAACATCACTGTTATTCAAGAGATGCAAAGCAAAACATGACTGAGATTCCGTCTCACTCCAGAAAGAATGGCTACTATCAATAAATCAACCAATAACAAATATTGGCTAAACTGTGGTGAAAAATGAACAGTTCTCCCCTGTTAGTGGGAGTGCAGACCTATGTAACCACTGTGGAAATCAGTGTGGAGATTCCTCAAAAAGCTAGGGGTAGAGATTTCACTCAACCCAGTTATTCCCTCTCTGAGTATTTTACCAGAAGATTTAAAACATCACACCACAGTGATATATGTACACTGAAGTTTATAGCAACCCAATTTGTGATAGCTGAATCCTGGAAATCAGGAAATCCTGGAAACAAATCCTGGAAACAACCTAAATGCCCATTAAATGAGGAACGGGCAAAAAATATTTGATATTTTTATTCAGTGGAGTACTACTCCACCAGAAAGATAAACTTGAGACTTTTCTAGGTAAATGGGTGCACTTTAAACTGTGCTCATTAGTGAAGTAAATCAGACTCACATGTGTAAACATCATATTGTCTCCCTGGTTTGAGAAACTGAAAGAGTAAATAAGCTCTAAAATTTACAATAGAAATTATGAAATGGGAAAAAATTATTAAAGAGGAAAAAGGAGCTAGGATGGGGAAAAGGGGAAATGAAGAAAGGGAAAAAGAAAAATGCATGTAATTATGTTATTAATATCTCTCAGTTCATAGAAAAGATTTGTGCTTATTGTGATTGGAGAATTTTTTATACCCTTTGATTGTACTCTGAGAAAGCACTTTAAAAATAACATGCAATGCATTGTTATTCTCTTATCACCTTGCTATGAAATTTTGTTTTACCTATTCTCTGTAAAACAAAAAAAATTAATATTCACATTAATATAAACAGATTTTTAATTATCTTTCAAATTCTCTGCTCTAAGGAAATATTAAGTGATTTCTATTTAAACATATGGGCATGAGCACATGTTTACTTCTTTCTGAGAAATTATTAAGATGGTTATTAAAAGGCAAAATCATACACTCATAAGACTCTAAAGAACAGAAGGGGAAACAAGAACAAAATTTGGCATACCAGCTATGAAGAAGGACCTAGCATATCACTGAAATATTTTTAGGTTGCAGATACAAATGCCAAAAAGAGTCCAATTTACACCTAAGAATCTACAAGACTCAAGCATGGAGACAGCTGCTACCTTTCACTGGAAGGAAATGCATACACATAAAAACAGAAAGGTTGGTTGAAAATAGCTGGGCTTCGCTGCCCAGAGGTAGCTCAGCATGGTCAAGAATATTGGGAGAACCATGTTCTTAGCAAGGAATTTTACTAAACACTGTACAGTGCACAACAGAGCACTGAGTAATCACCCAAACAAAATTAACCACTATACCAGGCCTCATACTGACCTTAAATAAATTAGTAAATCCACCCAGGTCTGTATTTCTGTAAGTAAACATTGTGTAATTAAAGTTTCATTTATGCTTTTTCAGTAAGTAAAAAAATTCAACTAAAAATACTTATATTCACAATCCCATAAAAAGCAAACTATAGAAACCTCCATACTGAAAAATGGCTTTGTTTTAGGATTCAAGAATGATAGGCCATTCAGGAACTTTATAGGCAACCCACTATACAGCATAAACATTTCTCTCTATTAATGAAATTCTTGTGCTAAAGTCCATGGCTTTGTTTTCTGTATGGTCAGTCATCACTATGCAGTATATGGCCAGTTATTTATTTAAACAAAGAAGCAGCTAAAATGTCCTCTAAAATTAGCTCTGAGATTTAAGTTTTTAATCATAAAGTTCTCCAATAGTATTGAGATGCCTCAAATACCTTGTGTTAATGGAAGCCAAATGTAGCTTGTATTAATCTCATGCTGTCTCAGTAAATTAAGTACTAAGATATTCATGCAAGTTTTCCTTTTCCTGAAGGGTGTATACATTTTTGGCAGACTCTGTATATCAAAAGTATACACATGCATAATGTTCAGATTTCTCATTCACCCACCAACTCAGAGCAGCTTTCAGTCCTGCAAGCTCCGTTCACACCATACAAGTGTGCCAATTTTTATGTATTTTCATGCTATATGTTACTGTAGCTTTTCTACATTTAGATATGTGTAGAATACAAATATTTACCATTGTGTTACAATTGATTACTGTGTTCAGAAAGTAACATGCTTTAAAGGTTTGTAGACTGGAAGCAATAGAATATGCCCTATAAATGGGGGACAGTTGCCTGTCCCAGCTAGGCTTGTGAAAGCCCACTCTGGGATATCTACACAATGAAAAAACTCACATAAGGGACACATTTCTCAAAACATTCTCCCATCATAAGTGATGCAGGACTGTGTATATATTTGCATATAGGTTTCAAATTACATAAGTATGTAATATTTATATTTCTCATATTTGAAGTCATAGATATTCCAGTCCTTCCTTTTGTGAAACTTCCATAGTAATAAAAGTATCATATAAAATGTGCAATAAATATCTCTTACTCATCTGGTTCTTGTTATATTTAATATATGGTCAAGGCCATTAAAATTATTCACAGTTATTTCAAAATTTGCTCTAAACTTTCTAAAGATGGGTGTACCGTCATGCAGTGGGAAAGAATCAATGTTTCCACCTCATTTGATTACCAGATTGCAGCAAAAACAATGTTCTTGGAGGCTGCGAGGTCATCGCTGGACAGCCTCCTCCTGCATAGCCTCCACCAGCTGTGACAATGTCCAAATTGGAGTTCTGAATAAGGAGAAAGGACACTGTGGGAGGGAAGACAGAAATGAGGTGGACAAGGTGGAAGACACACAGTGCTAATATTCCATGGAACTGCATTTTACAAGTAGCTCACACCTGCCCACTTAAAAATAATAAATCATCGGTGTTTTGAGCCATAAGATATTTTAGAGAGTATTATATAATTAAAATGTAGTATTTGGCAGTTTATTAAACACAACGTGTTTAAGTTTTTGCTAAAATTTACTGTTACAAAATGTCTTTATTTCTTATAGATTATTATGAAGTATGCATTTCACAATTCTTTAAAACTGGACCCTTTTAGTCCTTCTATTATATTTCTTATCTATCATATGTTTCATAGTTTGATTATCATGTTGTATAATTTATTATATTTTGAGGTATTGTCTGTCAATTCAAAAAGTGAATTCTTCATATCACTGTTTTGTATATAACATAAAAGGTGTAGAATACTATAAATCAAAAGTTATTAAGTATGTAGTTGTTTGTCTTTTATTGTCTCCTCAAAATAAAAAAGCATAAGTATGGTAACATAAGATTAAATTATTTTAAAATTATGAAACATAAGACTTAGTGTCCTATGATCTGTGATTTTCCCAGGGCAAATATAAAATGGGATGTTTCTTAAAATTATTTGATTACAGAGCACTATTTTTACTAAATCCATCAAGAGGCAGTAGGGTACCAGTAATAATCGTGGGAAGACATTATGAAATTATGTATCACTTGTTCCTAATTAGTAACAGTTTTTGTTGGTACTGACTTGGAATTCCACCCCTTTTCTAGCTGTATACTGACCTCAAAAGAGCAATCTCGTTGTTCTACATCGTGATTTCTTCACTTACTACACAGTGTTGCTCACAGCACCCAACAAATATGACAGCTATGAGGATGTGTATGTAGTAAGTGTAATGAGGTTAACATAGTGATTAGAATATATCATGTATTCCATAAGTGTCTTCAGGTGTTGCAGACCCCTGATGTTAGTGATGATGGTAGTTGAGATGATGAAGGATTGACTTGCTAAGATATTTCTAATTACCAAATATTAAAAATGGTGTTTTCACAGGTTTCTAATTGTTTAATAATACATGATATAATACTTTATATATACTCATATGACTGTGTTGGATCCGCATCATCATGAATGATTTTCATAATATATGACCACACTGATTGCCCGACCTAAAACCCTTTATCTTCTGTGGAAATTCTACAGAATAAATGATATGTATCTTAGGAAACATGCACAGCCAGATATGAAGAGTTATATCCCCTAAAACAGTGGTCAGAAGTATAATTTGGAGACTGTGAATTATTATTTTCTTTATTTATATTGTAGGTTAATTGTATGAACTTTAAGCCACATGTTCCCATGCTTAGCTCAGCGCTGAATCCACTTGACTGCACAAGGCCTTTCTTAAATTTTCTTTCTTTATAGTTTTCCTGATATAAATGGCCTCTTGCATGACCTATAGAAATAACATTGCATTTAAAAAGAATATTCAAAATTCATTAAAAAAGACTAAGGACCTAACTCTCGGGCTTTGACCCCATCAGAGCTGACACAACGAGGGTTTTTTTTTCCCTCTGAATCCTGAAGACAAAATAAGCACCTTTTTATGACCTTGAGACACAGACATTTTCTTACTGTGCTGTTAATAGAAAACGAACATGAGAATCTTTAGTAATATGCTTATCAAGCAAAACTTTAAAAGGTGATAGGATTAAACATTGGTAATGAAATGTTCTTTGTATCCAACTACCGCCTGGGTGAGAATGTTGCTAATAAATTGTGATGTTAATAAACCTCCCACCGAAGATACCATGGAGAGTGAAAGAAACAAATTTAAGTCCACTCCAAATGCGATAGAAGAAAGGATAACTTTAAATAGAAATACTACATTTGAGAAAACTCAAAGAAACCTAACACACATACAGTATTATCCCTGCATTAGTCTTTAGCGAAGGCTGCGATGACTGTTGTGTTTAGTGGGTGCAGGTGTTTCCATTGGTGTTTTCCAATTATGATGTCATTGACACTTTGGGTAGTTAGTTCACTGTTATGAGCTGTTTTTAATGTCAGAAGATATTAAGCAGGTACTACCTTCTTTGTAGTAAAACAGTTAGAAAGACATCTGAAATCTGGTTGGTCTTACCCATTTCTCTATCTCAAATTGCTGCAATCTGCACATTCTACCACCATAGAGACTGGCATGTGGGAGTCATAAAACTAGTCCTTCCTTCTTTACCCTTGACATGTACCATATCTTTTCTGTCTATTTTTCTCTCTCTTTCATTCATTTCAACCTCTACCCTTGCCTGAAAGCCTCACTTCTTTGCTCTTCAATTACCCTGACTCTTTGCAGTCAATTTACCCTTTGTCTCATTTCCTATCAACTCTTAAAATTTTTATCTGGAACATACTGTAGTTTTTTATTTTAAAGACTAAGAAACTGACAAAATGAGAATGAAGACAAAATCAAAACAACAAAAATGATACATGAGTCAAAACAAAATAATAGGAATTAACAATGGTTACTATATTACTTTAAAAACCTTTCAAAATATGATTAAGCTTGTCTGCTGGGATCCTTAAACTTTTCTGAATAGTTTTAAGGCAGTATTGATGAACATCAGCACCACTGTATTTTAAAATGGGTAATTCCTTGGGGTCTGCCTGGTGCCGTGTAGAGTATTCAACAGTGGCCTTCACACCTACCAACTGTAGAGCTAAACCATCGCCCATCCAGTGTGACAAACTAAAGTGTTCTCAAAGTATTGGGGGAAGAAGAACTTAATAATCACATTTACTTGAAAATCACTGGTCCAGTTCTGTACTTCTCAAACTAGTTTTAGATTCTTTGGTTTCTGAAACTGTTTCAAATTTGACACATTTGCAAAAATACTTGTACTGTACAACTCTCACACTTACTGTATGCATTTATCTGCTGATTCTCACATACCAAAATGGTGGATGAGTTGACCAGGTCTAATTGGCACTTTAAAATAAAGCAGTACAGATCTAGTCAAGAGTTGTGTTAAGGTACAACATATACAATAAGTTTGATAATGTAACAATAGGTAGAGATCTGTGCGCAGATATATGCAGAGCTTGCATCTTTTATATCAGTCTTTCCAAGATATTTTTTGTAATAGTCCATAAGAGCAGAGAGCTTGTCTACACATTACCAAGCAATAAATAATGGACAGTAATTGTTCAATTAATTTGTGCTCAGTTAAAGAATAAATTATTAATTTTACTTTTTCAAATATTTCCAAGTAAAAAAATTAATGGGGAAGTGGATGAAGGATTGACAGAGAAGTTTTTCTGAAGAAGATAATGAGGGTTCTTGAGATGCATGCCTGCACAGCAGACACTTTTTCCTGTCCACACTATTGCACTCTGAAAATGATGTTTTGTATGAAACATAAGTCGGACCTTGGTGTAAATATGTGAAGCTTGTAAACCAAGATAGAAATAAATGATCTAACAAATTTGGTGGCTTTGAAATTCAATTCCAGAGTCGGACCCTTTGCAATGTGTACACAGAAGCATCTGTGACCTGTACGTATGCAATCTGTACAGATGCCCTAGTTCCCAGAGCTTCAGAGTTGCACAGTTTAATCAAACTAGCAAGGTTATAAAAATTGTATCTCTGAAACAGAACTCAATCTTGGTTTCAAACGATTTTATGATGTCAGCTCAACAACTTGATCATATTGCTTGCCTTGTAAAATGTTAGACAGCTATCAGACTGTTTTTAATTTACTAACTTGGCCCAGATCTACTTCAGTTCTACTAACATTCTGTCAGCACTATTTCCCTGTTGAGTGTCAATGAGAGGCTCTACTGTGATTTCTTTTTTTTAAGCCAATATTCCAAATGATCTAGAAAATATGTGTTGATTGACACAGAAAAAAATTGTTTATTATTTCCAGCACAGAGCAATTTGCTTCAAATTATAAGAACATCATACAATATACACTAAGGAAGAGTATATCCATATTGATCTGATAACTATGTAGGAAATATATATTCTTTCTTCCCCAGGATACATTTAGTAATGACTAGAAATAATTTTAGTTGCCAAACTAAATTGGTCATGTTAATACTATATATTGAGAGAGAAAAATAAGACAGGGAGAGAGAGAGAGGAGAGAGACAGAGGATTTTTGCTCTTTTGTCTATTAATTAAATACTTTTCTAGTGAACACTACACAATATCATAGAAATGATTATTGTACTTAACATTGTACATTCCAAATATGGTTTTTTTGACAGTATCAATTTTTTCCATAAGAATTATTAAAGTTTTGGTGTCAAAAAAGGAGGTATGTATCCAACACATTTGGAAAACAGCTGTCTTTACTATTGTCACCAGTATGCAATAAGCAACTTTCTTTGAAGTTGTTTTCTTAAATATAAAAGTCATTACATTGATTTGAAAAAAGTCAGTTTGTAAAAATCCCAAGACTGCAGTATTTTGTAGACTGGTATACACATTCAAAATAAAATGATTCAGGGGCTGGGGATTTAGCTCACCAGCAAAGCGCCTGCCTGGCAAGTGCAAGGTCATGAGTTCGGCTCACGGTACCGGAGAAAAACAAAAAAAAAAAACAAAAACAAAAACAAAAAAAATGATTCAGAAAGGATTACTTTTATTATCCTGTTCTTCTCATGAAATTTAAATATGATTCCACCTACACTCAAACTGAAAGGACACTTTAGTTATGTACAGTCCGGGTCATGTATATATCCCTTACATTTGTTCACCAAGAGATTCATGAAAGCTCATTTAATAGAAACACCCAAAGGTGGAAAAGGAAATTGTTAACTCTGTTAAGTAAATGTACCTTGTGATGAGTTTACACATCAATGATATATGCATGTAGATTTATACACAGAGCAATTTTAAAGCTTTAATTAATTGCTCACACCTGTGTCTCATGTTTTACTTTCTCCTTAAATACTTCTGCATTGAGATACAAAAGATGATCTCACTCATTCTAGTAGGGTTAGCTGAGTAAGAACTAAGGAGGTTTTCTGACATTGGGTCTCCAAAGGAAGTCATTTGTCTCCTGATATTTAGATTTGTAATTTTAGAAGTGACTAATAAGTCTTGTGTAAGAGCCATTTCTGCCTAGAGGATTAATTGTAGCTATCATGGCCAGTAAGCCATCAAAGATCGCAGCTCCTGCTGTTGGAAGACAATGGTGTCAGAGGCTTGAGTGACATCTCCCCTGTCACATCCCCATAAAACCCCACCTGCACGGACAGCTGCTGCAGGACTTTGGCAGTTTGCCCAACACTCTTCATTTCATGCATTTTCCTCCTAACTTGCACATGAGGTATGAGATGAACTGCTCAACATACAGCAAAATGACGCAGAGCTCTTGCACCTAAAATAGACACAGTTTTACAATTTTCAAGCTGTGTGGTGTGAGAAATCATATTTTATCTAAAATTCCAATACCCCAAATGTTCAGAAGGTGAAAAGTTTTCTCTTTCTACATTTGATAACTGCTAAATTGGTGGCAAAGTCTGAGAATATGTAAGACAATGGAATAGTAAAACTGTTCCTTTAAAGAGGAGATTCGGGAGGATGTGTTAGAATCCTAAGTGATGTCATGTAACATACTTTATTACTATCATTTTTAAAATTCAAAGAAGTTTGAATTCTGAAATCTATTTGTTTCCTAGAACTTCAACATTAAGGCTAGGACCGGTAACTTACAGGGGACATCCTGGCCTCTCAAGTGACAAAAAAGGAAAATTAAATCTAAGTATTGGGGCTTTCGAAATACAAACCTGTCAAATTTAAAATGAGTATTAGGATTTTTTTGACGCTTCCAAAGCTTGAGCCCAGTGTTAACATCCTATAACTCACTGATACATTGCTTCAGCATGGAGCAGAATTGATTCATGAGCACTGCATTTTATGCTGGGTTAGACTCCCAAGCAACTAAGGATGAGGTTTATTGCATTTCTGTTGCTCTTAGAGATCACTTTGCTGAGTTTTTACAGAGGTCCATGCTTTAATCTGTGACTCCAGCATTACTTTGAAAAGACTGTGACTTTATGGTCATTGTTTTAACTTATAATGTTTAATCAATACTAACAAACAAAATAAATTTTATCTACGAGTTAGTGTAAGAAAAGACAATAGTACTACATTTCCTACTGTAAGGTGTGGTGTTCATGTGGTATGCAAATATAAAACTGTTGTTAAAAGAAAAATTGTTTTTTAAACTGGATTACTATGCATGTTGCCACTAAAATATGCCAGATAAATTTCTATATAATAATCTGTAGAAAATAAGCATGCTAAGGAGTGAAAACGACTAATTTTCCCAAGCAACTGTTCATCTGTGATTTCTACTGAGTTATTTTAGAGAAAATTAATGCAGCCATAAACCAATTTTAGTGATTTATAATCACTAGGGGAGTCCCCAGAAATCAACCTGAAATTAATGATCAGTTTGTACTTAAAATAACTACCTTTAGCTATGGCTTTCTCTAAATGGAACTTCCTTAAGAGTCGCACTCTGACTTAATTATGGTGACATTCCATGTTTATCACCCTTTGGCTGCAGTGGGGAATCTTAAAATGAATTAACATAAATGTGTTTCCTTTTTTCTCGGGAGATGCAAGACTAATGAAGCGATATAAGACATGGAGAAAAATTCTAAAAATAGTAGCGCTTGTCAATAGAATCTAGGACATTGAACTTAATTGCTTAAGTTAATGATGCCTATGATACTGATTATGGTACACCCTGCCAAAGAATGTGTGGGATTCCCAAATGCATGGCTTTGACTTTGCATCCCTTGCTACTGGTAATTTTAGACAGTAGCATCTAAATAGGTAACCAGTAATAAATGATGTGATTTGTTAGCTAGGTATTTTCTTATGTGCATCTTCTTTGACAAAAATGAGATTTTGCTAGCAATTTATTTATAAAGGTCACGGAAATCTCTAAGCATAAATTCTTATTATTCTTCAAGTAGGGAAAAGAACAATAAAATTGGAGTCAAAGGATTTATGTTAATTATTATTCTCTTATCTACTTTACTATGAGACTTAAGACAAACCCCTTATCTTCTAGAGAGTGATTCTTAAATGTAGGAACTCTTACACTATGGGAAGATTCATTTTGTATTGTAGTTCTTAGTAATGTTAGCACATGATTTTCTTTTTTTTTTGTTTGTTTGTTTGTTTTTTTGGTTTTTTTCTCCGGTACCGGGAACCGAACTCACGACCTTGCGCTTGCCAGGCAGGCGCTTTTGCCGCTGAGCTAAATCCCCAGCCCCCATGATTTTCTTTTTTATCCTTAGTGTGTCAATTTTTTCACATTTTCACTTGTAGGGAGCACTTCTTTGTTACATAATCTAATTGTCAGTGTCATGAGCCACCGGTAAGTAAAATAACAATTAATTGACAGCAAGCACTGCAAAACTGCAAAAGTTGACCTTACAGTAGAAACTAACTGAATAAAAGCTAGCTATTGCACAAAGTACAATAGACATTTCCTAAACAATAATTTACATAATAATATTAATCATTAAACCATGCCCTCTTAGTTTAATATCTGTTAATGTAAACAATGGCTTTAGCCACAAGACATTGTGGACAAAGGGATGATGTGTCTTCTCAGCATGACAGTAGGAGGTTTTATAATACTACTCAGAAAAGTAAAAGTGGATGGTTTAAACTTATGAACTGTTTATTTCTGTAATTAAACTTTTTAACTGTAATCCAAGATGAGTAATGAAAATCATTGAAAGAATGACATAGATAAAGGTGGACAGTTGTACAAACTAAATGAATAAGCCATGAACAGATTTCTTGGAGCTAAAGCAAATTAAATATTTAAATGATACAATTTAGACAAGAACAAAGCCTGGGTAAACTGGGTTCCAATAATATAGCAACTACAGGCTTCTGTTTTCATGCACATATATTGTGCTCGGTCTTTAATGCATTTTATTTTATTGAATGGCAGAGTGAACTTTTTTTACATTACTGATTATAAAAATTCTACCAAGAAATCTGGTAAATTCAGATTTTCTATTGACATGGGATAAGGAGCATTCAAAATTTCCCAGAAAAAAACTAAGAAATTGAAGAATGAAAAGAATGTTTGATCAGTTTTCCTAAACAATAATTTACATAACAATATTAATTATTAAACCATGCCCTCTTTGTTTAATATCTGTTAATGTAAACAATGGCTTTAGCAGTATTTGTAACACTACACCAACAAAAGGAAAATAAAGTTAATACTAAGACTATAATCAATATGTAAATGCTATAATTTCTGAATTTCTTTCCTACAATCTACAGAAAAAATAAATAATGCAAATGTGCACAATGTAGTTTGCTATTTACATGCAATCACCCTAAGCAAGTTTACTGGTCTGGATTTTGAAGTAAGCAATTTCCAACTCAGTTTATATTCTGCAAATGTGTAATTCTTTGGTTGTAAGACACAGTATCAGTGTCCCTACATTAAACTTGCTTTAAACTACATATACAGTGTTTTGAAAAAATAAAATAGATCAAATATATATAAACTATACATTTTTTTTCATTTTTTATTTTAAAGAGAAAAAATAAAAACAAAAAAATAAAAAAAGTAAAAAATAACAAAATAGCAACAATGAAGACAAAAAGAAAACAATAAAAATGATAAGGGATTTCAAAACAAGATGTAGGAATTAACAATGATTGTTATACTCTATATTGTTTTCCTCAATGAAGTTGCTCAGGTTACCAGATTAAGAATGAAGATTGATCAAATAATTGAAGACAACATCAAGTAATAAAAAATAGAAAGGAAACAAAGTTTCATTAAACAAGATGGTAGTAATTCAGCAATGCTTATTATATTGCATATTATTGTCTTTAAAGTAGTTGTTCTGATTAACAGATATAAGCATGCAAAATTGTTCAACAAAAAAAAATTAAGCATTAACTATTGCTTTCAATGAACCAATAGACAATAGCAATACACTTATCCTAGTTATCCTTGTATATATATTTTTTTCTTTTTTTAGTTTTACAGAGAAAATAACAAAAACAAAGCCATAAACAAAACAACATTAAAAACTATAAAAATGATACAGAATCTCAAAATAATGTGATAGGAAATCAACAATGGTTGTTATATTTCATATCATCATCTTCAAAGTAGTTACTGAAATAACCAGACATAGGCATGGAAGATTGATCAAACAATTACACACTAACTGGTCCTGTCAATAAACTTATAGAAATTAGTAGTGCAATTATTTTAGCTATCTTGCATATATTTTTTTTACTTCCTTCTATCTTTTTTTCTCTTTTCCCTCATCCCAGTTGTTCTTTCCTGTTTGAGTAGTTTCTTTCCCTTTCACAATATCTATTGTCCTTTTCAAATGTTATTTACTCTTTCAGGTTCTTCTACAAGGGAGGCAATATGATGTTCACCCATGTGAGTCTGATTAAACTATACATTTTAAAGAAGGAATTCCTGGTATCTCTAGAAAATTTTAGTGTCCCAAGACAAATATATGAATTACCACATACTATTGTACCTTCCTTTATCCAAAAATCAAAAGATTTTAAAGGAAAATTACTTACAATTGGTAAATAAAGGCCACAATCAAAGAGGAAGAAAATGGGCCCATTTCCTTTCATTTTGGTCTAAAGCTCTTAAACTCTGACAGAATATGTGCATAATTTATTTTTTAATGCTTACTTGTTTCTTCTCTTCTTAAGACTGTGTACAAGTAATAGTAATTTCCTTCCAATAATGCACAACAATATGAAATTAGACAGTGTGCAGAAGCAGTCATTCTTAATTTTTATAGTCTGATAAAAGTCTAAGCAGTAAAGAGAATGACAGAATGATAATCAGGAGAAATATCAATTCCATATACAATAAAATACAACTATTTGGCAATAACTGACTTCATAGGGCACTTTTGGAATCTGTCAAGAAAGCAAAAGACTATCAGGTGTCAACGTTCCAAAGATATCAGGACTTCCATCTTAGTGTAGATAAGTAGATAAATAACCCCAGAGCATAGAAAATATTATCTCCTCCTTTACAATGAAAAATATGCCTCACTAGAAGAAGTGGTTACAGGTGACCCCCCGTTTTTTTAAATTAGAAGAGGTTAAGTATGAACTGCACTCAGGAAAGAGCTAAAAATACTGTAACAATCTGAACACATGAACATACACACATAAACACATTCACACACACACTGTGACATAATATATCAGTCCTTACTTTGCCTGGGTAACACATGATTTAGTGATAATTTTTTCGCAGGGTCTTTTCTGCATCCTTTGAGGTAGATGTGTGCAAAGCTAGCAGACAGATTCTTAACCCCAAATTTATTGTGTTATTGAGCTGAGACTCTTAGAGCAATGCACTTTAAAGGACTTAAAGAAGCCATCTCCGGCGCTGGCTCAATACACGTCAATGCTGTGGGCCGCTCTGCCTGTAAAGAATGCTCTTGGATTATCCTGAATATGTAGACAGGAAGCCACTGCCAAAATAGCATTTAAATCAGGTAGAGTTATCTTTAGCTTCAGCAAGAACAGGTCATGCTTTTGTCACTTTGAGACACGAAATTGTTTAGAAGTGTGTGACAAGAATTAATATACCGAAGGACATGTAGGGCAAGGAATAGTCAGAGAAAACTGTTATAATATAGAACCTTAGATGATTCTTGTGTACCACAGGGTACACTTGGGAAACAAGAGTAGTGCAGTCATCACAAATTTTATACTAAAATTGAAATAAGGGTACCTGCATCTGTAAATCGTTCTTTCAGAATACATACTTTAGACCTTTTCTTTTACTAAGTACATCATAAAAATGAAGACATGACCTTTAGATGGCATATGTACCATCATTAATAGTTATTTTTAATCCACAATACCTTTTATATTTAACATATAATGAGATATATAAATCATTTATTTACCTGTTACTTAGAAATAAATAAATGGTACAGGAAACACAAATATATACAGTCTATTTTGCTTAGTTTCTGGCACCATGAACTTAGATAGAATTTCTAAAGTACAAAAAATTTAGCAGGGAAATTTACTTGAAAAGAAATGTTTATTTGAGAAAAATACTACAGAATGTTTATTTTTCTTTTTTTTTTTTTTTTTTTTTTTTTTTTTTTTGGTATTTCTCTGGTACCAGGAACTGAACTCACGACCTTGCGCTTGCTAGGCAGGCGCTTTGCCGCTGAGCTAAATCCCCAGCCCCAGAATGTTTATTTTTATAAGTTAAGTAATGATGTCCTTCAAACACTGCCTACATTTGTTATCAGAACAGTATTGACTTACTGCTTTCCTCAAAGTGTTCATGCTACTCAACCGACAATAAATAAAATGAGTATTAATGAGTGCAAAGTATGAAAACAATGCCAGCTGTCAGTTAAATGAAGAGAAAATTAAAATGTTGTGAAAACACCAAGATCATCTTTCTGCTTAAATTTCTATGAAAAAAAAATTGAGAAAGTTTTCCAAATACACATTCAGTCTAATTTAGAGAATGTTAGGTAAGAGCCTAGCTGTTACATATTGTGAGACTTTGATTGCATGCCTGGAATAAAGTTTTTCTTTGGTACCACGGAATTGAACTCAGGGCTTTGCACTTGCCAGTAAGATGCTATGCTGCTGAGCTATGTCCCCAGCCCAAAGATTGTTCTTTTAGTTTGATCCAAATGTTATAATCGATTCCACTACAAACTGTAGGGCACATACGTGAGGCAATGTGTGTAACAGTCCAGTATCTTATTTGAGTAAAGCATATGGCTGCTGCATAGTTAAGATGGAAGATAAAGCAATTTTCTGGGCTACAGGACATGAGGAACTAAGATCTTTACATTAAGATTTTTTTTGTTTTGTTTTTGATTTTTTTTTTTCCCCTCTGGTACTGGGAACCGAACTCACGACCTTGCGCATGCCAGGCAGGCGCTTTTGCCGCTGAGCTAAATCCCCAGCCCCTACATTAAGATTTTATTTACAGGTATTTAATGATACACTGAAAGACTTCAGTAGAGCACATCAAAGTGAGTTTATTTTCCACAGCTATACCTATCTTAATGCTTACATACATGACAGTGCAGCAAAAGACAAGTTTATTTATCTTACTCTGATTGTAACCAAGTACAAAATCACCTAATCTATTCATAATTTTGTGTGCAATCTGAATAAGATAGAAAGCATAGTCCACTTGGAAAATCAGACTGCAAAGTGCCATACAGGATGGTACTAAGGCAACTACTGCATTTTAATTTATACTGACTTGTTTTAAGAGTGTACATCCTTCTTGGAATTTTGTATACAACGTACCCTGAAAACAGAGCATCCTTCAGAAAATTTATCTCAGAAAAGCTATTATAATTAAAAAGTCAAAAAAATTCATGGTACAAGATTGGGGCTTTCTTAGTCACTTTCCTGTTGCAGGGAGAAAAGTTCTTACATCCAAGGGGAAAAGGAGAGTTTTACCATGGGTCACAGTTTCAGTGGATTCCGTCAATGGCTGGCTGACCACAAAGAGGAAATATCATTGCAGATGAAAGCCATTCACTGCCGGGCAGCCAGGAAGCAGAGAGAGAAGGCAGGAGTTGGGGACAAGAATAAGTATTCTGTTACCCAGCAAGGGTTCACCTCCAAAAATGACACTTTTGGGGAATAGCATAGATTGAGACCTTATCAAGGGAGTCTTAATGAAAAGTATTTTTAAAAGTTACCTAGTGAATGCCTAGTTATTTATTTTCTAGATCTCTTCAAATTAGATTTGCTTAATGTCGTGTACACTCTTCACATTTGATGATATAAAAAGACGTTGGGAAATATCCCTTGAACACCAAGTAATTTCTTTCTCATGATTGATAGAAGAATGATTCAGAATTCAGAATATAATAGTGTTAATTAACTCTCATTTGGTTTCTCATCAAAGAAGAATGGAATTGTTTTCAAACAATATGGTAAGATAACATAGTATTGTATATTCTAAACTATAATGATGTACTGATTTGGTAATCTTGGTAAACAGTGCTACCTTTTCTATTCATACTGCATTTCTAAATTGCAATGAAATTAAAATAATTAGTGATGTATTCCAGAGTTAGTCATGTAATCTATCTGGGAATAAAAAAATATATAAATGCATTTTTATGAATCATGCACCAATTAATACATCAAATTCTGTTCAGTATGCTTTGATAATGTGTAATTAACATCAATTATAGTATATTTACCTCTGAACACATTATGAGGATTTATAGAAACAAAGCTTTGATTAACAAACTGGAAGATTGTAACATCAAGTAGTGTGATGATGGAAATTCACTCTCTTTAGTACCATGTTTTTGTGTGCTGGGAACCTTTGCTTAAGCTCCATCATTAACCTCCCATGGGGTAGCTATTACAGCAAATAACTATTTTAGATCCAGAGGATTAAAAATAGTTTATTTTGATTATTCTGTCAATCTATTTGCATAATTAAATTGATCTCAGATTTGAACTTCCTTTGAGTCCTTTTAATGAATAACATAGCACCTCTGGATCTATAACTTACTGAAATAATCTACCCGGTGGGTCCACTTGCTATTTTCCTTTTAACCTGTCATTCACTATTTTTCAATAATAACCCTAAGGTCTCAGGTACATACAAAATTATATCAGTTAACAAAAAGTGCTTGCATTTGTGTTTCTGTTAACACACCTTAAGCTTCTTATTTGTGTGTATTTGTTGCTCCCGTTTTTGTTTCTGCTACCAAAACATAATGAATGAAACAGAATGTGCAGACCAAACATCTCTAATGCATTTGCAGTTCCTTTCCTATATCGCGGCTGATGTGTATCATCTAAATATTCACAGTGTATTCCTGTGTATCTAGATATATTATCAAAGTGTACTTTCCCACTTTAAAACTTGTAGAACATTAGACACAAGTCAGTCTTTTTTTCTCATTAAATGAGGTAAAACTATTAACAGTCTGGGAAACTAAGCTATGAAAGCTGAGCTTTGGGAATGCTGCCATTACATATCCAGTTAGACATTTCTAGACATCTCATGATTCTGTTTCCTCAAAAAATGTGTGGTTTGTGTATATCACTGTACATCTGACCTACTTGGGAGGCAACAAAATCTTTAAGATGCAAGAAAATAAGTAAAAGTCTTAGATTCCTTATCTTTCAAGGCAGAAAATTCTGAGGCACATTCCACCATTTGTCTTATACTACTCCACAGGGACTGAACAGTTTCTCATGAGGGTTATTTGTTCAGGGAGACATCCACATCATCAAACTCCCTGCCTTGTCTCTCTTCCTATTTCACAATAACTTTTATACACTTTGGTCCTTATTTACAAATTTGGTATGTCATGCCAGAGATACAATGTGATGCTTACACGTGCATCCAATTTATTTCACTTAAGAGTATGGTCTCAAGATGCATTCACTTACCTAGAAATTTCATTATTTTGTCCTCCTTTATGGCTGAGTATGTGAAATATCTCAATCTGACAAAGGCCAACTATGACAAATCAATAATCAACATCATACTAAATTGCCAAAACCAGAAAGTTTTCACTCTAAAGTCAGAAAGAGGACAAAAATGTCCACTGTCACCACTCCTATTCTGCATAGTTCTGGAAACATTATCCAGAGCAATTAGACAAGAAAACAAAAGTTATAAAGATAGTGATGGAAGAAATTAAATTATCATTACTTGAAAATGACATGATACTCAATATAGAAGACTCCAAAATCTCCACCAAAAGAATTGTAGAGTTAAAAACCAAATCCAGTAGCATAGCTAGATACAAAGACAATATTAAAAAATCAATAGCATTTCTGCACACTACCAACAAATGCACTGAGAGAGAAATTAAGGAAAGCTTACTTTTCACAATAGCGTTAAAAAATGAAATACTCAGGAATCAATCTAACAAAAGAAATAAAAGATCTATGCATTGAAAATTACAAGGCCAAGGATGTAGCTCAGTAGCACAAGTGCCTGCTCGGCAAGCACAAGGTCCTGAGTTCAATCTCTGGTACCAAAAAATAAATAAAATGAAAATTACAGTATTTTGAAAAAGGAGATCAAAGAAGACATGAGAAAATATAAAGATATCCTTTGCTCATGGGTAGGAAGTAATATCGTAATGAAAATGATCATACTGGGGCTAGGGATTTAGCTCAGTGGCAAGACACCTGCCTGGCAAGTGCAAGGTCATGAGTTTGATTCCTGGTACCAGAAGAGAAACAAAACAAAAAACAAAACAAAACAAAAAAAAAAAAGATTATACACCCAAAATGGTTATGTAGATTTAAAGCAATCCCAATCAAAATACCATCCACATACCTCTCAGAACTAGAGAAAACCTTCTTAAATTTAATTTGGAACCAGGAGAGACCTAGAATATAAAAACAATCCTAGGCAACAAAGGCAAGGCAGGGAGCACCACAATTTCTGACTTGAAGATGCACTACAAAGGTATTGTGATAAAAACAGCATAGTACTGGCAAAAAAATCAGACCTGAGAATCAATGGAACAGATTAGAAGATGCAGCAGCAGCTCAAAGCAAACTTTGTCACATTTTGTTTGACAAACGGGCAAACATGTTCACGGGAAGAAAGATAGCTTCTTTAATATATGGTGCTGGAGAAATTGGCTTTCCACATGCCTAAGATTAAAATGAGACCCCTGTCTGCAACCATGCACTAAACTGAACTAAAAATGGATCAAAGATATAAATATTAAAATAGAAATATTAAATCTGCTTAAAAAGAGAATAGCGAGAATACTTGAAGACATAGGTGTAGGCAAAGAAAACCATGATTTCACGGGAAATACTACAAAGAATCAACAACTGCGATGTCTCGCTATTAAAAAGCTTTTGCACAGCAAAAGAAAGTACCACTACAGTAAAACTACAAGCCCTAGAGTGGGAAAAAAATTTGGCCCATTGTCTATCAGACAAAAAATTAATATTTTAAACCTATAAATAACTGAAAAAATCAAACCTTCCATCTTTAAAAACCCAATCCAAAAATGGTCATGTGAAATGAATATACACTTCTCAGAGGAAGATATATAAACAGTAAACAAATACGTGAAAAAATGTTCAACATTACTGATGATTTAAGAAATGCAAATTAAGGCAATGTTGAGATTCCTCCTCACCCCTGAAAGAATGGCTATTACCAAGAAATAAATTAACTAAAAGTGCTGTAGGAAATGTGGGAAATAGAACCCTTCTCCACTGTTGGTGGGTGTGTAGACTGTTGCAACCACTGTGGAATTCAACGTGGGAACTGTACAAAAAACTAGGATTAGAGGTTTCATTTGATCCAGCTATCCCCATTCTAGGGGATCTTCCAGATGAATTAAAAATATCATACCACGGCAATATGTGTGCACTTTGTTTATAGCAGCACAGTTTGTAATAGCTAAATCTTGGAAACAACAAAAATGCCCACCAACCAAGGAAGGAACAAAAAGATTTTTTTTTTAAAAAAACAGAAGAATCTTATAAAACATTTTTGTTCAAATATTCAAAGAACATTTAAAATTAACAATATAAACACAAATGAATAGTTAAAATATGATTACAAACTAAACCAAAGACAGAAATGGAATTTCATCAAAGATGTATAGATAGCAAATAAATACTTGGAAATATATTTCCTATCATATATAATTAGCAAAATACAAATGAAAATGAAACAATGAAATACTACTACATAGGTATTATAATGACCAACATCTAAGACATAGACAACACCAAAAGATAGCAAAGATGTGAATCAACAGTTCATTCATTGTTAATGGTAAAAAACACTATAGTCAATGTAATTGTTAATTGTGGTATTTCAAACTGATTTGAGTGAGAACCACCTAGCTGAGAGTAGCTGTGGATGATTGAAATATCGGCTACAAAATAAGGAAGGAAGACACCCTGGATTTGGGTGGCACCAACTGATAGGCATGGAGCCTATGGAGAATAAAAAGAATAGAAGAAGGAAGTCTGCCCTTTGTTTTGTCTGAGGAACTTTTGTTTTAATCGTGGCCTTGGGAAGTTCACCTCCACTCTCTTTGGGCTTTAAATGCAGACTCTTGGGCTTTCCAGCATAAACCCTTCCATTTTCCAGTACAGACTCACCTGAAATCCACAGTGGACTTTCAGTCTTCTCACCTTCTACTGAATCCTCCTGCTCCCATGTTCACAGAAGGCCATTTTGCATTCTTACATCTCTGATAATGCTAGTGGCTACTAGGACTCTTCTACTAACATTCTTGCAAAGCTACTTAGGAAATCCTTTGTTTAGTCATGCCTATAGTTTATATGAAACCTTTTCCTCTAATGATTCATAACTAATAGAGAATTTGGGAGCAGACAAGTTGGGTAATTTCTGTGGCTCTATCTGACAATGTGGTTAAGAAGCTTGGGGACATGATTGATAGAAATATACTGGAAAGGCTTATGGATGTCAGATAGAAACTCCCTAAAATCATGTGAGCTGAACTTGATGAGAGATTCTGGTCAGAGCTTAGAACATCAGAATATTGATATAAAGGCAAACAATAAAGACCAGACTCAGAAGGTATCCATTGGGAACAAGGGTTTATTTTCAATGACATGGCCAAGGAATTAGTTTGCCAGCATTAAATTCATTGTGCAGGCATCAAGTAACTCGAAGGATACTGCAGCCATTATTCAAGGGGGCCTCCCCATTGCTCAAGCTGCCTAAGAGCTTGGCATCATCCGTGTGATGCTAGTATTACAGGCATCACAGAATGCAAGAGTGATGGCATCAGGGAGTCTTTCAGGCAGATTTCAGAGGAAGGCCTGGGAGAGCAATCAGTGTGTCCCTGAGAGGGTAATATTAAGTTATGAGAGTGCTGTTGAAGGTACACTGGAGACCCAAGAAATTTGAAAAATACAGCAATAGGCAATGTTTGAGAAAAGCTTTAGGTAAGGAGCAAGGATAGTCCAAGAAAGACACCATGAGGGCTACAACCACCAACACAATGGTAGGGCTGCCCTACTAGCCATTTGGAGCTCACAGTTTGCCCAGGGTTTGAACAGTGAGCTACAGGATTTAATGTTTAATTCCAGTATTGTTGTGGTTCCATCTTTCTATTCCCCATTTGTCCCTTTTGGAATGGAAACAATTACCGTGCACCATTATATAATCTAATATAGCTTTATACAATAAAAATTTCTTTAATATTTTCAGAGGTACTCACAGCTAAAAGTTTGCCTTGAATCTGAGGATACTTTGGACTTAGACTTTTAATAATGCTGGAAGAGTAAAACTTTTGGCAGTTCTTAGAGATGGACTAAATGCACTTTGCATACAGAGATTTGCATGAGTATTTTTGGTCAAGGGGCAGAATGTTTATACCTACGTGTATCCCCCAGTGGCATATGTGCTCATAGACAGGACCTTGGGAAGGTTATTAAATTACGGGGACACTGCAGGTAAATGTGATGTTATGAAGTGGGGTCTGGTCGGAAGATGTGCGTCACAGAGGTATGATATGGAAGGGTGTATTTCCCTCCCTGTATCTTGCCTTCATTTTCTGCTTCCGAGCTGCCACGGTGTAAGCAGCTTTCCTCTGCTAGATCCTTCCATCTTGCCTTCCTATACTGGCGCTGGACACTACAGATAAAAAATGTTAGCTGGATAAACCTCACTTCCTTTAAGTTTTAGGTTTCATTTTGTGTCCCAGAAATGAGGAAAGAGACAAAGTGACCCAGGATAGAAAAGAGTTTCCAGCAAATCTAAATGTACTATTACCATCATTTGTAATAAGTATAAACCTTGAAATTTACCTCAAATCTTTTTTGAGACCACAGAACATTCATACATATATGTACAACATATGAACTCATAATTAACAAAATTTTGAAGAATCCAGGGTGTCCTTCAGTAGGTCAATAGATAAACAAATTATGGTACATCAAGACAATGGAATATTACTAGGCATGAAAAATATCTATTAGTGAAAAGGTTACCTACTGTATATTGTTATGTAATAGTCTGAAAAGGAAAAATTATTGAAATAGCAAAAATATCCAGTAGTTTCCATGATCTAATTGGAAAGATTGCATGAATAAGTGGAGCCCAGGAAATTTTTAAGATAGTTAAAATGCTATCTGATATTACAATGTCTGATATATGCCATTATCCACTGGGCAAAATCCAAAGAAGTTACAATACCAACAGAAAACCCTAACCTAAGCAATGAATCTTGGATGACCCTGCAACAGTGTATGTGCATATTGTTTAAAAAAAAAAAGAAAAAAGTACCATTCAAGCAGACGATGTTGAGAATGCATGCATTTATTCATGTGGTGCTTACTGAGTACATAGTCTATACCTTCTGCTGAATTTTGCTGTGATCTTTGAAGTGCTCTAGAAAAGTATTATCTGGGTATATTTCACAAAAAAAATAGATTAGGAAAATTCACTTAATGAATTAAAGTTTACATAAAGATGGCTATGGGATGAATGCTTCATAGCTTATTTCAACATCTATGATGATTGGACAAGGAACAGCTCATTAAATGCAGCACAATAAAACATAGTATATCCTACACTGAGAAAATAATGCTTACTACAACAGGGTATTTAACGATTCAGTGATGTCTACTAGCCTAGCATGAGTTATTGTTACTGCTAGCTGCATTTAATTGATGTAGATATTACTTGTTTATTTTAGGTGCCTGTGCTGTGACATGACCCATATACTATAGCAAAGGAATGAAAACAGATATCAAACAAAGGCCCTGAAAAACTTATTTAAATAGAATTGATACTTGAGCTCCTATTTATTTAAATAGAATTGATTATTGTGCTCTAGCTATTACCCTTTCAAGAACACTTAATCTCATGATTGGGAACTATTATTAAATTAACACATAAAGCTGCTGGTTCAATCAGAGTATATTCATTCATATTTAACTCAAAAATATCTCAAATAGGTGACACATGATGGAATTTGATTTAAAAAAAAATCCCATTGGCAGTCTCCTGATCTCATCATCTTTCCTAACGTCTCAATTTAATGTTAAATTTATCTTGTCTTCTCTCTTTCCTTAAAAAGAAAAAAAGACAAGAGCAGAAAGGGAAGTAGAAAATATTCTACAATAACTTCATATAAAGGACACATTGTGTATATTTTTCATAAATTAAAGATTTGTCTGAAAATTTAAGCAGGCTATGTATCTAGGAAAAGAAAGGTTCTTTTCACAGGAAAACAATCAAAGAATAAACCCAATATGCCCAGATTAGCTCTTTCTTTGCATGTTTCATTTATGTCATATCTTCACAGTCAAACAAAGGACATAATTGAAGCAGAGATATGTTTATGAAATATAAAATATCATTCTTTAAAATGTACTTAAAATCTGTCCTTTGGAAAAAGTATGCAAGCTTTCATCCTTCCAGGGAGATAAAATGATGCAAAATATAGACATGACAGCTGGGTGTGGTGGCGAATGCCTGTAACCCCAGCACTCGGGAGGCTGAGGCAAGAGTATTCTTGTGAGTTTGAGACCAGCCTGGGCTAGAAAGTGAACTCAAGTCCAGCCTGAACAGCAGAGTGTGACCTTGTCTCAAGAAGACTATATATATATACATATATATGAAAACAAACAAAAAAATTTACTTTCCTTGAAAATTCTCTTTTAGAATTGTAAATGTTACCCATAAACAAGCCAATAATGTTAATTTATTTTTAATAACTCAAAATTTTTTCTCACTTAATAGTCATCTTTGGTAACTGAGTTTTATAGATATTATGATAGGTATTTTAAAACCACATCTCAGCTCTAGATTTCCTATAATATTCATTTCTTATCATTTGTGTTGTTAAGCTTATTTATATTTATACTCTAGATTTTAAGGTTTTTGAGACATGTTATTAAAAGTTTCTAATATAATAATAAAATATACACAAAATCCAAGACAAAATATGGATTACAACCAACGTTGCATATTCTACACAAAGGAAACAAGACAGAGATATAGTACATATATAGTAGCTAGAAGTCAAATTGTACTTTTGTCAAACACATATCAAACCATAAGAGCAAACAGAATGCTGTGCCCGCATTCTTCTTATCTTCTGTGAAAAGATGTTTGTTTTCTAAGGAAAGAAAGGCTGTCCTTTATGAAATCAATTGAAAAAATAATCCTAATACCTGGTTTAAAACAGAGCACAGTGAGAGTAGCAATATATAAAAGAAGCAAAGGTAAAAGCCAAATAATTGCACTTGGCTTTCATTAACACATCCTGAGAGCAGTTGTATGGTAGAACTAGAATGAAGGCAGGCTTATTCACAAAGTGAGGGAAGGGGTGTTATTTAGGGTTAGTTGTAAGCACTGGCAAAATAGAGTCTGAAAAAAATGTAGTAAGTAGTAACTGAGATACACATTTTATTACAGAAACAAATGGACTAATACCACTTGATGGGCTGATATTGTAAAAGAAACTGAGGAAGGATAGTCAAGTTGGGCACCAGTGAAATATGTTTTCAAGTAGTAGCTATGGATCAGAAGTATTCAGTATAAATACCCAGAATTTTTTGTTGGTCTATTGTTAACACAAAACCTAAAGGAAATCTCACTTTTATGCTACCTGATAACCACTGATACTTTAGAATTTAATTGATTATTAACAGTTGGATATAGTGTTCCATAATATTGCTTTTGTTGTACATTAAGTGAATATTAATTTTGTATAAAATATATATTGTTTTCAGAAGAGAGCTTTATTAGAGAATATGGAGTAAAGTGGCTATATTTTTCTCCTCAGCTTGACTACACATTAAATGGGTTTGTTTCTGGCCATAACTTCTTGATATTCCTGTTATAGAGCATTTTTTTCATCTAGACATCCTGTCTCCATTGAAAATCTTGGCCTGTCCATGTGAGACGTAAATCTTCAAAACAATCTGAAGGACCTTGGAGTTATACCTTTGAGATATAATCACCAGGAAAGATATCTCCTTATCTACCACTATTTGCCAGAGGGAAGGTAGAAGGCTAACTGCTAAAAACAAACAAACAAACAAACAATTAGCAAATGAAGTTGCAAAGAAACACTAAATAATTTCTCCTTAAGTTTTTCTGATACTGTCACACTAGCTCAGCTCAGAACGTCTTAAATACATCCCTACATGTTGTTTTAGGTGACTTGATTTTACTGTCTTTTGCCCTGTTTCAGTCATTTGAAGCAAAATCTCCCATTTTTAATATCCAGATGACTATTTCTTTAAATATATACATATGTTCATATCTTCTAAGATGAAAGGAAACTAAGAATCAATTATTTAGAAAAAACAATTTCCCCACAAAACCTTAAGAACAGATTGAAAGTTATTAAAATTTAACAATGCAATGTGTAAGCTAGAATGTTTTGTAGAGATCCAGAGAGTGGTAGGCCAAGTTCATTCTGCTCTGTTATGAAAGCCCTAGACATCATGAAAGAGGCCTGGAATGAATGGGATCTTCAACAGCTGATGACATTCTTACAGGTAGTCAAGCAAGGGGAAGGCATTTCTGGCATTTCTACCATTTCTGGTTGTTATGGCTTGTAACTAGATGTCCCCCCAGAGCCTCACAGGCTCAAGGTAGGGCTTTTCAGAGGTGGCTGGATCTAGGGTATGTGAAGGTGGGTATAAGTATGCGATGTTGGGATGAAGGATGTGTGATTACCAACTTAGTCCACCTGTTGCTCTGGAATATTCTGGCTGTGGATAATGAGAAGGCTCATCCTGGTGTGGCTGGTACCACCCAAACGGTGGAAATCCTGGATGAATATGAAGGAACAGACAGAAAGAAGGCTAACTCCTGTTTCCTCATATTTTTTGTTGTTTTGCTGCCTTTTGCCTGCCATAAACTGTTTCTCCTCTGCAATGCCCTACTGCCCTGCCACTTTGCTTGGAGCCAAGCCACGAGGAACTGAAATCTCTGACACTGTGAGCTACGATAAACCTTTCCTCCTTTAACTTTGGGTGGTGGCTATTTTGTTTCAACAATGAGAAAAGTAACTAAGACACTGCAAAGAATATATGGATTCAAGTGATTATGCAATCAAAGAGAACAACGCTGTAATAAAAAGGAAAAGGAACACACTTGTCATATGACAAGGGAGCAATCATTTGACAAGGGAGCAATCTCTTGAAGTTATAGAATGTTCAAGTGAAGATTCTATTCATCTCTTTTCTCTGAGTCTGATTTGACCACCTAGTTAAATGCACCACCACAGACAAGTATGAAGTATGCTTCAGTATGCTTTTCAAGAATTGTTTAACTGGACTACATATTGAGTTCAAGGATAGCCTTAACTACATAGTGAGACTGTTTCAAAACAAAACACACAACAAAAAAAGCTATGTACATATGCTTCTAGTTTCAGCATTGGGAGGCTCAGGGAAAAGAGTTGCTGTAGGTTCCAGGAAAAACTGGGCTACATAAGAACTGCTATAATTCTTGGACAAACTGAATTTAAGTCCAGTTTGAACTACCTAATGATAACCTGGTTCAAACAGGAAACAAATGAGCAAAACTACTTAAAAATCTAATGTGCAGATTAGAAGCTTGTACATTAACAGAATCATTTTTAGTAATTTAATTAATGATTTTCATTTTTTCCTAGAAATACAAAATTGATAATTTTTAAATGCATAAGTTATTCAGCTTGGAAAGTCTACATTTTAAAAAGTAGTAATAATTTTAGAAAAGCTAATGACGCTTTATATTTACAAAGGCAAGATGTGTGTATGTTTTGTAATTCCTAGGGTTTACCAGAAATTACAATATAGGAAAAGTACCGGTAAGCATATGTCAATAAATAATCCCAGCACTATAGGAGGCTGAGGCAGAAAGATTGCAAGTCAGAGTTCTGCTTGCACCACTTAGCAAAACCCTGTCTCAAAATAATAAAATAATAAAATTAAATAAATTAAATAAAATAGAATAAAATAAAAAGGGCTAGGGATGTAGCTCAGTGGTAGAGTGCCTCATGTTTCATCTCAAGTGTGATAGGGGGAAACAACTTACAATTATGACTAGAATAAGGATCTGTGAGAGGTCAAGAGATTTCAAGAAGCTAATGTAAGGAAGGAAAAGATGAGCAGGTTGTGAAACTACAGGAAAACACAGATTCCATAGCGCATACATAGACAAACCAGAGAAAGTCAATGAATGGCCAAACAGAAAGTCAAAGAGTTTCTTACAGCAGAGTCAGCAGTTAGGACACTAGAAAGCAAAACATTTACTAAAAGATTATGCTGATTTGTTGAGCAGTTACTTACGTGGGGGAAGGGAGACACAAAATACAAGGAAAGAGATATTTGTGGAAAATAAGGTACCTACTGTGGGTGCAGTCACTTATTTTCCTAATATTTGGGAAAACTCTCAAGGTTCTAACCAGCTCTTTCTCTTATGAAAACAAAGTGACTTGTGGGGACAGTTCTTGCCCACTAAGAAATGCCCTTTATGGGACTGTGTTCTAAGCAGAAAGAGAAACTATAAAGTAAGTAGACAAAATAAAAAGACCTGGGGGAACAGCTAATATGATGAACACAAAACAAAAATCAAAAGGAGAGGGATAAAAATCTAATATCCGTGGAGATGATGATAATTTTGGAAATGAGAAATATAAAGTCAGTAGACTTAGTGGAATCGTTAAAACAAGGACACGCAGTTAAGATGCCAAAGATAACACAAGGAGAACCTGGCTATAACTTGAGGAGCACTTATTTGTTTTACAGAATGGTGTTGGAAATATACACAAGAGGGAAGAAACGTGTGTGAGGGATGTCTTCCTCTGCACTGTAAGAATTAATAGATGAGATATATAGTAATTTAAAAACTAGATAGACAACCTGGATTTCCTCATGAAAACCACAGAGAGCAGTCATTACCTCTTTGGTAGCTGTATTATTTCCTGCTGCACCCTTGGTTCCCTCTCTCCTCCTTACCACCTGCTGTGCCTTCCCTGAAGTCCTAAACTCATGAGTGCTCCAAACTAGCTGTAGATTTGTTGTTCAAATAAAAACAAATAGCTTGTTCTACTTCTGATAGTGAAAGTGGCAGATAAGTAACTTCACACCATAAAACACCAGAAAGGTCAGAGGAACCACTGGCTGAGTTGTATAGGATTCCCAATAAAATGAGAAACAAATAACAAACAAACATAAAAGACAATATCAAAGTGACAATGTTTGACTTCATTGTCTTTCACTTCAAGAACATATATCAGAAGTATGTCAATCTATGTCCTTTTTCTGTACTGGACTTTATAAACCATTTTGGAATCATTCTATGAATGTGTTCCTATTATTACCTCCATCCAAAGAAAATTTAAAAAAAAACAAAAATAAATAAAATGAAACTAAGAGTCAACACACAAAAAGGGAAGGCATTTGGTGAGGCCCATTTTGTCACTTTTTAATTGTCGCCTGCAGCACAGAAAAACTTTCACTGCTTTTCTCTCCAGTTCTTCAAATTTCAACAGTATGCGAGTTGTAAAAGCTATGCAATGAATCACAGTGGAAACATGTCCAAGATGAGAAAGACTAGCGCTTCTCACCAATGTCTCATCCTTTCTGCGAATGAGCTCCTGATAAGTGTTAGCGCCCTTAAGAGAGAAAGTATCTCTAACCTGTGAATCACATTCACTTTCATGTCACAATATATTGCAGAGAGTACGATAGAGTTCTTCAAGCTCCAATCTGAAAAGATTTTGTTTTATTTTGTTTTCTGAAGTAAGGTCATTTAGTTCTTTGCCTTGCATTAAATAGAAGCTTTGGGATTTAACTGAAAAAGCTGATATTGGAAGAACTGACCTACATAGATATGAGCTTGCTACTGTCCCCCGTCTTTGCCCATAAAAAGGTTTACTTATTATGTTAACCTATGGAGATCAAAGTATCCTAAAACTGATATTGGCATGGGTAAAATGTCTCAATTTATAGAGATTTAATAGAAACAGTTTTTCTCCCCATTTTCTATAATAATTGCAAAATGTTGGAAGCAAAAATATTAATAGGATTTGGCTGTGATGGTGCATTTCTGTAACCTTTAATCCCAGCACTCTGAAAAGCTAAGCAGGAGGCTCACAAGTCCAAATTTAAGCTGGGCAACTTAATGATTAACAATCTTGCGATAAACAGTTAAAATTTTAAAATGGGCTGGGGATTTAGTTCAGTGCTAAATAACTGTACTCATACCTTAGGGGAAAAAATACCAAACATTTAAAATTGTCTCAGAACAACATAAAAAAAGAATAAAATGTGGTGTAAGGTTTTTTTTTTTTATGTTTTGTGTTCTCTTCCTTATGAAAACATTCAATTTATTTTGTGCAAGAGTGCCTTAGGAAGTTGTTGGTTTCTACATCTTACATAACATTGTGAAATTTCTAAGAATCAGAAAATGCTTTCTCTAGTTTTGCAATGGCAAGGTGAACTGTACACTTGTCAGAGCAGAATACTATTTTCTGTATAACTAATAATCCTCAACCTGCTGCACAGACGGTGAGACGACTTGATATTCAATTATTTCAAGAGATGCAAATGATGATAACAACTATATTTTACTCTGTGACACATATGAAATCATTCTTTGAATTTAAAGATAAGACCATGTTGACAGAAACCGAATTTTTTGATGTACACAGAATACTGTGGGTTTTGGAGTTTGTGGACACAGATTTAGAAGGTCATCATATACAAATAAAATAGTTTACATCTATAAAAATCTAAATAAATAAAGATAAAATCAAAGCAATGAACAGTTATTCATTTTCAATTTTCGGGCAGTCTTGGTTGAAAAACAAAGGTTTAGGAAAATATCATTTCTTAAATATTTTGTATAACATTTCTGAGTTTCAAAGTGATGTTAGTAACTCCTGTCATATTTGCTGTCAGTTTTCAAATATCATGAAAAAATATTAGAATTGATCAAATTATTAATAATACTATTATGAGTAAAACTCACAGAGAAATCTTTCTCTCCTCACCCATAGAGACACAATCTTAGTTATTTAAAAACCTACTACATTTTAAACGGATAAATGATAAATATTTTATCTAACAAATGATTACAATAATTCACTATAATTTAATCTGAAATAATTATAGTTATGTAAAGAATTAAATGGATGCTGTTTAAAGCCAAAGCGAATTCTTTAAAAAGATAGTGAAATGAGTTTTAATTTTTCTTTTCTTTTTTAACCTAAGGGAGTTCAAACTACTTCTTTACCTGATATTTTGGTGAAGTGGGAATTTAACTTCATAAATGAGATTTCTCAGAATATGAAGGCTATCTAATATATTAAGGCAAAAATTCACTTTCTCTTTTGAGCTGAATGAGTTACGTAGAAAATAAGGATAGCAATTTTTGTCAAAGAAAGCTGAAGTCAAGAGGGAGTCAAGTGGAATGAAGACTGCAGGATCTCTAAATTGCATTGAGAATCCAGAATTTTAAGTTAACAGTGTCTCAAGTATTTCATAAGATATGACAGATGTGGTATCTCTGTGAGCTCTTAAAGGTTAAAACCTGGTGTTATGCAGCCTTTAACCTTAGAATATGCTATCAGGAATGATTAAATATTAAGCATTTGCTAAGCAGTAACAACTTTGAATGCAAACATGAATATATTAACAGTTTTTACCAAGGAGAGTTAAGAAAAGTTTCTACTTTAAAATAGAAATTTAAGAGACAATGTACAGGGCAAGATATTTCACTAATATAACTTGAATGGAATTAGTGATTAGAATGTAAAATAAATTTTTTATGAATAAAGGTATAATATCTGTCTATTGAGATGAATATGACCAAATAGAAAATAAATTAAAATTAACATAAGCAAGCTCAACTTCTAAACTGTCTTAAAAATTTAGCAATTACCTTTACCACTCTCCAAAACCAATATGATAAGTGTATATAGTTCCTAAAAATGAAACATCATAATAGCAAAGAAAGTGAAAAAAAAAGTGAGAAGTTGTCAGCTTTACAGAAACTAGAGGGGCTGAGGATATAGCTCAGTGGCATAAGCTCCTGCCTGGCAAGTGCAAGGTCGTGAGTTTGATCCCAGTTACTGCAAAAAACAAGAAATTAGAAAGCAGGAATGATTGATTTTTGTTTTCAGTTTGAGAATAGTAGGCAGAGGGGAAAAACAAAACATACACATTAAAGAGAAAATCATTTCTACTTTTCAACAAAGGAAAGACAATCTAATTATTAAAAGCTTAATTCTTAATAGAAGTGGATAATTACATAACTCTAGATAAATATCAAGCTAGGCAAACAAAAATTCTGACCCTAGAGGAGAGTTAATACAGAGGGAATTGTTTTCAAAGCTTTTATATTGAGTGATTTTGAGAAGAAATCTCATAAATGATCTCTTTGAGGTTAAAATCTACTATCTTAAGAAGAAGAACAACAACAAAAAACCTAAACTCTAAGTACCTACATAACTAAATAGCATAGTACGGTATAGTCTGTTACAGAGTGCCACACTCTTCATTGTGGGGAATTTTCTCAGCCATGCCTACAGTAGGTGTTTAAGATTGCTTCAATGAATTTAAATGATAAATAACTCTGGAATGTATAATTCACTATAATTTAAAGGAGAAAAGATGGGATTACTTTCAGGACATTGATGACTTTTATCTTACCATCCTGAAGCATAATTACATAACCATTTTCAATTCACGAAGTAACAACACTGAAGATTTTCATATGGATATTTTTTAAATTACAGAAATTGGCAATACAGAAGGAACAAGACAGAAGTATCACAACTGCATAGACTAGAATGAGAGGAGCGGAAGAATAAATGTTTATATTTATCATGTTGAATGGTTTTTTAAGTTTACTGGTACAATTGAGGAATATATAGTAATCTCATTCATTATAGGGAATTTGTACCTGTACATGGAATATACTAATTCCTCTTCATTTCTTCCCATTCCCGTCCCCTCCTTTCAAACCTCCTGCATCTCCCCATTCACAAAGCTTTGTTTTCATTTTATCCTAGTAAAGGGAATTTTTTGAAATTTTTGGGTGTTTAAAAAGAAACACAGGCATACATATATTTTCAAAAATTATGAAAGCAAACACTAGTCAGCATTTAAAAATGATCACTTGAGAATGATCTTTTTCTTGTATTCATAACTCTTTCATTAACTAATTTCTATTTTTTTCTTTTTCTTTGGATTTTTGAGACAAGGATTCACTATGCAGTTCAGGCTGGCCTGGAACTCCCAAGGATCCTCCTGCCTCAGCCTCCTGAGTGCTGTGATTGCATGCGTGTGTCACCCCACCTGGTTCACCTTAATTTATATAATAGTGAATTTCAAATCATGTCAGTGTACAAAAACATTTTCAGAAATTAACTATGCTCTAAAATGTAAACAATATGTGATCATTTTTGACCAAAACACAATTTTTCTTTGTTTTAGAAAAAGAAGCAAGTTTCATGTTAAGAATTCTTATATAAAAAATGCTCTTGGAGTATCTATCACTAAAGTACAAAGCGTTATTGTTTTAAAGAGGATAACACCTAGTGCAGTGGGTGAATTTATGTTATAGGTGCTATTGCACTTTTCTTTTGAGACAAACGATGTTAATGTATCGACTGCTTTTGTCTAAACTAAAATATCAGTCTCCAGGCTTAAGTGTGGTCTCTAAAAGATTGGCTGCCCTTGACAGAGGGTAAAGTCAAGCATCCAGTCATAGAGCAGGGGATTCCCCAGAGTTTGTAGGTCTGTAGTCTCACGGTTTTCTCAACACTATTTAAATATCCTCAGTCATTGTGGCAATAACATCATGTGTTATTTAGGTGTATTCTACTTGTGGTTTATTTTTCATTAAGATGCAAATGTAATGTAAACATTTTTGAAGCCATAAGTAAGAATGTGATTATGAAGGACAGGATATACCAGGAAATCATGAGCTCATGGATCTGGGTCACCATAAACAGCCATTTTAAAAGTTGTGTTATTTTTGAACAAGTCATCAATCACTAGTTTTAGTTTTACACTTGAAAAATATGATGTATTAGACTGGTGTCTGAGGTAAGTTTCAGCTTTTATTCAGAAACAAGGAATGGATGACTGCTTCAGTATTTCAGAGAAAAATACAATAAATTATGAGGTACATGACCAAGTATATGTATGAAGAAGGAGATCCTGGAGTCTATCTGTAGAAACCACTATGTGTCTTTTAGTTCCTTTGTAGCATAAACTTGGCTATGATTTCTATAAGCAAGAATTGGAACTATATAAGATCTTTTTTATTTTCTACTGATATTATTGCTTTCTTGGGAAGCAAAAGTGAAGAGCTTTACTTTATAACTTGGACATTGCTTAACACATTATGAGGTAGTTTCGGGTCATATTAATTTAGTTGAAGGATCAACTATTTATATGCACAGCTAGGAAAAACAAAAGCCCCACCACATACCAATCCAGTGGATCTCTATGCTTTATTGCTTCCGTTTATTTTTTATCATTGTGTCCATCACAAATTCATCAAGTGACATTCACTTGCACAACATAAAGGCATATGATCTATTTAGTATAAGGCTGTTTTCTGCAAAATATTACTGGAAATGCTTCCCATACAACCCCCTTTTCTACCCACTCTACCCACTGATTTTGAGTCAAAAAAGTAAACCATGTCAACTTGGTGTGGGATCACACACCCAGCACTGGGGAGGTTGAATCAGGAGGATTGCTGTGAGTTTGAGGTCATCCTTGGCTACAGAGTAAGTTCAAGGACAGCCTACACTGCATTGCAAGACTCTCTGTCAAAAGAAATAAATGAATAAATAAATGAATGAATGAATGAATAAATATACTATATCATAGAAAATGACTGACAAAGGCACCAATGGAGAAGATGCTTCTCTAGGATCCCATGGCCTATGGATTTTTATAATATAATTTCCAGAGTTTCTTGATATAGTAACTACAATAATAAAGAACAACTATTTTCCAGCTAGTTATTTTGAGCACCAGGGATCAAAAAATGCCATAAAGGTGCCTCAATTGGCAGCATTATACTAGAATTTTGAATTGGCTATTCCATTTTTCACTCATTTGTATCCGGAAAAGAAGTTATGTAGGCATTATTTAATGAGCCTCATAATTAATGTGGAACTACAAATGGAAATTTCTGAAACTGGAAATGTTGTATCAGAAACTTTCCAATGCAATGATGTCTGCTCTATTGAAGTCTGATAGGTATGGCCTATGTCCCCAGTGAGGGCTCATTTCTTTCATTATTTAAAATTTTCCAATTTCCTCCTCTATTTTAAAAACCATGTATAGTTTAGGGTCATGTTTACCTATTTACTAACTTTTAATTTTACGATGATAGGATTTGGACTCAGGGACTCTTGCTGAACTAGTGCTCTACCACTGGACTCATACAGCTTTTTTTTTTAACTGTGCACACCCAGCGAAGCTACATCTCTAGCCATTTTTATTTATTTTTTATTATTTTGAGATAGGGTCTCATTAAACTGTCTGTGTGGGCCTTGACATTTCTTTCCTATCTCACCCTCCTACACTGCTAAGTTTACATGTGTATCCACAGTGCTTGGCCATAAATAATTTTTTTTAAAGTATGCTTTATTCTTCAACATCCAGAAATATTTGACCAAATGGAGAATTTTTGGGAGAGAGTATTTTCTGCTATATTTTACTGTCATTTTTCGTAATAAAAAATAAACTAACAAACTTTTTCATTTTTAAGAATAGAGGTGGAATATCACTACACTTATTTTGGTAGATATTGAACAAGTATATGCCATTTGTTAAAGTGAATTAGCTATTGAAATGTGGTTGGTAGGGGGTGGCAGTGTATACTTAAATACCAGCTGGTATAGGATTCAAATAGTTTATAAATAGTAAAGCACATTTCTGAACATTCATGCCATTATATAATATTTGAACTTATACTTCCTAAGTCTAATATATCCCCATGGTAATGTAAAGTAATTGAAAACTTTCAGGACATATTATCACAGTTTCACTTCTTCAGTGTCTAAAACACACACCATTTATCAAGAGACTACTTCTATGTTATTTTACATGTAAATGTGAAACAAATGGTTTAATATGTCTTTGACTTATTACTAAGATATTGAGAAAAAAAAAGACAAGGATTTTACTCCACATTATAATCACCTTTCAGTCCTATATAAATTCCATTAGACACTAGGACACCTGAAAAATCTCCACGAGTGAGAGTTTGATGACAGAGTGTCAAAAGATGGTAAAATAACTACAACTAAAATACATCATTTTTTGTTCCTGGCTTACTTTTGCAAACTTATTAAATATATTTTGTACTCAGCCTGTCTCTCACATGTTCACAGACTCAAACCACATATAGGTCAAGTAAGCAGAGGGTAGTGAGATAATAATTCTGTGTCTGCACTCGAATTCAGTTTTTGCTATGTGAGGTAGGTGACAGAAAATTATATTAATACACTTAAGGTGAACAATTTTTAAACAGATTAAAGGGAGATATTAAACGGTAGCAGCACACTGAGTCCTAGTAATAAAAACTGACTAGATAATAAACACTTAGATCTCTCATAATTTATTTTATGTATTATTTTGCCTTTCATAATTTAAATATGATTTATCTGTCTGAGAAACTACCTGGAGAAAATGTCATGTAACATTTTACCACGCCTGAAAGTCAAAGGAAATTAATGAAATCAAGCTGCTGTATGTTACTGATAAGAGTGGAGAAATAAAAATGTTCTTATTTACTAATGTGTCAATATGTTTTCATCCCTGAAAATTGACTTAAGAAAAATATACCACTTTATTAGTTATATTAGGGACTGTCTTTATTACTTAATCACAATATAAAAAAATATTATTTTGTTTATTTCGTGAAAGCAGTTGACGGAGTGTAGGTTTTGCAGGCAGGGTTCACTTGACCTTAATTCCTTTTTCCTGGGGAACTTTTTATTACATATGGCAATGAGGATGTCATATTATTGTTCTGAATTTATTTAAAAGTGTATACAAAGCAAGGATGAGTATGCTGGATTTGCAGTCATCTCAGGTTAACATCAGTTCACTTATATATTAATATGGGGATCAAGAGATATTTCTTTCAGATGAATAATGTGAGGGATGAAACTCATACTTCCCTTCTCATTTGATTTCTTAGAAAATATTTTACTTTATTTTTCTCAAAGGACTAAGGTAAACAAGGTGCTGTATTTACTGGGTGTTTTATTAAAAAGCTGTTTTATTAAAGACTTTCATATTTTGCTGTTGTATGAAATTCCTAAACCTTGCAGCAGTGTGCCTGGAATTTGTGTTAACAAGCAAGTAGATCTCCTCAGAGAAGGAACTAAAACTCTTTCTGTTCCTTTTTTCAAAACCTGGACTTGTCTGCAAAGTTTTGAAAGTTTGAGTTTTACAAAATTCTCTTTTTATTTATCAGTTCATTTATATACTCCAAGCCCATATATATATATATATATAAAATCTTATAACCATATATATGATATCTATATTTCTCTCTCTCTCTCTTTCTTTCCATGTGTGTTTGTGTGTAGCTTTTCAAGTTTCAAAGACTCCCAAGGGGTTTTAAGGGATACCATGTAGTTCAATATTTTAAAAAGACATTCTCAAACCAAGGCAACAAATTGCCTTAGTTTAGTGTTCATTGAAAAATATTTAAAAAGAAACTATTGCCCACATTTATGAAAGGTGAAATAAATATTTAAAAGACAAATAAGCAATCATGGAACAAAAGCAGATGTTTTTTGGACAGGCATATATTAACACTAATTGCCTTTCTGAAAGAAAGAAATCACTTCTAAAATTAAAATGTTCATTACAGCAATACATCAATTTTTGTGGTGAAATTCTATTATCCTATTGCCACATGTCTTGGTTACTTTTTTCTCACTGCTGGGACAAAATACCTGAAGCCCAAAATTAAGGAAGAAAATATTTATTTTGCTTACATTTCGTGGAGGTTTCAGTCCGTACTTGGAAGATTACAAGGCAGAGTGGCACAAGGCAGAGAGCTACAGCTCATGGCAGCAGACACAGCAAAAGCCTCAACCACACACCAGGGAGGAATGGGGGAGGAATGGCCTCAAGCACCCTTTTCCTCTCCCTTACATATGCAAACTATCCACCCCAGGGCGGGTGCAGCTCTCACACCCCTAATCAATCAAACTTTAAAAACCTGCCCTATGGCCGCATGAGGCTTTGGGGGACACACAGATTCAAACCATAACACCACATAATCTTGAACACTATATGCTATGAAGCAAATATTTTTTCAGATTTTTTTTTCCTTAAGACCATAGATGAACACAGTGTTAGATAAACTCCTGGAGTCCAGGGCTGATATTCTCTCCAGACTTTAAGTAGGATGTTTGACTCAGCTTTAGTGTTTAACAAATGTCAAAACAGTGTCTAAACAGTCTGGAAGGATGCATAATCAAGAAAGTGTACTGCAAGATGGAGTCGGGGCTGAAGACAGCACCCTTTGTAGGATCCCCAAGGGTCATGGTTACACATATGAGGAAACATAAGGAACTTCAATCGGGAGAGAATCGAGATTGCAAGAATGGAAGTAGGGATTGGGAACAGAGCAGTTTTAAAGGCCACTCATAGCAAGGAAAATATGCTTCCCAATCTCCTTCTCCATATTGTAAAGGAATTTGAGCTCTGATCAAGTGCATTTATGTCTCAGGTATGTGGATGGAGCCTAGGGTATTGCCTATGCCAAGTAGCCTGTCTACTACCAAGCTACACCCTCAGCCCACATCCCTTAGCTTCTTAGCAACTGTTTTGCTCATTCCCTTTTCAAAGGATTCCATTCAAGTCTTTCTTTATTTCACTAGAATCATATGGAATTGGTACTTAACAGAGCAGAAAAAGGGGCTCAAGATAGAGAACACTAAAGCACAGACACATTGCCCCTGCTTCTATCATCACAGTTAAAAGGCCATGCATTACCATGGCTAAGAACACTGACCCTGAAGCCAGATGGCTTGGAAGGACTCATGGCCGTGCCCCTGATTAGCTCTCTGACACTGTAAAAGCTACTCAGCCACTCAAACCTCATCTACAAAATGAGGGTAATCCTGAAATATGCACAGCGTAGGAGTTTCCCTGACCCGGAGCAGGATTCTGCACACGTTTGATATCACCAGCTTTACTTAAATTACAGTACAGATATGGTGAAAATGGTCACAGTTATGAGGAAAGAGGCCATAACAGTATTTTTTTTTCTAAGTAACAATTTCATCACAGAATAATATCTTATTCTAGGTATTACATAGCGTGGACAGCCTGGAAGGCAGAAAGTTATAAGGGTTTAATTTAAAGTCATCTCGGTCAAGTGCATTAACATATTTTAATAACTTCCTACATCATGGTAATAAGCCTGAGGCAGTTCCTGAATGTGTAGGCTGAGATGAGGAGGCAGCCCAGAAGGAAACTAGAGGAAGTGTAAACAAATTCAAAGATTATAGGAAAGTAATAGAATGATGAGAGTAAAATTATATCTTCAACTTTAAGGTATCCCCTAAAATAATTTAAGAAAATTGGACTCTTAACTGCTCTGTCCATGTAATATTGAAGTAGTATTATTCCAAGCTTTTTTCTGTCAGTATCTTGTGTTCAATGTTTGTTAAATTATATAGTTATATACACATTTAATTTTGAAAAGATATAATATTGTATGTGATGCATATGAATTAAATTGCCGTAACTCTTAAAAATGCAAACTATTTTTTAAAAACTAAAGTAAATTACAGCTAGAATACTTCTTCACTAATGCAGCCCTGAATTATCTCTTGCTAAACTCAAATAGTATAATAGCTCTAACTCTTAATATATTTAACAATATTAGCATTTATGACCATCAAGCTAGGAGATGAGAGTATGTTTTTGGTCCAGTATTAGAAAAGCTGAAATGTCTCTAAGGCTTCTTATCACTCTATATTAATCAGCTTTCCTGTTACTGGACACAATACCCAGCACCCACACTGAGAGAAGGAGAGGATTCAGTAGGTTGATAGTCTTTGGGAGCTCAGTCCATGGCTCACTGGATCAAGAGAGAAATAAGATGGCTGAGAGGCTTGGTAGCATGAAGGTACTGGTTCAAGACAACCAGGAAGCAGAGCAGAACAGCGTCAGAGAGGAAAGGACAAGAGACCGTACATACATCAAGCGGGACCATACTTCACAACCCACCCAGATATACCCAGAAGCACGCTTCACTAATCAGCCAGGGCTTTCTTACTCCAGTGATTTTGACAAATCAAGAATTATACGCATACTTGTATTAGTCATTAATTTTAATGTAGTTGCATGTGTTGTATCAGTTTCTCTTTGATGGACTGTAATACAGAATAATCATGCAAGAAAATAAAAATATAAATAAATTCACAGCTCCCATAGTCATAACCATAAGTATCAGTGTTTTCCATTGAGACCATTTTCTGTGCAAGTTTATCTTAGAATTGTTTGCATTCTAGAAAAATTAGAAAAATTGCAATTTCTAAGTGTGTATTACATTTTTCTAAAGACATTGTATAAAATACTAATGCTTCTTTAATGAAACTAATGGGGTAACATGCTCTCAATGTATTAGAACAATTTATTAATTGGGCCAGTATGATGTATTATTCTTTTCTGTGGTAGTAATTCAATTTGTAAGTGCTTACAGAAAAGTATCTGTTTTCTATAGAATATAGCTTCAGATTATGAATGTGCCCAAAGGATCAGCAAGAGAACTTGAGCATGAATTTAAACAAACAAACAAATAAATAAATCAGTTGTTACTTTTTTTTCAAAACTCAGAATCTCTTCTGTAATTTTCCTGAGTTCAGGTACATTCGGAAGCAATTCAGAGTATATCATGGGTTTCCTGTTTTTCTTTTTCCTCTATGTTTTAAAACATTTTTGATTAGGTACATGCCTGAATACACATTTCATCAGAAGGAAAATTAAAACAGTATTTACTCTGATTTGATCATTTCTGTCTTGAATTGTTTCTTCTCTTGTATTTTAGTATATTAAGTTCAGAGTTCAATTAGTGAAATTACGGTGTTGTTTTCCCTCAGAGAGTGCCTTTTAAATAAAACAATTTAACCAAGGAATTGCTCTGTGAGTGATTACATTTATCTCAGCATGCATTTTATTTCTCTAGTTTGGCCAATTAGGGATGTAACAAAGGCCTATGACTTCTATCAATTTTATAGACTCTACTATTAAACATCAGCTCCAAAATCCAAAATCTCCTCTCAGAAAAAGTATTTAAATCTGTATGTACAATTTATAGGTATGAATATAAAGCAGGAGTCTTATAAATATGGATATATGGTTTTCCTTATGGTGTAATACATGTTTCCCTGGGTGACACTTCCTCTAGCTTTATGATAAAAGGAAAATTACTCCAAAAATAGAGGTATTCATATATGGCACATGCTGTAAAGTCAATATTTTTTTCTTGAAAATGACTCATTGTATTTGGATTTAAAACCATATCTCATGCTTGGTCTTAAAATATTGTACAGTTCATTAAATAATGACATTAGTAAGAAGTTTCCTTACCAATACGTTGTGCTGAGGTTATCTGTACAAAATTTTTATTGGTTTCAAGTTTTACATGCATAAAATTCACAATTTCTAAACATTTCTAAACATTATTAAGAGATTGGAATGATTCCATTCTACATTTTCTTACTACATTTCAATGAAAATAGTTATGCTCTAACATATTTTCTTTCTTTTTTTTGTGTGTGGTACTGGGGCTTGAACTCATGACCTTGTGCTTGCCAAGCAGGTGCTTATGCCACTGAGCTATATCTCTGGCCCATCTAACATATTTTCATTACACAACAGAGAAGGGGGAAGAATTTTAACACTCTCCTACCACTTAAAAAGTGTTTTAGAGGAATTTGGAGCTCATAAAATTTTATGCAAATAAGGTGGAAGGTACCCACCAAATAACTAGAAGGGAAAAAAATGAAAGAAGAGAATATATTTTACATAGTGATTAAGTTCAGTTTCGTTAAATGTAATATTATGTAACATATAAGAAATTAACACTTATGCCACTTATAAAGTAGTGCTAACTAGGGATACAGTTACATTTTCTTTTCTTTCAAAATTCATTAATTTTAGAATTACAAATGTAGTATGTGCAGCTCAAAAAATATGTGATGCTCCAAGATACAAAAAGAGGACATGTGTTTCCCACTTAGACCAGTGGTAGCAAACCTATGGCATGGGTGTTATTTGTTTTTCTTATAAGCCAAAAAGATGTTAATATACCAGATTTCTCTCTAATGTAAAACCTTAGTATTCAGGTTTAATTTCAGTGTTGGCACTTTGTGATAAAAAGGTGTGTTTGGGGTTGCAGTTTGGGCACTCATCTCTCCAAGGTTTGCCATTGGACCGTGGATATAGCTCAGTGGCACAAGTGCTTGTCTGGCAAGCGCAAGGTCCTGACTTCGATTCCCGGTACCAAAACCCAACAAAACAAAATAAAACCTCAAAGGTTTTCCATCACTGATCCATACTCATAGAAAACCTACACCTCCATCATTGTCAGGGCTGCTTTGATGCTCTCTGTTACTTTATCTTGTATGTGTTATTTCCTAAAATTACTATTAAAACACAGTTTTCAACTTGATATGAATGACATCATATATCTGATATAATATATGTATATATATATTTTATCTTCATCACTTACATTACTGAAATTCACATACAGTGATTAAACAACAAAACTTCCTAACATGCTTAGGTACAAATGTATATATTGATTTTCACGTGATGGGTTTTTTGAGTCATTTTCACACACACACACACACACACACATTGATAAGGATGTGGTGAGCTTTCTTGTACATGCTCCCTGCTGAATGTATGACTACCTAAATTACTGAGCTGTATGGATCTAGATCTCCTAGCTAAACCTTCCCCGCCAGGAATATTTGAGAGTCTCCATTATCCCACATCCTTAGCAATACTTGTTATAATCAAACTTTAATAATGTATCTTCTAGTGGCAAACAGTATTGCCAAATCACATCTTGGCTTTCATTTGTACTTCCTTGACTGTAATATCATTTTATAGATGTAAACACCATACAATGTGTCAGCTAATGGAGTTTAAAACTACTGTAATGCTATCATGATTTTCAAAAAGGCAGGATGGATAAATGCCATGAAAATTTGTCAAACCAGTGGAAATGCGTATGGGATGTGTACTCTTGAATTCTGTCTCTGACTGTGAGCCTGCAGCATTAGAGAGCCTTATAACCCCTGATTTGATTTGGCTCTCTGTTCAAGCCAGGAAACTACTGCTCTGGAGGACTCACCTTCCACAGAAGAGAGACAGGTGACAAAGTGGAGGAAAGCCACAGAGAAGTGATATAGGAGGCACAGGGTCATAGAAGGGAATCTTAGCAGAGTACCACCATCCTGGACAGACCAGTGGTGGCTTGATGAGCTGAAAAGGTGTTCAAAGCAAATCACTCAACCCAGCAGGTTTTCTCTAGAACAATTTTTATAGACTACACCCAGTTATAAGCAATATTTTGGTCAGTGAACACAGATAATCTACTCATATCATATATAGAGATAACTGAAAACTATAAAGATAAACAAAACTAAAATTGGTCAAGTTGACTTTCAGCACTTTTCTAAATAGGCATGATTGGCAGACAGCAGGAAGAACACATTCAAAATATTTTACTGATATTTAAAAAATCACTTCCATCAATACAGAAAGAATTGACAAAGAGAAATTGATGGATTTTATTGACAACCTGCCTATGTGAGTCAGCACTATGGTGAGTTTGCTAAAGTAAGATAATGAATTAACAGATTCCTTTGATAGAAGGAAGGTGTCTTAATTAATTTAAATCCATTGCTCTGTTGATAAACATGTTTTATTTGTTTGCCTTGATGCATCACGATTGTGTGTGTGTGTGTGTGTGTGTGTGTGTGTGAGAGAGAGAGAGAGAGATACTGGGAACTGAACTCAGGGAGCACTGAACTCATCTTCACCTTTTTTTTGTAAATTTTATTTGAAGGAGAGTTTCATTTCATTAGCTACCCCAACCAAGCCTGAACTTGGGAACCTCCTGCCTGACACAGCTGGGATTACAGGAACATGTCCTCATGTACAGCTGGTATACACAGTGCTTACACTGTATATACAGTGTAAAACAGCAGTCAGAACAAAGAAGAGTATCAGGGTGGTGAAGGCTTTGGCAAGAGGTAAATTCAATAAAAAACTCACAAAGCCTAGGTCATGATAGAATTACATGAAAATCATGATAGAATTACAGTAGATTTAAACTCCATTAGCTGACATATTATATGGTATTTACATCTATAGAATGATATTATAGTCAAGGAAATACAAATGAAAGCCAAGATGTGATTTGACAATACTGTTTGCCACTAAAAGATACATTATAAAAGTTTGCTTATAGCAAGTATTGCTAAGGATATGAGATTATGGAGACTCAAATGTTACTGTGGGCAAAGATTTAGCTAGAAGATCTAGATCCATACAGCTCAGTAATTTAGGTAGTCATACATTCAGCAGGGAGCATGTACAGGTCTTCTGTAGAAGAATATTATTAAGAAATATCACATATATATATTTTTAAAGGTTTCCACAGTTTTTTGTAGAGTGAAATCAATTATCCAACACAGTGACCCTTTTTTGTAAAGGTTTATGGATACAATAAATTAAATAGTTATATGACCAAGCTCTTATTTGTGGTATTGGATACAAGCAGTTGCTCATAGAAGACATAAATAAATTTCTTCTTTGTCAGATTTCTCTCTTTTTTCCTAAAGTGAAGTGCATACTCAGATTTAACTTTTCTTCTCCAATTTTGAACAAATTTATCTATAAGTAACACCTAAATTTTCTTCTTTTGCATTTCACAGAAATGAATACATACCACATATCTTCGCAAATTTTTTCATTCCATCATTATAGTAAATGACATTTTTACTTTGCCTTAATCTATAATTCATACATTTTTATTGCTATACTATTTTTCATTTAAAAAGCAAAGCACAGTTTACCCATCTTTATTACTGAGGATTGGCGTTTGTGTTGCTCTGAGCTTACTCTCTGTTATGAACAGAGCTGCCATGGATTGTTCTCCATCTGTATTCTGTTCATATGTGCATGGAGTCTCTTAATGTTTACATCCAGGCGCACAAATGTCAGGTTATCTCACTTTATGATTTCAATTTGTTCTGCCTGTGTTTTTCTGAGCTCGTTTCTTACTTCTTTCATGTCATGATTCCTCTTTTAGTTATTATCTTTCTATTTTTTCTATTCTTTACAAGTTATGGGCTCTGGTGCTGGTTTAATGGGAATTCTAAAAATCAAACCACATATGTCAAATTTATCATAGCTTACAGTCACAAGATATTATTTTTTTACCTTCCTGACACAAGTAACATAGAACTATTTTTATGCTACTTAACTCATTTGACATACATCGTCACATTTTTTCAAAACAATGTACCAGTAAAATCATACTTCCTAAGAAATTCTGAGTAATTCACTGTTAGAGAGTCATTTTGGGCTTAATTGTGTTTTAACACTATTCAGAGGTAATTTGCTTAGTAAATCAAGCCTCAGTTAAATTACCCACATTTATCATTCATATTCTTTAAGCTCTTTAGTCCTTTCTTCCGCCAACCGCAAATCTGGGATGTTTTTCTTGCCCTTTATGTTTTTAGTTAAGACCTTTCAGTAGAGTATGCCTGTGACTTTTTCTTGAAAATAACACTTTTTTATCATTTTAGAAATATTTGCTCTATTACACATTGGAGGATATTTTTCTTTCAGTATCCTGCCTATTCCACCACCTTTTATCTCCCATTGACGCTTCACATCCTCCTCCTTTAAGTAAGTGGGCATTTAGTTGCACCCTTGAAGCTACTCTATCTTCTCCCAACTTTAATATTTTCTCCCACCTGTAATTTTCTGAAGGTTCACTGTATTTTTCTTATGGTTGAAATTCTTTTAATGTATACTTTTGGAGATTACTTTAGGAAGTGGGTTTAATAAATTTATGACTTTTATCTTGAAACAGGCATAGAAACTTCTGAGCAGTAAGCTCTTAAAAGCAGTCAACACTGCATTACTATTCTTTTTTAGGACATCCAAAAATGTTGTAAATTCTTACTAAATTCTTCAAGTCTCAATTTTTCTTGGGCATCCCATGTTTATACTATTTTTTACCATACTTGGACGTATTCTTTTGACCTATCTTCTCATTTGCTAGTTGTCTTCAACTGAGGATAATCTTTTCTTTTTTTTTTTCCCAGTACCAGGAATGGAACTCACAACCTTGCGCTTGCCAGGCAGGCGCTGTGCCGCTGAGCTAAATCCAAAGCCCGGATAATCTGTTCTTAAACCTGTTCAGAACTATTCTTTTTATTCTGTTTAATGGTATGAAGAATATTTCAATCTTATATCTTGTAATCTGAGCAATTTAGTTGAAGAGAACGGTATGTAATATAACAAACTACTGCTAATGCCTATCATTTTGTGTTGAAACCCTGATTCATCTTTAATGTTCTTGCTTTGCTTTGTTTATGCCTGTGATGTTGGTGTTCTGCTATTGTTCTTTTTTTACTACTCTCTTTAAAATTTAAAAATATATAAACCTCTTCAGTGTTATTTTCACTACAGTAGTTTTCAAAGTTTCACATCACTATATTTCAGATGTGCTTTGTTGTGTCTTCATAGCTGGTTTTGTCTCCACTGATCTTTCTTTCAAAGTTGTTTTTAAAGTTATTTTTTAGACTTAAAAACAATTACAATTTATTTATAATTTTGCATGATGCTTTTCCAGTGATATGCAAATGGAAACATGCCTTCAAAATCAAGTAACAATATATAATTATATAAAACATTAAATAAACATATTAACCATTTATCTGCTTAATTTATCTCCTGTACTCATTGATACCAATTTTCTGAAACTTATTTGAATTTATAAATGGAGTCTCAGATTCAGTGAATTCTATTGTCTTCAGCCAATTTTGAAAGACACTCGGAAAATGAGATGAGAGTGAGGCTGAAATGTTCATATCCCTCAGTGTTTAGTTTATGGAACACTGTCTGTAAGCCAGTATTCAATAGTCATTTCTCAAAAACTCTACAGAGAACTCATGTTGATAGATAAAGATATATACATACATAATTTTGTGTATTTTTATAATATAGTACAAAATTCTAATACTTAATATGATATTAAAAGTCAAGAAATCTACAGCATATGTTGAAGAATGATAGGAATAATATAAACCTGATGTTTAGGCCATGTAGTCTAGTAGGTTTAAAGTAACAGTAAAATAAATAAGAAAAGATAAACAGATATAATTTTAACTCTATTTTGTCTGTTAATTGAGAAGATATCAGAATATTATTTGAAGTTGTTTAGAACTACAACCCAAAAGGGTTAAGCACAACTGAGGCAGATAAAAACTTGAGTTATTATTTTGGGTTTTATTGGCTTAGATAAGGGTCTGAAATAATGACAAATTATATCATAAAAAGAAGCAAATGACGGGTGTCACTTCCAGTTCTTCAGCCTGAAACCTAGTATGCACACATGGGGAGCAAAACTGGATCCAACTGAAAGCCTCAATTCTCATCAGAGCAGGAGAGAAGCAATGGAAGGTCCCCAACACAGTCGATTTTCAGACAACGGAGCACAAAAATTCTCAGTGCTTCAGTATATGGAGATTTTGAGGCTCACTGCTCTTGAGCTACACGGGCAACTTCACTTTCTCGTCCTGCTGGAACATCACGTCTCATTCTGGCTCTATATTATGTCCACAGCTCTCTATGAAACTAAACAGAGGTCATCAAAGATCAAGATGGTCTGCTTGACAAACACTGACAAATCCAATGGCCCATTACTGTCTTGTTGATGAATTTTAGAGAGTCGATTGATCTTTCCTAGAATACTTTCCATGTGGCTTTCAAAACATTCCACGCTCCTTATTTTCCTCCCAAATCACTAATTTCCATTTTCTCTCTTCCTCTCTTCCTGGCCTCTTAGTGTCAGGTCTCCCAGGATTTTCTCACTTCTTTTCCCTATGTGAACTCACATTCCTCTCCTTTGTGTAACTCAGATGCTCTATTATTTTGATCTTATGGGGACTGGGGATTTAGTGGCATAGTGCCTGCCTGGCAAGTGCAAGATCATGAGTTCAATCTCTGGTACCAGAAAAAAACAAACAAACAAACAAAAAAATAGGAAATATTTTGATCTTGTGCCTTCATAACATCTATTAAGATTCTTAGTGTCCACCAACTTCACATAGCAAACCTAAGCCTCTGCTTGGGGTACGAATTCACTACTTTATGAAGCTTTTATGCTTGTTAAATACCTTAGTAATATGTGACAAATAATATAAAAGATGTGACGCTTACTCTCTAAAACAGTGATGGGAAGCCTTTCAGAGACCAAGTGCTAAATTGGAACCAAAAACCCACTTACATATCGCAGAGTGCCAACACTGCAATTAAACCAGAATACTGAGGTTTTAGTTTAGAGAAAAACTCTACATTAACATCTTTTGTCCTAAAAGAAAAACACAATAGCACACGTGCCATCATTTTGCCACCACTGCTCTAAAATTTATTCCACATGGTGGAAACTCAAAATAACTGATGTAGTTATTTATGTGACAGTGCTTCTTAATTTATGATAGTTTTATTCTAGAAATAATGTTTTTGGATTTTTCATGGCAATTAAAATCATTTTAATTCTAGTGTGGCTTCAACATGTTTTCAGTATATTCTACTTCACAAAAAACCTCTTCTGTTGCATATCTGCCTGGTGCTTCCCTTTTACTTTCCCCTTTTTAACTGACTCTCCCTTTGGTCTCATACATTTCTCTTGACACTAAAGCTATGCATTTTATTCTATTGGCGGCTTGTCCTGAGGATAATTGTAAAATCTGTCTTTTTTCAATTATGAGAGGTGTTCTATAAATTCTTTGGGGTATATTCTTTGTGAGATGTGTGCTCATAACGCCCATTAATGTCATCCGTTTAAACTTGATCTATTGCTTTCCTTTCCTAAGTAACTCCAGTCTCGCCTTAATGCAGTTTTTTTGTAATATGAAAACTCCCCCTTCTCTACATGCTGTCCTTCACAAAAGCTTTGCATGTAGGTCATTTATTAAGGTGGAAACTAAAGCAGATCCACTACTTTTTTTAAAGGTGTGATATTATTCTTTTTCAGAAGCCGCAGTGCCACTATATAAAATACAATATTTGAGCATGGTCAATTTAGAGGTAGTAGCACTGTACTGAAATAAGCCTGGCTTCACAAATAACGTGCTCCGAGTAATCAACAAAATAGTGACTTTTGGGAATTAATAACATAGAAGTTATAGCCTAGACAGTATTAAAAAGTGACACACTCCTAATTTTACAGAGTATATTAGTAGACTGTAAATCTATGTATTTCTGTAAGTATTCAGGAAAAATCTTTGAAAATAAATGTGAGTGTAACAGGTCTAAAACATTTCTGTTTTATTTAATTTCCTCTCATGTTTTTCAACTTTTCTTTTCCAAAATTAAAATGAGCCATCATGCTCAAATTGTTAATTCAGTAGCCCAGTTTCCAAAATCCTGCCCCCACCACCCCTGCTGTTGTTCTGTTACCATAAAGAACGTCATCTCCGTTCCAGTTGAATTTTCTGTAAAATATGATGTACTAGGTGTCTTACAATATTGCACATCTATAAATATACCCTGGACCTTGTGCTTGTCTGGGACAAATGAAGTAAAAACCTAAACACTGACATTCCAGGCTAATCACTTCTCTACTTTTATCTTTCCAATGCACTTGTCCTTTGATGCATCTGTTCTTCCAGTTCCTGCTTCCCTGGGATTTCTTTTTGCAAGGCATTCAGCTTGAACATTGAGCTGATCACTTCACTCACTCAGTCATCCCTTCACCGTCTGCCTTCTTGGATTTGCTGCCTTAGCTTTACCACTGTCATTCAGTTACATAGGTGTAGGGTGCTACAAGTCACCTTTACTTCTCAGATTCTGTATCCCATCACTCAGAAGGCTCTATTCCAAGAGATCTCCAGCTTTCTCTGCAAAACTAGTGAAACTTGTAGACTTCTCAAAAATTTACATTTTATCTCTCATCTCATCTCTTTTTAATTCTTTAAAATTATATTGTTTTACACTTCACTTCTTAAGCTTTCATCTCCATTTGCTTCATTTGCAGCACATAAACTCCCCTCATACAGTGATATTTTCTTCTCTTCTCTCTTTTTCCTGACATCTAACCTTCAATTTCACTTTGCTTTCCCTCCAGGATCATGCAAATCACTCTACCACGTGATCCTGGCATTGCAGTCTTCCTTCTGTAGAGTTCTATCAGTTAGGTTACTTCTGTCCTGTACCTTTAATCTCTTCTTTTTTCTCTTCTTCCTTACAGAAATTCACTACAAATTTGAACTTTTAAAACTACTGTTTATCCTCTCCTTTCAAACCTCCTTCCCTCTCCCAAATTCACAAAGCTCTGCTTTCATTTTATACTTCTTCTCTAATTTTTAATTTCCTTTCTTTCTCTCCCCCTCCCCCATCCCTAGTTCCCTTTTCCCTTTGAACATTTTCTTAATATTTCACAATACTGATTGTACATTTTTGTTCTTATTTACAATTTCAGTCTCTACCAGAGAGATAATATGATATTTACACATGTGCTAAATGTATTTCACTTATGATTATGGTCTTCAGGTCCAATCACTTAGTTACAAATGTCTCAATTTTGTCTTTCTTTATAGCTGAATGATACTCTATCGTATAAAAACTCCACATCTTTTTTATCTATTCATTGGGTGATGGGTATTTCAATTGCTTACAAGATTTAGCTCTTAGCCAGGTGTGTTGGTACACACCTGTAAACCTAGCACTCAGGAGGCTGAGGTAGGAGGACTATTGTGAGTTCAAAGCCAGCATGGGCTACAAAGTGAGTTTAAGACAAACCTGAACTGCATAGTGTGACCCTGTCTGAAAAAGACAAATAAACAGCAACAACTACAAAAGATTTAGCCCTTACAAAGTATGCCCCTATAAATATGGGTACACATATATCACTATGGTATGATGCTTTTAATTCTTCTGAGAAGATACGCAGAAGGAGGTGACAGGAATGAGAAAAAAAAGAGGAATCAATATATATCATGCACAGATAGAAATTATAATGAATATGATCATTATGTAGAGCTAAAATGTACCAACAAACTTACATAAAATAAAAAAGCATATCTTAAAAAGTTAAAGGTAATCTAGTTGTCCTTCCCAAGGAAATGATTAAATAAATCATGAAAAAAAATTTCAGCAATACCATAAAAAATCTCCTTCTTAAAGTGTTTTCCTACATGTTTTTTCTTTTCATATCGATCTATCTTTTGGCCTCCCTCAATGATCAATATAAAATGCTTATTATTTGGTATTACCAAACAACTGATTACCTATAAATACTTGTTTTATCATCTGCCTTACAGAGACACCAGAAGAAGACAGTGTGTGAATTATCCAGATCTGAGACACTTAAACATGCAACAGTAGGGAGTGTGTTCAATTCTATTCCATTCTAAAAGACTGAGAGTTGAAGGACTAGTACTCAAAAAGAAAAGTGTTTGACCACTCAATAATAGATACTTGTTATAATTTTCTAGCACATGTTTTAATTATTGACAGTTCAGGCCACACTGTTGAGCATGGCATTCCAGGGCCCTCTTGCAGTGCCCACCTTCCAAATTTTCAACATCTCTATTCTAGCTAAGCTGGGATTCTAGTTTCTCAAGCAATCATGATAACCAGATATGGTTCACATAATCCTTTTGGTAACCTTTTGTGCTCTCCATTGAATAGCAGTACTTTCTTTGTCTTAAAGGTAGAACTCACACACCATTATCTTAACTTATCCTAGAAGCATTTATTTATCTCCAAATAAAGAGACGTTCCTGCAGTGAGCACAGTACCAAGCTCCCTACAACTCCTCACCATATCCTTCTATTATCTTCTTGAAATAGGGACCATTTATTCATTGCCTTTAACTACAGCATTAGATATAACACAGAAAAGGGTGCACTTGGAGAAATTCCTGACACAGAAGAGGAGCTCATAAGTACTATCCCAAGCGTCTAGAAGCAGCTGAAGCTGGGCAGGAAGTAGCTGAAATGAGCTTAATTACTGATGTCAAGTGGAGGAATGCAGGATGAGGAGAAAGCACGTATTCATATTTACTCAAAGTACATAAGGACAAAAATAATTTCTTTTTTGTAGTTTGACATTTGAAGTTAATTTCAGGAACACAGTGCTGAGGGAAAAAGGCTGTTCTCTACTCTCCATATAGCTCTGATATGATGTGCAAAAATATACATTTCCATCAGCTTTCAGTCAGTTAATGATTCCTGCCTATCTTGGATTTCCTTCTCCACATAATATATCAGCATGGTCTTCAGGTATCCAGAACACAGTGATTTTCCCAAACATGAAGCCATTCTCTCAGTAATGTTCTCAAAGCATTTTGTCCTAAAAATTTACATCTCCAAAAATCAATTTTAGTTTGTAGAGTTAACCATTCCTGTCCTGTGTTTATGTATTTTCTTGGTGTACATACCGTGATGTAGATTGTGACTGAAAATCTATTTTAAGAAAATCCAGTAAACTATAATGAAATTTAACCTTCATAAAATACCCAATCGATCCCTTCAAACTGTAAGTAGGCTCTTATTTTGGGCAGAGAGTAGAGTTGCCTGTGAAGAGCTCTCACTTTGCTGCAGTACAAAAATGTGCCTCTGGACTCCACTGCACGCCTCACATCTAGGTCTTTGCCATTCTTCTCCTCTTCTGCCTGGACTCACGAATCTCCTTCCCTCACCAGACCATTCCGCAGCTGTCAGCTCATCGTTCATGACTCTGCTCAACAAATTATCTCTAGACCGTCGATTCCTACCCGAAACTTCCTGATTTTTGCCTTCTTTTCTCAGTCTCTTACCCACAGAGTATTGGTGGTTGTCATTTAAACCACTGCCTCTCACATAGTAGGTACTTCATAAATATGTGTGGAAATGCAACAGCAGGCAGAAACGCTAGACAATGCCCAGGATTTGGAAGCAGAGCTATATAAAGTCAGAGGTTATGTCATCACTTTATTTTTTCCCAGTAGAACCCCCAAAAGAAGATAATTGGTGCTTCTAATACTTAAGTGAGTCACCAATGACCTTTCTATCTGAGCTAATATTCTAACTGACAACAATGTTATTTACTCTTTTGTGCTAAACTTGTCTGCATTTTAATAATATCATATCAGGTCTCATTTGATTTTCTTTAATAACTATTTTCAGTGCATAATTTCACACTCCTTGTGCAGAGGTGCTAAAGGTACACAACACTTCTTAATTCTTTTACACATCCTCTTCTTATCCCCCCTCAATTGTTTGATCCCTTTCTTATTGGAGGAAGATCTATCTCTATGTTTCTATTATCTTTTATTTTAGTCTTTATTTGTTCTCCGAGTTCCTCATGTGATGCACAAGCAGAAGGTTTGAAAGGAAGGAAGGGAAACTGTGCAATGTTGAGCTCACGAGTCTGATTTATTTCACTGAACATAATGATCTCAAGGTTCACCCATTTTCCAACAAATGACTCAAGTGTGTTTGCTCCTCAGCTTGGATGCCAAAATTCAGTTTCATTTCCATGATTTTCTTCAAAAAATGTGTAACACAAGTACACACAAATAAAAAATATGCCACTTATGTTGCCATGTTTAACTTTAAGTAGCTATACTCAATGCTCCTCATAGGCTGAAACAGAAGGATCACTAGTTCAAACCCAACTGGACAACTTGACAAGATTCTCTTGTCTAATAAAAATAAAAAGGGCCTGGGGTATAGCTTTGAATGACTCTGAGTTTAAGCCCCAACATATATATGTATATGATAACAACATATATATGTATATGATAACACATAACCAACAACCTACTAAATATTGTTAACTCTATATCCTACAGTCACACCTACCTGATCCCACAGTATTTTTATAAGCCTGCCATTTTGGAGTGTGGCACTCTTAAGCAGCATATGGTGTACTTTTTTTTATCATAACTCCTAAAAGTACTCACAGAAAAGGATTTCACAATTGCTTCAGAAACTGAGAAGAATAATGAGATAAATATCTTCAAGTAAGGTTAATGATTTTGATGGGAATTAATGAAAATTATCTTTTACTGTAATATATATTTTTAAAGTTTAAACATTCATGATTATATATATATATATAATAACACTCATATGACAATTGCAAATCATTATATACGATATCTAAGGTACATATAAAATGAGATAACTTTATATGCAAGTAAATGATGAACTAAAGAATCATTTTCTTTTTGAAGCTAGTATTCAGAAAAATGGACATTTAAAACAACTCCTAATTATTTCCAATTATCAACAAATTCATAATATGCTGGTGTCTTTCAAAATAATTAGCTGTCAGAAAGTAAAAGAGCTTGTATTATTCTGTGAAAGGTCAAAATTTCTCCCACCTATGACTTGCTTTCTGTTAATTAAATAAATGACAGACATACAATTCTATTCAACCAAGTATTCATAGCTTCTACTCCTAGAGATGACAAACTCTATGACCAACCAAATCTTGATATTCTATTGAGATTAAGTAAATTGAATATAATAAGCTAGGAATATCAGAATAAACCAACAACAAAGAGAAAATATCATTAGCTTATAAGTAAGTAAAGCCAGTACTGAACAAGATGAAAGCAAGGAATTGCAACATGAAATTTTTTTCTTGTTTCATCAGTTGCTCAAATTCTCAGATATTCACTGTATTCCTCATGCAATAATCAAAGTTTGCCTGGATCAAAAACTAAGAGTCACATAGAAGATTCAAGAAAAGACCAGGGTAAGCAAATACTGTGATAAATGCTCAAATAATAATGATCTAGAATACTACTATTCTTCCAAAATAGTGTACATTGTTTTTAATGAGATGACAAGGAATGCATTCTCCTATCAATAGCTATGCATTACAGTTACTGCCCGCTGAAAGTACTTGTCACTCATGAGCCATCCCAGTATGTCTGGCATGTCCTGCTGCCATCTCCTCTGGGGTTACAAAGAAAATAATATTCTCATTAACAGAGTGGTAAGTACTTGAGAGCTATGCCAACATTTATCTCATGTCTGTCTATTGAAAAGGGAAAATGCTCTTTATTGATTGGAAAAAGGATTTTGTTTGAAGATAATTGACTTGGAGTCTTTCATTGACATCATACCACCTCTGGAAGAAACATGTGCTCATCTCAGAAAACAAAGATCGGATTTAAGAGGCTCATCACTTTCTCTCTACTCAAGTACAGATCCTATTGACTCGGGAGAAAATTCTTTCTGCCTAGGAATCAAAGGATTATAGATCAGTTAGCCCTTTTAAGAAGCTGAAAAACTGCTTTAAATAAGTTTACACAGAAGTGAAGCACATTCTACATGGAAAGCCAGGAATCTCACAAAGATGGTAGTGGACTGAAGTGGCTAAGAAAAACATAATTATTTTAAAAACAGACAAAGACACACACACACACTAAAATAATCAACTTATGATGTTGGTAAAAATAAGATGCCCAGTCCGCAAAATATAAAGGATGGGGTGATGGGGTGCTAAAGAAACTAACAACCAAGTAAAAATGCTACATGGAAGAAACTTGAAAGCACATTACTCTGAAGGAAGGTGAAGAGTATATATATATATATATATATATATATATATATATATATATATAATATGTATGTAGCTAGAGAAAACATGCCCATCAGTGAACATCAGGGAAAGGGATGGTGAATACCAGGGAAATAAAATATTTCCTCATTGAGACTATGGAAACAGTGGTAACATTTGGAAGAGAGAGGAAATATTGAACGGCAGAGCCAAAAATCCATTGTTGTAAAAGCTGCTGTGGTCCAGCAATGCCAACTCAACATTGCCCTTGTGGGTTCCTAATGTGGATTTAATAACAACAGGCTTGGTGTTTTCATGGGTGTGAAAATATGATTTCATGGCGTTGAAAAGACATATGGAGGATGAATATTTAAAGGTTTTAGAAACATACACACACACTTGAGGCATTTTCTTTTTTTTTTTTTTTTTTTTTTTGGTTTTTTCTCCGGTACCGGGAACCGAACTCACGACCTTGCGCTTGCCAGGCAGGCGCTTTTGCCGCTGAGCTAAATCCCCAGCCCCAGGCATTTTCAATAAGAACAGACCAAGACATGAACTAGTTGAATAAAATGAAAATGGCTTTTCAAGAGGAATTATGTGCTACTAGAGATGACTCCTTTACCATTAGCTGAGAGGTGATCCTCTTGAGGTAGACTAGGGAAGAAAGATGCAAAAGTGGGATCTATGAGTGGGTAAGTGAAAACAAAAACTGGGTCGTACTGAGGTCCTGCCCTTCTTTACAACCACAGTCAATCCCTCATAGCAAGGGGATGGAAGGAAGAATATGGTTCCCATGCCCAAGAGGATAGGAGATTCAGAAGCTTTTGATTAGACACATAGTAACATCCATTAGTGTTACTGTAAGAATGGCAGATGATGATCATAAGGATACTGAGAGGTGGAAAGTTTTACAGGTAGTAGATATCACCTACTTTTTTTAGGGGGGTGGTGTTTCTTGTGCCACATAGTCTATTTGTTGTATTCTGCAATGGCCAGAAGCTGCGGCTATGAGGACCATAACTGTAGGGGTTCTGATTATTCTCACAGAGTTTTGATTCTTAAATCAAAACACTGCCTATTTCAGAATATACACATAGGAGACTATTCCAAGCCACACATACAGCCATAAAAAGTCTCAATACTTCAGAAGTAACAGACGCTTCAGATGAACTTTGCTCTTGCGTCAGATCAGTAAACTTTGAAAGGGAAATACATTACAAAAATAGCTTAAGAGAAAAATCAACAGCACTAAGATAAAAGTTACCCAATGAGTTTAAAATAAAATAGTAAGTAAAACCATTGCTCTTTAAAAGCATTTTGATTATTTTTTATTTTAAAGATAAAAGAATGAAAACATTAACAGACAGACTTGAGCAAAACAACACCAAAACAATAAAAGCAATACACAATTTCAGACAAGGTGATAAGAAATAAACAATAGTTGCTGTATTACATACTGTTATCTTCAAATTAGTTACTCAGTTAAATAAATACACTCATGTAAGATTGATCAAACAATTAAATATTAACGGTTCCTTTCTCTAAAGCAACAGAAATTAGTAAAATTATCTTAACTCTCTTGTGTATACATATAAACATATTTTCCCATCTTTCTTTCTTTTCTCTTTTTCCTCATTCCAGTTGTTCTATCCTTTTAGCAGTTTCTTTCCCTTTCACAATGTCTACTGTACCTTTTTGTTTATATTTACTCTTGTAGGTTCTTACACTAATGAGACAATACAGTATTTACACATGTGGGGTCTGATTTATTTCACTTATGAGTATGATCTCTAGTTACACCCATTTAACTACAAAAATTTTTAACTTTCTTTATAGCTGAGTAATATTTCATCATATAAAAATGCCACATCTTTTTCCATTCTTCAGTTGTGCATTTGGATTGCTCCCATAATTTAGCTATTACAAACTGTGCTGCTATAAACATGGGTGCACATATATAGCTTTGGTATGATGTTTTTAGTTCTTCTGGAAAAATAGCCAATAGAGAAATAACTGGTTTGAATGGGACCTCTAGTCTTAGTTTACTGAGGAATCTTCACACTTATTTCCACAGTGGTTGCACCAGTCTACAGTCCTACTGGGAGTGGAGATGTATTCCTTTTCCCCACAGCCCCTCCAGCATTTGTTATTGGTTGATTTCTTGATGATAGCCATTCTGTCTGGGGTGAGGTATATAATCTCAGTCTTGTTTTAATTTGCATTTCTTGAATGACTAATGATGGTGAACATTTTTTCATGTACATAAAGAACATTTTTAAAACAATGAAAATATCAAGGGTCTGCTACATTGGGAGGCAAGGCATTTGCCAATTTGGGGTGCAATGTTGTTGTCACTCATGCAGTGGGAGGAGGCTTAGGGATTGAAGCACCAATGTGCATCACCTAACTCCACAGGTATAAATATAACAGAAGACATAATTAGAATTCTTGGCCTAGGGTTCTCATTTCCCTCAAAGTCAGCATTTTATCTAATATGGCTGCTGATGTGGTCTGCTCTCATCTAACATGGCTGCTATGTGGTCTGCTCTTATCTACCATTAGCTCTGGCCAATAATATTCCAGGGAGTCGGGGCTGGGGATTTAGCTCAGCGGCAAAAAGCGCCTGCCTGGCAAGCGCAAGGTCGTGAGTTCGGTTCCCGGTACCGGAGAAAAACCAAAAAAGAAGGAAATTACCTGGCATCTAGTAAGAACTCTGTAAATATT
>NW_004955426.1:10404370-10419223 GCF_000276665.1 Chinchilla lanigera
AAAAAAAAAAAAAAAAAAAATATTCCAGGGAGTCAATGGAGGTGAGACCATCTCTTTTACTTCTGACTTCTTGGTCACTAATGGATTAGTGTTATGTTTCAAGCTGGAGAGTACTTTTAGAGAATAACATTTAAGTCGATGAGCTCTGAGGAAGCAGATTGTGTGCCCTGAAGTGTCTGCGCTGCTGTCAGTTAGTTGAAGGCTAGAATGGAAGAAAGCAACTGACCATCAGTAGCATAAAGGAGACATGCACCAGGCTGCCTGTACTGTGGGCTCTCCTAAGACTGTAGCCTGTCATCGACAGTGCAGATTTGGACTTGCCAGCTGCATAATTCCATGAGCTTTGTTTTAATTCTAGGTCCTATTGATCCTGTTTCTCTGGAGAAACATAGATTCAGGTAGTGTGTGGACTTCCCCATCATGGCCAGGGCTCTATTCCACCAGCCCCTCTGTGGTGGCAAAGAAAAATAAGTCTGGAATCTACAGCAACATTCTCAGAGTGCAGTGCGATGAAATTGATCTTCACCCACCAAACACACATCTAAACGAGCTCCTCTGGAATTCAGTCTCCACCTTTTGACCTCCAGTTTCAAAACAGCAGCCAATCCAAACCACCATGTGAGAAGCTGTGCAGGCCAACATGAGAGCCCGGCATTCAGTCTGTCTACCTCCAAATCCCACTCCCAGGCAGGACACAGATTTACTTAGGACACCAAGATTACTTTCCTGTTCTAAGATGAACTGGTAGGAATATGAGTAAGGAGAGCTTGTTGCTGCACCAACAAAGGGTCTGATGACTGTGACAGCACTTGGCCTCTTCATAGTTCACCTCCAGAGGAATCTCAATGTACCCTTTATCCTTCTTTTTTTGGTAATGCTGTGATTGAAGAGCCACCCATGAGGTCTTTGTACATCTGCTTGTGGCCAAAATGAGCTTTGCAAGCCCAGCTGATCCTGTCCTGTCCACAGCAGACAGACATCTAGTGTGGAGGGTCACTGTCTCCATCACTATCATGCCTGTAACTAGCAGCCTGGCCAGCGAGAGCCAGGGCTCTGCAGGGGAAGCTGGGAGCAGCTGCTGCCATGCCAGCTGAGATTGCACAGAGCTTGAAGGAAGAGCATGGTCATGGTGCTGAAGTACAGAAAAGACCCTGAATGCTAGTAAGACCATCAGCAGTCAGGTGAGCAGAGTGCAGTATTAGATGAAAAAATGTGACTGGTTAGTTCCCCAGGAAAACCAGTCTCTAGATGTTAAGGAATAGGGCCTGGTTTTCTTTATGCTTCATCTGAAGAATCTAGGAGATCATGAGCTATGAAATTCTGCAAGTGGCCATAAGCTCAGTGATCATATATTACTGGTCCTTGCATTCTACTGCTGTCATCTAATGCTTTTTAGTTATGGCTACTGCTGCACCAAGGTGGAGAAAATCAGCAGAGTGTTGGGGTCAGAGGCACCACTGTAGGATCTAAATGGACAATCAGGCTATTTGAATTCTGGAGCAATGAAGTGTGTGTGTGTGTGTGTGTGTCTGTGCACATACGTTGTGTCTGTGGGTGTTGTAGTACGGATGAGAGGGGGAGGGGAGAGTGCTGAGCATATGATGCATCCATCTAGCTTTTACTTCCTCACCTACTTTCTTTCTTCATTATGTGGCTTTAGTCTCATCTCTACCCAGCAACTGAATGTAACACTCCAGGCATCTCCACTCATAGTGCATTATACATCTTCCCTCATGTCACTCCTTAGGCTGGTGTAGGGGATGCATTTCCACCTTTGGTATCTCTGGGAATCTCTTCAATGTATAAAGTTGCTCTTTGGATTCATAGGGCACTCATAACATATTTCTTTTGTAGAACTCATAATCAAGACTCTGGCCTAAGTGTTTACCTCTGCTGGATGAGTCTAAGAATGAGTCCTATATCTCATGGATCTTCATATCTCCAAATGTAACTCAGTGATCATAATGTAAATATCCAAAAGTGTCTGCCAACTGTACATTTATATGTCATACACTATATATATATATATATAGTCCTATATATACAGTGGAGAGAAATGCTAAGTTCTAAGCAACTGAAAGGATAATTTCTTTCAAGAAGACAATTTTCAATCTTTAAGAAAATGCTCTGATAGGCTATTTTTAATGTAAGGTGTGGTATTGAGTGTGCCAGGAAAAATAAATAGGAAATATACAGTTAACCATGTCTACTTTAGTAATATGTAGGGAATTTCCAAATTCCACACTGAAGTGTTCCAAGTACTACAAATTGTTTGGTAGTGTTTTGGTTTGATCATTCTTTACTCGAAAGTGATTCTGAGAAGTCAAGGTAGCTAAATTGTGTATGTGGTCAAAATGGGTAGGGAATATGCTATAGTATAAAATGATGTTTAGTTTGAACTCTCACATTAGTAAAAGATACCAGAAAACAAGTAAAAGCCATGTGTTTCTAAGATAAATGAGAAAACCTGTGAACTTCTGTAATCCTTAATGTGGTCTACGGTGCCTCTTGTCTATTAATTTTATTCTTCTTCTGCCTGGACCATTTGCTAATCTACTCTCTTAACACATGTTATACAGTTTCTATGTTACTATGTTCTGTTCACAGTACAATAATGTGAACTTTGAAGACTGTTTTGATGACTGTAAACTCCTCAGTGTGACCATATTCCTCACATTTTCTGTGCCAGGATGCAGACAAGCAAAGAAAATATAAAAAATATGTGAAGCTACTATGGAGCTTTAAGATGAAAGTAACCTGGGTTTTTACATTGTGGAAGAGAGCCTCACATCAAGTAAACACCCATTTTAGACTTTGCATTAGGAAGAAATAAATTTTTATTCCACCTGAATCATCATACATCTTTAATAGCTTAGAAGTTTGGCAGATCTGTAAGATTTCAGCATTAGTGTAAGTAATAAAAACAATCAGTTAGCAAAGATAAAACTGGTCTATTAGGAATGTATTAAATCAAAAGATATAAATGAATGAAGTTTTTATGACACTCTAAGCTTTAGTTATGTCAATAATATTCAAGTGTTCCATATATTTGTAGATTCTTTTGAGTTATGATACAAGTTTATCTAAGAGAAAAAGCCCCCTACTTACTGTTATTAATTTAGAATTAAATTCATTCTCACTTTTCTAATGGCAGATTATTAATCTTCAAACTTATTCCCTCATTTTTAGCTTTCCTTGCTGTTTTCTTGCAAATTGTACTGTCCTGGAATACTGAATCTGGTCTTATTCCACATTGTTAAAATCACACATAACACTTTTTTATTTTGAAGAAAAAGACAATAAAATTTGAATAATTTCCATATGGTCCAAAACTGTGGCAAATAAGTCCATTAAATGTATGGCAATAACCCCCACGGAATACAATTTGAGTCATGAAAGTATCTAGAAATTATTAATGACATTTTCCATATATGATAAAAACTCACAACTCACCCTTTGACCTTACACTCAGGGTACCTATCAATGCACTGAGGAAAATGTTGCTCTCCTAACTTCCATATTGTATTCTAACAACGTGAAAAACTTTTTTATCCCAGATATTTCTTGTACATCTGAGACCTATAGTTTTTCACCTAGATATGGTTGGTGTATAGGGGCCAGTATGATACCATAGACTTATTCCAGAGCTGAACTCATTTATGCATACTAACTTTCTACTTGTTCTATAACTAACTTTCATTTAATTTCAAATCTATGCATTTTGTCGTTTGGATGAGAAAGTTGACCATCACCATGAACTCATTCACATATTTTGCACCACATATGCCATAAGTAAGTAAGTTTTGCCAACATTAAGTTTTTCTTGGTGTCACTCTTTTATGTTGGTCTTTGTGTGGATCAGGATGCCAGGAAGAAAAACATAGCTCAGCAAATTTCTAAATTTGGGAGATTGATGAAAAGTAGGGTCTAGGAAATCCTGCAGGATAGTGCTGTTCCCTTGAAATGGCAGCAGTGAAGCTGTACCATGCCCACTTGAAGTCAGAAAAAAGAAATAGAGAGATAATTTGTAAGGAGAGGGCTAGTCAACATGCAATAGAGATTTTGGAAAGGAGAATGAGACAAGAAAATAGTCAGTGCAAGTACTTACACCCTGCTGATTCCACACTTTATTATCCAGCTTTATGCCACTATTCAGCCCTGGAACAACCAGAATAAAACTTGAAATTCGAGGGCAGCAGAGTACATTCCATCTACTTCAGGTTCTGGGGTGCAGATCAGAATACGGAATGGTGAGGAGTAAATCTGGACTGGCAATTGGCAAAGGGCCCTTTGTTCCGATCCTCATTGCCTCTTTCCCTAACTTCTACTCTAGCCTCTAATTTGGCATTTCAGTGTAAACTAAGATTTCAGTGTAAACTATTTCAGTGTAAACCCTGTTTCAGCACCCTTTTGATGTCTTCTCTTTTTCCTCAAATGCCTTGCTCAAAATTTATTCCTCTGTAAAGAAACCGTGCTATTTTTAGTACAAATTATGCTCATCATTTGCATTTTTGTAAATCTTTATACTGGTTAACACTTGTCTTTTAATAATGTGAATAATGCATAAATATGCCAGGAACTTACACCTTAGTTTCCCTGGATTTAGAAGCACATTTCATATTTGTGCAGGTGTCTTGAATTAGGTACAGAATACACAAGTGTTCAGAAAGTGACAGTGCGGTGAAACTAAGAAAAGAAATACTACTGCAGTTGTTTTGGATTCATCACCTTTCTAAATACATTAATTGTTGCTTATAATTATTTTCTGTCTTTCCACCTTTATTAGTTTTCTTTTATAATGAATTCGTACCATTTTAAAGGAGAATTAGGATGTTAACACTGTCTTAAGGCAATATACCCTCATATTTTGTACAATGAAGATAATGGTGGTGGTTGTGCTTCATGTGTTCAGTGTGATGCAGCTTTGATATTGTACCAAGAGTAGAGCTTGATACTTCTAACTAAGCAGCACATTCTTCAATATTCCACATTGCCTAATCAAATCTTCCCCTTTCCTTGCCCCTTTTCCAGCATATGTGTGAGATTTGCCTGTGGAGTTTAATACCATCCATAGATTATTTTATCCTCAATTGCAGCATAAAATATACACCTCCAACCCGACATATTTCCTAAAGAGTTTGTTAAAAGAGTTACAATACCAAGATATTGGCTAGTTTAGGGAAGAGAAATAACTTGAAAGAAATTGACATTAGAAGGATGAACACATAATAAAGATTTAGTATAACAGGGCACATTTTCTTTATCTGTAGCATTTTCTGTATTACTAATATTTTTTGCAGGAGTATTTAAGATAAAGGAAGGGAAGTAAGTAATGACCATCTTAATGTGATGACATCCATAAAATCTGCATGTCACAGTGTATCCAAGAGCTGATATTCCATCTGAATTATGAACTTCTGTAAATAGAAGACAGAAATTGAAAGCCTGGAACATTTACCCTTCTTGATCCTGGCAGATTGAAATGTGACAATCTCAGACAAAAATAAGTTTTCATTAAGATCCAAAATGGATAATAAGAAAAAGGAAGGCCAATAACATTTTAAGTGTACCAAATGTAAATATGAATATTAAACTTAATACAACCTTACTGACTCTTATCAGAGGTACAGAAATATATCTAAGTACTAGTTTTATGTCATTTCTTTCTCTATGCAACTATACAATAAGCATCCTGTACAGCTTTTCAGAGCAAGATTGAAAGTCAAAATGCTCAATTGCCCTGACAAAGCTGTGATGATTTATGAGACACAGCTCTATTTCAGTACATAGTAAATAAAGCAGTGCTTTAACCTATATATTTGAAAATATTCAGTATAGATTTGCAATTGCCAAAACCTCTTTGCATGCTGCCTCCAAAGTGTTATGTATGTATTTATGCATGTCTTGACGTGTTCTAGAAAGGTTTAAGTGTGACAAAAATGCATACACTACAAAATAAAATACAACTTGGCAAAGATGAGGGTGAGTGCAAAGCTGAGTGATACAGAGAGATTTTTTATTAAGGGTAGAAGTGTTTAGCTAAGTATCTTATTTTAATTCACTGGGAGTCAGGCATGCACAGAAATAGATTCTCAGAATGCCAGAGAATAGCTATGAAACATCAGTTCAACTTCTCGCATTAGATTTATTCTACATTTTTAATTTCAAAATGAAAACATTTTCTGATGTAAAAGAAAATAAAGCAGAAACGGCTGAAGTGTGAGTCTACCTTCTTTCCTGTATTGTTTTTCACATATTTTCCTTGATATAGCGGTCTCATTATTTTAAAGTATAAAATGTACTCATAAAGTGCATGTACTCATTCTAGAAAATATAAAATTCACCGGAAGTTCAGGTGTCGCTGACCAGTTGGACACATTCTTACCGCCTGCCTGTGGTGCACCGGGCTTTCTTCTGCACATCTCACTAAGCCATGATGGACAGAGACTGACCTGCTGCCCTCTGAGAACTGACAGCTGAGTGGGAGCCTCAGCGGTACATTACTGAAATGTAAACAACTATGTAATTCGTGTTCCAGGTGAATGCCATGCAGGGGAATTGCAGGCTATTAATAAAGCTGAGGACCCTGACTCAGACGAGCAAGCAGGGACGTGCTCCTTGCTTGGGGATATCCACAGCGGCCTGCACTGTGATGGAAAAGCAGATTACATAAAACAGGCACTGGGAAAGAGAAGTATTTTTTCTTTTTTTTTTTTTTTTTTCCTCTGGTACCGGGAACCAAACTCACGACCTTGCGCTTGCCAGGCAGGCGCTTTTTGCCGCTGAGCTAAATCCCTAGCCCCGAAGTATTTTTTCTTTGAAAGGGGAAATAACAGGGTTGAAAAAGCACTGAGACTGGAAAGAGATAGGCTAATTTGTGGAAACATAATTGAAAATCTAGTTTAGGGAATCTACAACATGCCAGTATTTTAAAAAATTACTTTTAAACAATTAAAGAGAATAAAAAAAATAATTTTTGAAGATACCAGTACGTAGTATAACAACCACTGTTAATATTCTATCAGCTTGTTTTAAAATTCTGTATCATTTTTTTCTGTTTTTGTGTTGTTTTGTTTTTCATCTTTGTTGTTGTTCTGTTTTCTCTTTAAAATAAGAATATATTTTGATTAGTGAACATTAGTTTTGCATTAGCATGCTTTATGTGAGAAGAAAAGAACAGAGTGAATGTAGCCGGTAACATGCAGAACCTGAATCTTCCTTTGTACCAGGTTACAAAGTTAAAATGAGAAGTTCTGCACAGTGTCTGATGGCAAGAATATATATATCACCATTTAGTAATGGGTCAGATCGTATTCGTGCACCATAAATGTAGTAATTTGTGTGCTTGTCATGCAAAAGTACTTCATAGCGATGAACAAACAGCTCTGGAATAAGGCTAGGCGATATGAAGCACTGTGACGTTTTCCGTACATGTGAGAGTTCCCCTTTTCCTCCACTCTCCTCTCTGCCCCTTTCCGAATCGATCCCCCACTCCCATTCCACATCAGTTTTGGATTTTTTAGGCTGCCCTGATACAACGCAAACGGAAACCGGTTTGTTTCTGTTTACGAACATCAGAAATTTATTTCTCACAAATTAAGAGCCTGGGATGTCTAAAATCAATGCCCTACAAGGCATGGCGAACCTATAGCACGCCGGCTGCAGCAGTCACGTGTTGGCACGCTAAGCAAGATGCCCCAGGTAGAGCATTTAGGTTTAATTGAAGTGTCAGTACTTTGTGGAAATTAAGTGGGTTTGGGGTTGTGGTTTGGGCATTTGGTCTCAAAAGGTCTGCTGTCCCTTAACCTAGGTAATTCCAGGTGGTCCACTTAGGTCATGCTTTTTAGGGCGTAGAAGACAGATTCTTGCTGGGTTTTTACGTAGTGAAAGGGGCAAAATGTCTCTCTTGGGGCTCTTTAATATGGACACTAACCGCATTCATGGAGATGGAGTCCTTCCGACCCAATTACCCCCGCAAAGTCCCACTTCAATTTTGGAAGAACACAGATATTCAGAACACAGAACATGCCCTCTCTTTCTTTCTACTTCATTTCCTGTTTTCCTTTTTAAATTTACATAAAGAACAGGTAATTTATTGTTGATATTCTTTTTAGAGTATATATATATATAAAATTTAAGATATTTAATTATCTCCAATAGTACAGAATATAGAGCAAAATATGACGAGTATACACAAATATATGTTTATCACATTATTGTCAAATGTTTGCTAGATGTGCAACACAAATTCTTAAATATATTTTATAATTATATAAATAATTTTATAAAGTTTGTATAAATTTTAAATGCAATCACAAGCATGTTTAGGCTACCACCACTAAATACTCAAATATACATTATAAGATTGGCTTTCCACTTCTTATATTTAAATTTCATCACTTAATTCACATAACTATCTATCGCCAAATAATTCACACTCTGCAGTCATATATCCATTGTCTTCTCTAATATATCTTTTGCAGATAATGTTTTCAAACAAGCCATAACCAAGAGTTGCGATATTTTTACATTTATCTTTAATACTCTTCCTCTGTTTGTTCCTATCACATTGATTTATTGAAGACAGCAATTCAGTTGACATAGAAATGTTTGACTAAATACAGTTAGACTACTTCGGATAATTTTACTTTATGGGTAAGTTATTGTATTGAATTTTGTTTCAAATCACAAACCACCTCAACCTGGAGAAATTACACTCTTATGCTGCCAGGACTTATTATTTTGAGGTATCAAAAAGCAGATACTGAAGTCTTTCCCTCTCAAAAATCAGTGTAGCAGGCAATACATAGAATCTACATATTTCATTTTCCCTTAATACTTTACTGAAAGATTTCTGTACCCTTTGATGATACAGGATTTGAGAAAATGAAAATTTATATTTAAGCCGATCATTCACTATACATTCATTATCTAGTAGCCTTCAATTAGAAAGTGATAGGGGGGAGAGAGAGGGACAGTGAGACAGAGAGAGAGAGAGAGAGAATGGGAATCAAATTCTTTGATTAACTGGTAATGTCAGTTTCACTGGAAAAAGGATTAATATTAGATTACTTCTTTTTTTTTTTTTCTCCGGTACCAGGAACCGAACTCACGACCTTGCACTTGCCAGGCAGGCGCTTTTGCCGCTAAGCTAAATCCCCAGCCCTTAGATTACTTCTCATCATTTACAAATCTTGGATAAGAAAGTGAGCAAAATAAGTACATCATATTCTGGCAATATTTTTTTTTCTTTCCTTCTTTTATCATGCTGTTTGTTTGACTTCCTTTTCTTTTAGTGGCCAACTCTTTCTCTTCAGTTCTTAGAAGTATAGAAGCTGTTTCACAGTGTTCTCAGAGCATAAATATCAGTTCACAAACTTCCTGCACATACCTAGAATTTCTCGAGAATAAAAATATTTCTTCTCCCAGAGTATAAGCTGGCTTTTACTTCAGTTTCCTCTCCCTCCAAATTAATCACAAATTCTATTTTAAATTAAGACAATATTTAGCTTGCAGAATCAAAATTACATAGTATTTCACAGGAGAATAATGATTAAAATATGATTTCCAGGACACAGATTAATCTATTCTGAGTTACAGCTTTTTATCATTTTTCTGCTTCGATGAAGGCTGAGAAGAGTTTTACCTTCAAGCTATTGTGGACATTTAACAGCTTGTTTATTGAGGCCTGGATGCCAAGACCAGGGATCTATCAGGGTCACTATTAGACACCACAGCAGCCCTTGGGATGTAGTCCTGGATTTACACTAGGGAACTCTGGGAAGTTTCTGTCACTACCAAGGGCATTCTTTAGAAAGCCCTCTGACACTGAGCTTGAACTTTGGATTGTGTGCTGACCCTAATTGGTAGTAGGACTCAGCAATAAGCTTGTTACTTCTCAAATATCACCATACATATTGAGAAAGTCTCACATTTTGGAATGTCTATGTCATGGATCAGTAAGTGAGCAGAAATGCTTGCCTTTATTGATTATCTAAAGCCATGTTTTGAAACTTTTGAAGGCATTAAATGTTAGAGCCTTTCTGAACTTTTATTATTTTGTCTTATTTATATGAACCGGGTTTCTTAAACTAGGCTCAGAACAATTCCACTTATATGGGTGAGGGTATTATTTGTTTGTATCTCTAAGTCATTTTACAGTCATTTACATTTTATTATTTTTCAGGTGAAGAAAGTCCACACATTTTACATGTTTACTATTACAAGAACGTTCAGCCAAGCTATTTTCATAAGAGGCACAAATATCTGTGAAAATCTGCCCCAGTAAATTGACAAGACCACATAGCAAGTGATGCTACTTTGATACAAATGATGTTATCTCCCACTAATTTTATAATAAGCCCTGACTTTAGTTCTCAGTATATGATTATAGCCAGTATATGGTTATATGTTTATAATTAAACATTTGTGATATAATGTCTGAATTTTGGGCACAACTCTTTGATTAACAAATTTTATAAGTTGTAGTAAGTGAGATATATAATGCCCTTTTTTCTATATTTTTTGGTATATTGTAGATATACATATTGATAAAATTGATCATATTGGATTTCTGCCCATGCATAGTATATTTTGCTACTTATTTTTCCCAGCCCACCCCTTCCCTTCAGCTCCTCCATTTTTAAAACTCTTTTTTTGTAAGGTAACACATGTATATTAGTATTCAATTAACTATTAAAGAACCATATTTTCAATATTTTTTCTCTAATACTCACCAAAATCTGGGCTTTGATTCTCTTAGAGAATGAAGCCTTTCCTTGTACAATAACCCTATTGAAACTAAATTCAATATTTCCTTTTAAAAAATTATTAACTCATGCTAGACAAATTGACAAGCTGTACTGTGACATTTTTATACATGCATGTAGCATGCTTTTTGTCTATCTCATATCTGACAGACACACTGTAAAGGAGAAGAGTTTTATTTTGCCTTATGGTCTCAGTGTTATAGTTCATGGTTGATAGATTCTAAGGCAGCAACATCATGGCAAAAAGGCAGGGTGAAGGAAAGCTGCTCATGGCATCCCTGAAGCAGAAAGGAAGGGAGATTTCAGAGAGGAGAGGGCCATGGACTTGATACAGTGCTCAAGATTGGGTCTCTATGGTCTATGAAGACACACTCAGGGGGTCCTGTCATAATCTCCTGGTCCTTGCTCAAGTGAACAAATTGGACAATTCACATTAACCTTCATCGTGGCCTTTTTAACTGAGATAAGATGGTAACCTCATGGTATTTGTAGTTTTCATTCCCTTAAAGGGTAATCATTGAGCATTTTAAAATATGTTTATTTGCCATTCGTGTTTGTGATTTTTTAGAAGTGTCTATTCAAATGATTTGCATATTTCAATGACATGGCTTTTGTGTAATTTTTGAGGTCTTTATATATTCCAAATATTAATAATCTAACAGATGAATAGGTAGCAATGATTTTTACCTATTCCATTATTGATTTTCACCTTCTCTGTTAATTATTTACCTTTCAGTATAGAAGATTTTAAAGTCTGATATAATTATGTCTGCAAATTCTTATTTTTTTCCTTTTATTGTTTGGAATCTTCTCCAGGAAATCATTGTGTTTGCAAATATTCTCAATTGTTTCTCCTGTGTTTTCCTATAGAATGATGGTGGCAAACATATGACACTCATGTTGTTTTTCATTTATGACAAAAAATGTTAAAGTGTAAGGTTTTTTTTTTCCCTACATGAAAACTTCAGTATTCAAGGTTAATTGCAGAGTTGGCACTTTGCCATAAATAAGTGGGTTTGGGCTAGCACTTTGGGCGCTTAGTCTCTGAAACCTTCACCATCACTGCTACAGGATTTTCAGAATATCAGGTTTTACATTAAGGTCTTCCCAATGTTTTGAGTTGGCTTAGGTACAGAATAAATTATAGGGCCTCATTTCAATATTTTACATTGATACATATCTAATTTTCTCAGCACAATATATTGCAGAGACTATCATTTCTCCAATGTATATTTCCTGCACCATAGTTAAGAATCAGTTGGCTGTAAATGATAGATCAATTTCTGGATCCCGTGTTCTGCTCTGTCAGTGTATATGTCTGTTTTTATGCTAATACCATAATGTTTTGGTTACCATCAATTTATAATACATCTTGAAATTCAGTACTGTGATGTTTCCAGTATTGCTTTCTTTGCTTAGGATTGTTTTGAATATTTTAGGTATTTTGTGATTCTATAGTGATTTTAAAATTGCTTTTTCAATTTCTATAAAGAATGCCATTGGTAATTTGATTATATTGAACCTGTACTAATTAGGAGTGATATGCATTTTAAAATATTGATTCTCCCAATCCATAAACATGGGAGGTAATTCTACCTTTTACTTGTCTTCCTCAATTCCTTCCTTCAGAGTTTTGTGATTTGCATTGTAGAAGTCATTTACACTTTTAAATAATTCTAGTCTTGTTTTATGGAGGTTTTCTGGTGCGTGTAGATTGTGAATGGATAATTTTCAAATTTCTTTCTCACCCTGTTTATTATTTGTGTATAGGAAAGCTACTGATGTTTGTATTTTCATATTATATCCTACTCTATCAGAGTTAATCTATCATTTCTAATAGTCTTTTGGTGTTGTCTTTAGGACTATCTATCTACAGCGTTTAATTTGCTCATGGGAATAACTTGATGAGTCCATATTTTCTAAACAAGTTTTCCATTCTTTATTAGCTCTTTATTTCTCCTATCAAAATTATACAGGGTGGCATTTATCTGCTGTGGAATGCTTTAGAAATAGCAGTCATGCAAGAATTTTAAACCCAAGAAAACTAACAGTTAGAAATGAAAAAAATTGTATATTAAGAAAAAGAACAGAGGATTCATTTGTTTTTAAGCTTTCCACACCAAAACAACCATATACACAAACAACTTTAAACAGGATCATTTATGATTTAAAAAGGTCACAGTACAATAACTTGAGTACATAAAAAACAATTAGAAACACAGGTAAAGGCAACTGTATAGGTAAATATAAAATTCAGTATGATATTTTATGCTTATAAATATTTTCTCTCAGATTATTTTACAAAATACTGCATAGGGCTGGGGATATACCTCAGCAGTGTAAGCACTTGCCTGGGAAGACTGAGGTCACAAGTTCAACTCCTGGTACCAATAAATAAATAAATAAATAAATAAACAAATAAAATACTGCATAATGAGTGCATATAAGTCCTTGAAGACAGTGATGGAAAATTTTATGTGTCAACTTGACTGGGTGCTGGATTCTCAGGTGGTTAAGCATGATTTCTGGCTGTGTCTGTGAGGAAGTTTCTAGGTGAGATTAGAATTCGAATTGACGAAATTAGTAAAGCAAATGCTTCTTCACAATGTACACAGGTATCATCCAAACCCCAAAGGTCTAAATAGAAGAAAAAGTTAAAGTTGCTTTCATGTCTTGAGCTGAAATGGAAGTTTTCCACTACTAGTGGAATTCCTGGGCCCCATGCTGTTATATAAATGATTGATTCTGAGGCTCTCAGTCTTTAGAAAACTTTTTCTGGGTTCCTAGCTCACTGATGGTAGTCTGTGACTTCTTAACTCTGTGATTTAAATGTCTCTGTGCCATTCTTATATTCAGGTAACAGTAACCATCTACGTCCCTTTGTACACACACACAGTAACCCTGAAAAATCCTTCATTATACTGGTCATGAATCTCTCTAAAGAAAGGAATAAGAGGAAAAGAAACTAAAAACTATGACTAGCACCAGATGCTACAAAGTGCTGTGTAAGCACAGGGCAAAAGTATGCAGTTGCACATGCAGGCGACAAAATACAGTAAATTGCCCTGTCAGAGCATCAAAATGGCGCAGATTGAACTTCCTGTCTCGGGATCCACAGATGATTAAAGAGCATGGTCTCATTAGAGCCTCTTGCAACAAATCAGCAAACTGCTTGCTCTGTGTTATTTCGTTTCAGCCATCAGAGCACACTGAGGATATTAATGAAAATGTATTCATCTCTAATCAGCTACTATGATATGGATACAAACAAGTAAAGAGTTAACAATTTCTAATTTATAGCTGAGTAGAGATTCTTGTAGTATTACTTCAAATTCGACTTTGCTCTTGTTATTATTATTGTCATTATTGTTAGTTTTCATGAACTTGTCACGGACTGGTTATTTTCCATTTTGAACTGCATGAGCCACCTTGTCAACACAGGTATGCTTGGGAAATTACAATACAAGAGATTCTGGGCAGAGCCAATGTGAGGAGTGATGGCTGCCATCTGAGCATAGCTGAAGGAGAGATTTTGGCTAAACTGTCAAGTACGAGTAGTACTTAACTATGAAGATTAGTGTGGAGAGCATTTCAGGAATTGAAGATAGCATGATTAAAAGTGAAAGAATGTGGATCTTGTGACACATATAGACACAAATGACAAACTATCCATAATGGTGGCAGGAAAAAGTGAGCAGTGAGGTCAGGACACATTGTACTAATTCATACTCAAAGAGGTACATAGAGTTACTGAACCTGAGTCCTAGTCCCAACATTTCTAATAATGACTAAGTGCCTGAGCACATCTTCAAAGCTTTCTGGAATAAGGTTTATGGTTTCTTTCAAATTTTCATTAAACTGCAAGTTACCATCTGATGCTTCAAAGTCCCCATCTGCCCACAAACCATCCTGAGCCAAGCTGAAGATAGTCCTGAGCTGAATTATAACCATCAGGCACCCAAACTCCTATCAGACACAAGTGTTCTACACATGCTCTTTTATGAGATTTACCAACAACATTTTACCTTCAAATTTCCAAGGACTAAAGTCCCTTTTTTTTTTTTTTTTAAACAGGACCACTGAA
>NW_004955426.1:10419323-10481935 GCF_000276665.1 Chinchilla lanigera
TTTTTTTTTTTTTTGGTTTTGGTTTTTTCCCGGTACCGGGAACCGAACTCACGACCTTGCGCTTGCCAGGCAAGCGCTTTGCCGCTGAGCTAAATCCCCAGCCCAGGACTAAAGTCCTTTTAACTAAGCCATTTCATTTCTACTTGAAAATCCCAGTTTTCAGATGCTTTTTATATTTTTTGAATTGCTACATGTTTGCATCATATAGTGATAACATTCCTCATGGGTAGTTGGTGTATGTACATGACAGATCTTTATGCTTTTTTTCATCAATTTTCTGATGCTATCTTCATAAATTAATGCCATTCTGCTTATGTCTCTGTCACCCAAGATTCCATTCATGCCTCAGTAGCAGAACATACAATTCTTTAAAATCTTATCTACCTCAGTGCCGCTCACATTTCCAAAAAGAAATGAGGACACTCCAAAAATATATGTATCTCCCAGGGAAATTTTTCATTTAATTTCTGTATAGAAAACAAGTTTTTAAGGCTGTGTTTTCAAACTTTTCAGAAAAAATTAAAAACAATACTGAGTGTTAGCTATACAGAGACAGAATTCTTGATGCTTGGGATATATTTCTGAAAAAAAATAGGCAAAGCTACCCAATATTTAGCTCATATTTCTTGTGAAGGGGAAGGTCATTGAGAGAAAATGAATGATACAGGAATTAAATAAGGCTATTCCTAACTGTGCTGATTTGCAGCTATCACACAAAGGAAATTTCTCCCTGTTTGATCCCCCTAATAAAGATAATCTCAATGCACTTTCTTTCTGCAATTCATTATATTTTTGCCAACTTTCATGACAGTTTGTTTCACCTTAGCTTCCTTGTGGGGAAAGATGCCATTTTTTTTTTTTCTTGCTTTTGCTCCACTGTAAGATACCTGAAACTATACATTAAAAGTCTTTGAAAATTACAAATCATTACAGAACATCTATTATTAGTTTGTCATGTATTATTTTAATAATCTTAAAAAGCATATCCTCTTTATTTACCGTTCCTGGAGGCTATGTTCAAACTTCTTACCTTGTTCTGATTATGTTTGCCTCTAATTTCTTTCTCTTTATTAATCACATTTTTGGAGCATCTAGAATTACAGTAGCCTGATATCTCCACTATTGTCTTATTTCTAGACCTATCCTTTATCATCCCATTTGTTTGCTGCTATTGAATTTCTAATAATACAGTTCATATTTTCTCTGTGTATTCATTTTTATTTTTCTTGTATAATATTCATGAATTATTCCTTACTATATAACTAACATTGAAAAACATATTCTTTTTAAATTTTTCTTTGACTTTATATAACCACATATTTTCACTGACTAAAATACACTTCAGTAGATTGTTATATTTTCATGGAAAGCTGCCCTCTTTCTCTTGCTACTACCCTTCATGCAACTTCTAGATGCCACCAGAATCATCTTTGCAAAAAAAGAAAAAGAAACAATTATTTTACTTTCTCTTTTAAAGTTATTTTCCTACCCAACTTGCAGCTGGACTAAAATATATCAGACTATTTCATGTGTCCAGTGCCAACCTTCCCAATTTATTTCATCATCACCTGCTCTGTCTGAACTGTACAAAATTCCCTCCTTCAACATGTGAGCTTCAATCTTGCCTTAGGCCCTTTGCCCTCCTGTTGCTGGAGCGTGTTCCTTCTATGAACAAAACTTGGTTCTGTCCATCTTATCATTAAGGTACAAGATAAAGTATTGCCTTCACTTAATGAATATTCAAACAATTATTTTTGTATATTGGCTTCCTCACAGTATAATATAAACCCTAGATAAAAAGATGTTTTGCAAATTTTATGCATTCCTGTTTTTCTGGTGCTTTGAATAATAGTTGAGATGGGATAAACTCAAGGTAGCTGTTGGTGAGTGAATATTTTCTATATGTATAGAAATCTCTCTCACAACTCCTGAACAAAGTTGACCATCATTTTTGTAGCCCCAGCTCAAAGCAGAGTGATTGGTACACTATCAGATATTACATACTTTTCAGATAAATATCCAAGTCAATTTACTGATTACAGAGGGAAAATGTATTAGTTGCCAACACATATCAATACTGACACAAGAATGCCAATAATTTCAATCTTCTTTCAAAATGTTCATTTTTAGTTGACTCTATCCCCATTCATGAATGTCATTTAACATTTTGGCTTACTCTTGAGCTTAATTATATGTAGATATTTGATTTCATTGGCACAAATGCAAAGCAATAATCACAGCTTGTTTTGTTTCCCTGATCTCTAAGTATTTCTTTCCCTTTTGGTCTGATTTCCTGTGACTCATAAATTTTCTCTTTCCTCTAACTTTGAGATGTCATTGAACTTTTCAAAACTTAGATATAATGAAGACTATGTGTAGGGAGCAGCTAAAGCTGGAGATTCATCATACATGCGAGGCTAAAGCAAGGCCAGCCCCAAGAACAGAGAGGACCTCAGGCAAGTCACAAGAACAAGCTGTTCCAGCTCTGAGAACACCAGGCACCCAAGGTGAGTAAGGCAAAGAGGTTGTTAGGCAGAGAAGTTTCAGTTAACATCAACCTCTGAGTGTATAAATAAAAGCACTGCAGCTTCTTCACCACGAGAGGAGGCTCCACGTGACCTTAGCTTTCTGCATCCTGACTCTTGGTTTTCTTCATCTTCCACTGTTCTCCCTCCAGAGTTTCAAGAGCTGTGCCAGATACAATGAGTATGAATAACTATGGTGTTAAACAATGAGAGCCTGTTTATAAAAGAATAAACTCAGAATATTTAGGGTGTCAGGTTAATTTTATGTATGTGGACCTGATAGTTATTAACATGATAATGCAGGAAATGCAAGTTGTAAAAGTAAGGAAATTAGTCAAAATATTTTATCAAATATTTGACTTTTATTTTATTAAAAATAAATTTTGAAATGAATGTAGTTTGCTCAGATTAACATCATCAAAATATTGCTTTTCCAAAATTCACTACACACCATGTATTTATTAAACTTTCCAAAGTGAAAGTGAAACAATTATATAAAAACATGCACAAATAAAAATAAAGAGATCAGAGCTGGGGATTTAGCTCAGTGGCACAGCACCTGCCTGGCAAGCGTAAGGTCATGAGTTCCACTCCCAGTACTGGAAAAAAAAATAAATAAATAAAAATTAAAATAAAAATAAAGAGATCATTTAATGATTGCATACAATCCAATTTCATCCTTGTTTTACTATTCCAGTTTGTGTCCCTAAAGTTGACTTTTCTTTTTGCTACTGTCCAGGGAAATGGGGTTCTCATTGAAATTTATGTCCATGAAACCCCATCATTCCCAAAAGCAATAATGAAAAAATAAATCACTTTATTTCACTATGTGCCTATGAAGCTTTTGTATTGATGCTTAAATCAAATTAAAGTTAGGTCACAGAGATACCTGACTCTCCTTGCATTAAAAGAAAAGTGCAAGGTGTATTGAAAAAGACTCCAAATATTTAATATTATCAAGACTTGATAAAATAGATCTACCATTTAATGGCAACTCCCAATCGTTTTCTCGGGCCATAAGTCTGTATGATAATAACATTGATTGTTCAGTCTAGGAAGTCAGCTGATGTAACTTTAATGTCTACTTAGTAGCATGATTTATTTTTTTAGGTTTAAACGCAGCTCTTGAAATGTGTGACCTATATATCATTGATTAAAAAGCAAGTTTCCTTTTGGTACTTGTACTGTATTGCAATGAATCAGTAAAATAATTTGTACAAAAAAATAGAATTGTTCAAATCTATTCAGGCCTTTTCCATAAATACAGTCCTTGATACCAATATGTGAATAATAAATGTGAGCTGCATTTGTCAAGCATTGTGGCCATATCATGTTTACAGCTTATTCAACAAGCTCTTGATGATGTTGTAAACAAGTTCAAACTAGGTTCCTGTCAAAAGAAATTTAAATTGAGCACACTGAACATTCTAAAAGCAGAAAGAGTTCCTACAAGTTATAAAGGAAATATATCAGATAATGAAATAAACCAAAAAGATCCTGAGTTTAAAGTAAGTAATAAGAGTCCATATCAAAAGAGTCACATCACCTGACAAAATCAAGAAAAGGCCTCATGTTTGTATTTAGCCTTCTCTTGATAGCTACAAACCTTTCATTATGGAAGTGTTATTTATTCAGAGAATATATGTGAAAATTAAACTACTGGAAATCAATCAATCATGCCATTACTTCTTATAAATGCACTAAGAATTATATGATAGATCAGTACTAATATTGGGATTGGGTATGTTTTCAATTTTCAAAGAACCACATGAACAATAAAAAATGTCCTGAGCTATAACCATGCTCAGGCAAGGACAAGCTATGTAGCTAGTTGAACTCAGCACTGATCTAAACTTCCCTTTGCTCCCTCCCAATAGAAAGCACAAACTACTTGATTTAAAATAATATTTTAACAACAGAATGATAAATATCATGGGATAGTTGCTCCTCTTCATTGCTTCACTACAGATTGGCAATAATCAAATTAAATATTAGCCCAACATCACACATATAATGACAAACAAAACAACATGCACACAACAATGGAACTTTTGCAGATTTGGGATTCAGATTGCAAGGCCAACCAGTAAAAAGAATGTAGGACATGTCTCCTAATTTCTCATTGGATCACTTTATACCACACTAAACTTTAAGACATGAAATTTTGGTGCCAGTTGCTTTTGGTGAATACTGCTTATGAAACTGCTATTGCATCTATAACCTAACTTAGTCTACATGATTAATAAAAATATAAATGTTAAAAACCATGCATATATTTTATTTACTATTGCAAGTAGTTTATCTTCTAAGAGAAGTATTGGAAACTATTGCCTGTAAACTACTCTGAAAATTTTGTTTTTGTAATTAACCCAAGAGATTATAACAAAAAATATGCTTCAAGTAAGCAAAGAATCACTGGAGGCTAACTTTATAACACAAATAATGCAAATATTCTCATTCACGTATAAACACAGAAAGGTGATTAAGGACACAGATCTGTGAGCATAATTGCTCAGTTTATAACTTTGGCTCCCTCACATTGCAGAATGTACAACCAACTTGGATGCGATACTCATCTTCTCTGTGTTTCAGTGTCCTCAGTAATGAAAGGAATAATATAATGGTGTTACTTCCAGTAGGTGGGCATTTGCATGTATTTGAAATTTAATAATGGTGCCTATTCTTAATATGTAAAGTCAATAAGATATTTCTAGTATGGTTATATTTTTATTTTATGGTCCATACACTAACATTAAGTCCTGTGTTAAACTCCTTCGGGTACCATGACAAAACCTGTAGACTTGGGTGACTTAAACACAAAAGTGTATTTCTCATTATTCAGGAAGCAAAGAAATCTAGATCACACTGCCTAAATTGTCTGTTTCTGGAGATTTCTTTATTTAGCTTGTAAACAACTCTCTTCTTGCTATGTGTGTATGGGTGTGCGTGTGTGTCAGTGAAGGAAAGAGAGTTCTGTTGCTCTATTGTCTTATTCTCTTTTTATGAGATATAAAAACATTTGACCTTAAACCTCAGAAATTATCTATTTCCAAATATAATCACCATGGCATTGGGGCTTCAAAATATGCACTTTGAAAAACACAATGTAGTCCATACAAGTTCCTACTAAGATTTTTTTATCATGTATATTATTTTATTATAAGCACAACATTCATTTGTAATTATGTCTAGGTCAATATATCATCAAAATATATTGCTATATTAAACCTCAATTTTTACTTTTACAGGTTCTACAGTATTATCCTATATACTTTTCTTCTGAGTTGAAAAGAAACCCATATATCAATGTATACATACATCTATAAAATACATGATATATGTGTAGAAACAGAGAGAAGTTTTGACAAATGCTAATACAAGTTTGTTTGGTTTTTGTCAAACAACAGCATGCGTCTCCAATCTCCCTGTGAACTTGTAACTCAGACACTTCTAACATAAACAGCTTTCATGCAGCTCTTCATCCAGTGATCTCAGCTGTTCTCTCCTGGCACACTGGCTCCTACTACTTAGAGCCTAGAGCTTTAACATTGCTAAGACCACAGAACAGTGTTCAATACAGTGATTTACAGGCTGTGTGGTTACTTTTCATATGTTTCTTGGTCAGTTCCATTTTATTGTAATCTAAACATATACTGAAGGGCCAGGGAATCAGATAGATATTTGTTCCATGTCAGTGAGTGTATTTTGATAATCTCTTGAGCTCTGTGAGATTTAAGAAAACATAGTTGTGATATTTTTTAGATTTCTGGGTCCCTTTCAGACATGGTCATGTTTGACTAGCTTAGGAGTGAGATTTATTTTTTATGTAGTCATGAGTGAAAATCTAAACCTTAGACAAAATCCTCACCATGTTCACATAGAACAGTTTCTGGAAATACTTACCCACCACTTTAATACAATACAGTTTATTCACCAAAAAATACTCAGTTTTAATAATTGTCTTTCATCTCCTTCCAAAAATGACACACATAGCTATATTTTTCTCATTTTAAAGTAAGAAACTTTTTTGACACACCAATTACCTTAATCTTAACAAAATATCTTCTGGAAGTCAGGGACACATTGAGATTTTGTTTGTAACCTCTAATTCAAAGAAATGCCAACTATGAAAATTTGTTTTTTTTTGTTTTGGTTTTTTTTTCCAGTATCGGGAACTGAACTCACAACCTTGCGCTTGCCAGGCAGGCACTGTGGCGCTGAGCTACATCCCCAGCCCCTAAAATTTGATAACTTTATATCTTCAAATTGAAAACTTTACATAATTCATAGAAGGATTAAGTAAAATCAATCAGTAAAGTAGGACATGGAGAAATGAGATTATCTGAAAATTTAAGAGGATAAAATGAGAACTAAGATTTTTGGCTCATGATAAAAATACACTACCTTTAATTACCTGCCTGAAATATGCCGCGCAGTCTGCTAGGCTGTAGAGCATATCTGCAGTGTTTATAATGGCATTATTATTAACAGTCTTTGTTACTTTCACTTTCCTGAGAGGGCTGAGTTAATGAAAGCTGGGGTGACTTGCCCAAGGCTAGCTAGCTGCTTTGACTCGGATGGGTGTTTTCTTTGTCCAATGCCGATTTTCTTTCTAAGCATTGTGACACCAGCCAAGCGACAGTGGGACAGCAAAATGGCTCACATTTCTTTTCACACAGTAAGTGGGACAGAAGGAAAGAGAAAAGAAAAATAAATGGCAGGAAGATTTGAGAATAGACTTGAGATGTTGTTTTATTTTTTGCCAATGTAGCATTGTAAAAACTTGTAAAGAGAAGAAATATCATATCACATTAAGACTATTTCACATTTGACTGCATAATGTATGACATACATTCTCAAGGAACAAGCATCACTGCCATAATATAGTGACATGTATCTCATGCACTGCTGATTGTACAAATGTGCTATGTGAAGATTGAAAAATAGTTTTTTCATGATCTAGTAAAACTGAAGAGTGGTCGTACAAAAATCATATATCCATTCTTAGAGAATTATAGTTCTACATAAAGAACATGCACAAGACTCTTTATAACAATATTATTATAATGCATAATTTTATATATATTTATAGCAATATAAAATGCTAATATATTCATTTAGTTTAAAATTGCAAATATATATACATGTATATGGGTAAATACTTGCAGGAATCTATGTAACACAGATAAATATCAAAACTCAACATGTATAAAGTTTAATCATAAAACATACATGGATTATAACTCTAATTGCATAAACTATAAAGCTAGAAAAATAATGGCATGCTTTGTTGTATGCCTACATGATAAAGTTACAAAGAAAATGATTAACACATACTTATGATTAATGGTAATCACAGAAGTGAGTCAGAATTACAAATTCTATGCAAACGGTCAAGGGAAGCCTTCACGAAAAAAAGTTTATTCTAAATTTTTTATCATTTTCGAATGTTAGTTAGACTGTCATTCTTAAATTTTCATCTTCAACGATTACAGCTAGTGTTCTAATACATAGTGCATCCTAGCACTGTATAAATAAACCATAAATTAGCATTTGGAGATGTTACAGACAACTAAATTATGTGCTTGGACTAGCTACAGTTACACATTACTTTACTAGGACAAGTGCTTGTCACTTTCTCATTCATTTAGAAATGTTCTTTGCACACAAAACCATATGTACACATTTGTAAGGAAATAATTAGAAAGAATGTAATTGCTACAGGGGTTTAGAAGTCAGGAAAAGAATGAGCTGCTCATTATGCACCGTGCTTTATCTGCTAGGGCGGTTTGAGCCTGCTAACTCCTTTCATCTTGTGCATTCCAGCCATCAGAGAGAGGGAAGTGTGAGATGATCCGGGGTAATGAAGCGTCACTCTCTGCATGCTACCCATCACAGAGACACTTGTACAACATCAATATGAGAAGCTACCGAGCAGGGAGATGGCAGATTCTTATCCATCACTGCAAGTAGGTTTACAAGCAGAAATAGTACTGGCACAGGAGCCTATCTGAATGGGAGTCTTTACAGTGCTAGAGGATGTTTCCTTATTTAACACAAGCGGCTATTCATGTTATGTAATATTCATTATTTATGTTTTCTTGTTACTATATCCGTTAATGTTATTGTCAGTAGCAGTAAATTTTCAAGTTTAATGTAAGAAAAGTCTCTCTGGATCAGAAACTTACAAGGCATCTTCCTCAAAGTATAAGTACAGGAAATTTGTATCATCAAGAGCCCCTCTCTTAGTCTGCTTTGCAATAATGGGAAAAAATACAGCACCCACACAAAATTAAGAAGGAAAAGGCTTTATTGGATCATGCTTACAGAGGCTTTGGCCTGTGGTTGGCTGACTCGAAGACAAGTGGGCATGGTGCAGGAAATGTGCTCACTTCATTACCCAGGAAGCCACGCACAGGAAAGAGCTCAAGAGTTCAGCGAAGAAAGTGACAGGGACCACATAATAGGCCCCCCCCGGTCATGCACCTGTAACTCACTCAGATATACTCAAAATATGCTTTACTAACCTGTCAAACCAATCAGTTTGACAGTTAATCAAAAGTATTTGGCACAGACACCAAATTGACAATACCTTTTTTTTTTTTTTAAGTTGATCTAAAGTTATTGGTACAGTTTAGATATACATAATGGTCACATTCATTATAGGGAATTTATGTCTGAAAGGAAAGAAGGGCAAAAATGCAAAAAGAAGGATAGAATGAAAACAGAGCTTGGTGAATGGGAGGGGAAAGGGGTTTGAAAGGAGGGGACGAGAATGGGAAAAAAGGAGGAAGCAAGATAAGCAATGGACAATAGTTTTTAAAGATATTAAAGGAAGACTTTGAAACAAGAATCACACTGTAAAACAAAACCATGATGATTAGGTCACTGCTTTTAGGTCTTAACTTAAAAATTACCTTCTAGCCTTCCAGGGTACATTATCCACAATTATTGGCTGCATCCTCCCTCACAAAATCCCACTAATTTATATCTTTTCCTTTCTACTGTTCGCCTATTTAAATATCAGATAGTTGAGCAGTTACTAGGTTCCATGTGGTGCTAATGAAGATATTCAAAAACTGAATGGGAAGATTGATGCACAATTCTATATGAAAAGAATTATGGGTGATTTATGATTCAATAAGCTAATTAAAAAGAATGGTAATGAAGGAGAAAATATTTTCAGTGTTAAATTCCAAGTTCTGAGTATGGTAAGGGCACTCTCTGATTCCAACATGGAAGCATAGAAATTCTAAACCAAAAACCACGTAGAACTACAAGCTGAAAGCAGATGCAATCTAAAGACAGTGGATGGAGAATCATAGGCTCTGAATGAATGTTGAATAATGATAGGATATAATTTATTCACACAGTGAGCATGAGTTGGAGAAAGATTAAAGTGTGAAATATAGCCAAAGCAATGAAGACAAAATGCGGCAGGCATTCTGAGTCAAGAGGGTAACAATGTAAGAATACTGTAAGGACTTACAGCGAGTTGATAAATGAATTCATTATGGAAATGACCTCCCGCACTGCAGTTATGAGGTAATAACAATAACGTATAGCTAGAAAGCACAATGGTAATCAACATGGGTGTTTCTCAGTGTTAAAATTACATATGATATATTTAAAGGGCAGCCTCTTTCTTGGCATTCTTTACCCTAGTGTGATCAAAGAATAAACAAAATCTATTACAAGAAGTATCAGTCAAAACTGGATCTTATACTCTAAAGCTCAGACTTGAATAGTAGGACAGTATTTTTAGTAATTTTGTGTCAGATTAGCCTGTTTTGAATAAATGATTCCCTCAACCATCTTTTGCCTCTCAATTTTCCCCTAGTTTATTATTTTCTTCGTTCATATTGCCCTTATCACCTAAGTGCATTAAAAGGTAACTTTCTACAAACACAAAAAATTTCAACAAATAACCTTTCTTGAAACAAATGAGAAATGATCCTAGGATATGATCAGACTGATAGTGAAAATTAAATTCCTTTACATTTTACTTGTTATAATTTATGTCACATAGATGATATTGAGTATACGATTTCACAAACACAAACTAGAAGAGAAACTCATGTTTTTATTGTTGATTTAGTCAAAATATTTGTAGTCAAATGGGCAAGCATTCTTCCAAAGGACATGTCTGCAAGAAGGAATTACATAAACTATTTCACAGGAGAGAATGACTCTGAGGAGGTTACATAGGAAAACACTAGTGGAAAATTTGAATGTCCTTGAAACCTAGCTATAAAGCTCTATGTGTGAGAGGATTGAGACTGGTTATACAATGGTAGAAGAGACAATGAGGAGGCATGAAGTGGTTATATACTCAATAAAACAAGGAAAAAAATGTTCCCTTGAGATTTTAGTGGGAATCACTCAATACATGACAATGTATAGTAACTTTCTACAAACCCAAAAACTTTCAGCAAACAAGCTTTCCTAAAACAAATGAGAAATGATCCTAGAATATGGTCAGCCTGACAGTCCATTTGCAGTGTGCTGTGTATAAGGAGCATTGTCATCATCATCATCACTGTCTTCACCACACGCCGATTCTCAAACCCGTACACACTTATTACCCAGGTCACCTTGCCATAGTCCAGGACTTTAAATAAATCCTAAATGTCATTGCTAATCAATATTTTCAGCCTTGAGTCCTTCATGAAGTCACAGATTTATATAGTTAACTATCTTTCTAAGATGCTCAGGTGGAAAATACAAATTTCAAGCTCCCATTCTTGATGATACTCTAGATTCAAACAACTTTGCTCCTCTGAAGACTCACAGTGCAACCATCATTTAGTATGAAAGATTGCTTTATATTTTTTCACAATGCCAGAACAGTTATCTGTGCAGACCCGATTCATTCTGTAATTATTAACATATGCTGAATCTCACACCATGCCCATATTAACCCCTGTGCTCCCCTTGTCATCCCTCAACTAAGAAATAGCAAGACCCCCTTACAGAACTATCCACTTATAATGCAGCCCACTGCTGTCCTTGCTCCACAAAGCAACTGGAGCCAGGACAACTGTTTAAAAGTGCAAATTAGATCTTGTCAGAAGTCTGCTTCATATCCCCCTGTAGGTTCCTGTAATACTCTGTGGATAAAATGCAAAGTCTCTGTCATGCCCTAGGTGACTCACTATGTATATGGCATTTCATTTGACTACTGCTTTTTGTTCCACATGCTATGATGTTCTCCAAATTAATTTATTATGTTCCAAATAAATACACACATCCATATGTTTGTAAACTTTCTCCTGGACACTACCATCTATTTTCATGATTTGAAATACAATTGATATGTTGTTACTAAGTTTTATTTGCCTCCAATACCCCTCAAACGCCAGACTAAAATATTCAATTATTAATAATTGGCAGCTGTTCTTGAAGATTTCAATAATTTAACTCATTCTTTCTCACCCCCCCTTAACTTGTCAAAGATTCCTTGTCATCATTACCTAGAACCAGCATTAACCCATGCGTCTGGTAGAATGAAACAAATCATATATTTAAGTCATAAGTCAGGAATTCACTCAAACCCAGGAGAATTTAGGGCATGTATGTACGAAAGTATATATTAAAATGTCTACAGAAGTCATATTTACGATTGATGTAACTTGAAACAATCTGTTCATAGGAAGCTGAACAAAAATATTTTTATTGTTAAACAATATTATTACATTGCTATAAAAATGAAATAATTACTGGATAGTATGGGTGGTACTATTAAGCAAAAGTGACAGAAAAAAGTAAATGTACTTATGATTTACAAGGAATTGAAAAACAAGACAGGAAACAAAGTCAGAAGAATGACTGTACCTGGAGGAGGGAAGTCACACGAGTGGATGGGCTCTGGGCCTGCAAGTGACTTCAGGGCTGGATCAGCTCACATCATAAACTCAGACTGATTACATAAGTGTCTGCTTATCTAACAATAAGGATTCACTTCAAATTCATTCATTATATTAAAATAAAACTTCAAAATTATTCCACACCAAAACAGAAATTTTAAAACCCTAACTCTTTCAAGTTATGGAAATTACTGACTCTTCTTATAAGACACGATTTGACATCACTCCTGAAGTTCTCCTTGGCTTTCATTAATCACTACAGGTACATGAATTTTTATTACTCTATTATTCACAGTATTGTGATTTAGTTAGTCCATACCTTTAAACTAATTTGATTGGAGATATTTCTATGGTTACATGTATCTCCAACAAATGAATTATAATTTTCAATGTATTCTGAATGCTTTTTAAGAGAATTCCTTAAACTATAGAGTCTAATCTATTCAAAATAAAGTTTAAAACTAAAGAAGAAAGAAAATAGTTGGACATGGAGAGTAATGATAATTGGAGTAAATGAAAGAAACTATGTGGATTTTTTTCTCCCAGTATCTCTAGCAAGTACAATGACTTTTGTTTTAAAAAAGAAAAAGGAATACTTATTCTGGAATACTTATTTTATACTTATTAAATCAGAAGAGATTCCATTTCTTAGAAGTAAGGAAGAAAAACTAAATTAGACAACAAGAAGGAAATCTCATTTCATTAAATTTTAGCCTTATGCCTTAGAAATTGAAAGCACACTCAACTTCTTTAATTAAATTCAGATCTGATCACTGAACTTGTGACTGAAAAATGGAGAAATTTGTGGGCAGAGTACTCTAGGTATCATCCTAGTTGGGTTTTTTACCTCTACCACAACAAGTTATAAGTTAACATAAATCTGGTTACTTCAGTACCACAATTTTATTATCTCATAGTTGTAGGATGGTGGAGAAGACCAACATAGATCACATTTGGCTAAAGTCAAGATGTTAGCAGACCTGATTTCCTTTCTGCAATGTCCAAGGGAGAGTTATTTTTGTCAACTCCTACTTTTAGAAGTCACCTTCATTCTTTGGTTTGTGTCTTCTTCTTCTATTTTCAAATACAGCAATCTCCAAATGTTCTTCAGTAATCCCATTTCCATGAGGATGGGAAACACTACTTTTAAGGAATGACATGACTATATGGGACCTAATTAAATAATTCAGAATGATCTCCAGATAGATGTCTTTAAACACACTAGAAAAAAATCTTATTACCAAGTAATGTCAAATATTGGCAGGTTCTAAAGATTAAGACATGGAAATATTGTTTTGCCCACAACACCTACTGATTTAAAGTGTCTGTCACAGAAAAGATAATGGACACATTCATGAACACACAAGGATGACTTTGAGGGTGAAGATATAAACATTTTGACATAAACATTTTGGCTGAAGATATAAATTAAGAAATACCCAGGGAAAATGATACTTAGCCTGACCAAGGAGGAAAACATGCACAGATAGCAAAAGAGGAAGAAGGCCTGAGACACGGGGCATGGAGAGGAGATGGCAGGAGAGAGAGAAGCAAAGAACCAACAGCTCAGAAAATGAAATCACAGAGGTGCGATAGCAAGGAAATGAAGGGAAAACTGAGCGTGACAAAGGAGTCGAAAGTTTCCGAAACCTCACCCTTACACAGTAAGTAATCACGGTAGCCTTACAGGAGCAGTTACTGTAGAGTCCAGAGAAGAAAATTCATTAAATGTGGTTTTAAAAACTAAGAGGAGAAGAAGTGAAATTAATCAGTATAAACACCTCTTCTAAAAAGTGTTTTATTATCCTGCTAAAAGAAATAGAGTAGCATGATAGAGAAAATATTTATTTTATCTTATCGTTTGCTGTTTTGTGAATAATGAATAATGGCTTGTATCCTCCTAGTAGAACCCTTACGCACATAGGGAAGCCATAATTTGAGAAGTGAATTGTTGGAACAATATCCTTGTCTTTGACAGGGTGTTGGGCTTTGAACTTAGGTAAGAGGATCACACACAGGTGAAAGGCAAGAGAATTCACCTGTGATAATAAGAGAGGAAACAGAGTGTTTGAATGCAGATGCTGACAAGTCGGTTGTTTGTCTTCCTGTCCTACTGGGATAATGATAAGAAAGAGGTCAGCAACGGAACCGTGTGAGGATGAGCTGGAGAATGAGGAGCTGGACATTTCAGAAGAATGGAGATGCTGTGAAGAAAGTGCAGAGGTGAGAAGGAAACTTCATGGAACTGTGAATTTCTAGGCTGCGTCATGCACCACCTGAAAGTCAATAAACTGCATAAGTCATGTGGGGATATAGCTCTTATTTGTGTTCAAGCATTTCACGTAGGTAGATATTTTACTCCATAATAAGTTTGATTTATGCGTGGAATTTAAAATGCTTTCTGAGAGACCTAACTTTATTTTAAAACCATGACTACGATTACAGTTATCAAGAAGAGGAGTGCCCATATAATTTATTCCGTTTACCACCTGTTACGGTTTGTGTTTGGATGTGTCCCCCTAAAGCCTCATGCAGTCACGGGACAGATTTCTAGAGTTTGTGTTCAATTCGTGGTCCAGTGTTGGAATTATAGATGTGAATGTTACACCTGCGTGGGGTGGGTAGTTTGCATAAAATGTAAGGAAGGGAAAGAGGCTTCTTGCTGTTTTTGCTGTCTTCTGTGGCCATGAACTGTTGCTCTTTGCCATGTGCCACCCGGCCTTGGAGACAGCCAAGTACAGACTGAAACCTCCATAAACTGTAAGCTACATCCTTCCTTAATTTTGGGTGTCAGATATTTTGTCCCAGCAATGAGAGAAAAGTAACTAAGACATCACCATACTCGAAATGACTGAGAGCCTAAAGGGAAGCAAAACAAAACAGTAACACACACCTGGGTTACTAGAGGAGTAGGTAGGCTCTGCATGGAAGTTATAGAAAATCCTTTTTAGTTTCAAAAGTAATAAATTCAGCTGGATGTGGCTGAGGCAGGAAGATGGGAAGTCTGCACACAGTCTATAAAACTCAGGGACTTAGCAAGATCCTGCTTCAAAATATAAAATAAAAATGGGCCAAGGGTGTAGCTCAGTGTGAAGGTTTTAGATTGAGTTCTCAGTATTCAAAAAAAAGTAATAGATTGGGTTTTCCTATTTTCATATACACTGAAATTTGATTTTAAAAATTTCCAGACAATAACAGAATTTGAGTTGAAAGGTAGAGTTTGGAGTACTCAGCGAAACCTTCTAATCAGAACAGGAAACTTCGGCTATGAAAGAAAGAACACTGCATTAGGAAGCATATGCTAAACTCCAGCCTTGCTCTGTGACTGACACCCTGGGGAGATGTGATGTCTCTCGTTTTCCATATTATCTATCTCCCGTAGTTTGTGTAGTATATTTTCAAGTAAATGAATACATGAAAAATCCTGAAGGAGTATATGATATCCATGAGCCTCAATTATTTCCTTGGTGTTGAATTTAAAGGACTAATTATTCATTTTTTTCCTTGAGATTCTTTCCATTAGAAAGAAACATAAAAAAAAAAAAAGAAACATAAAGGTGTTTTTAGAGGGTCTACACACAGATACATAAATGATACACAGCAACAAGAAGCATCTTTGAATGTCCCTAGGATAGGAGACCATTCCACTAGCCACTGGAAGGCAGGCTCTCTCCTTATCTGTGGGTTAATAAAGAATGAGAAAGACTTTGCTAATGATTTGAGTTTGTTTGTACTGCCCTTAGATTTGTGTCCCTGAATGAAATGTTTTGAAACACTAATATAGAACAAAGGCAACACATCTATATACTTGTATGCATCTGATTTTATTGTATAATTTTAATGGAAAAAGGGCATACTCCTTTTTTGTTGTATGAGCAACGTAGAGTGTTGATATATTACCGGTGTCTGTTTAAATCCAATTGAATTTACAAGTCTCACTAAAAGAGAGGATGATCAGAAGTCCACCACAGTAAAAACAACTTTTTTCTTCAGGAAAAAAAAGAGTAAAGCATTTGTCACCAATCTTTCACTGTAGTTTACACTTGTCTTGGAGGTAATGCAAAGGCAGCAAGTAGGCAAATCCCAGCTGGTCACCATCTCTGAGAAATAAGACTTCCTCCCATACAAGAAGAAAATTATCGCGTCTCAGGAGTTCTATTGAATCTTTACTGCTCAGCCCCTTAATAAAACTCCTTCCTTGTTCTGTCAAGATCTGCTGAATGAGTCAGAGTCAGATATAAACTAAAAAAATCTTGCGAGGTAGCAAAAGTGGGAACTGCTCTTCTCCATAAATTAGGAGCATTTCACTGGAGGAAATTGTCTTCTGTCACACTATTATTTTCTCAAAAATAAAAGCTTGTACAGCTGATATATTTCACATTCTTAGAGTTCAACAGTTCAAATTTATCTCTATTAGTAAAATCATCAATTGAGCTAACAAGTAAATTTATCTAACTGCTTTAGTATCCAGTGGGACAATTTTCAGGTTATGACTTGCAATTAAAACATCAGTATGAATAAAAATGGCATGACGGATTTAATCAAAGATCTAAATCAGTTTAATTTTCTGTGTCCATAGTGAAACATATTTTTCTCTATATAGTGAGTGGGACAAAATTCAATAACCTTTTAATTGTACTGTTTGAAGAGGAAGTTTGACAAGTTCCCAACATGAAAACACGTGAAGAAAAGATATTTGAACCTATAACTATTTTCCACATGTACTCATGCTCTTTATTAGCTTAGAGAAATTACCTACATCTCAAACCTGGATAGTGTATGTGAAAGTATTTGTGACTCACAGTGTTGTATAAAAAACACTTAGCCTCATAGATAACACCATGACAGCATGGAGTTTATCTAGTGTTAATAAAATGAATTTTCATTATAAGGGAAATGTTCTAGGCTGATTCAGTAGTGCTTTGTCTGAACCCCTGAACCATGATTGAAGTACATATTATGCATAGGCATATTTAATTTTTCAGTATTTCAAAGTTAAACAAATCATTTGTTGAGTGAAACACAGAATACCTCTATGCACTTGAATATTTTGTAATTTTGTATGAAATGCTAAAATTTTGTACAGAGTACTTTACCATATTCTTTCACTTTCTCATGTGTTTACCTGCACACACAGAGAAATATATGTTCACACACTGACACCCCATATACACAAGTGTACACACAAAAGTATACCACAGAGATACAATTATTTTGAACTACTGAAATTTAAATTGCAGACCTTGCTTCTATTCTTAAACACTTCGGCCAAACTTTTAAGTGCTGAATTATTATATTATATAAACTCCATGTAAATGTGAAAAATAGGAAACTTAATATGTTATCATTTATTAAGTCACACTCAATATCGAAATTTCATCATTTGTTCCAATAATATTATTCATATTAATTTCCAGCTAGAAATGACTTAATTCAATGTCACTGGAAAGAAAGCATGCTTTGGAATGAAACAAATTTACACTTTATATTTCATTTCATTTTTTAAAGGAAAAAGCTCAATACACATATCTTGTTTGTGAGTTTTACATTCCAAGATATTCCAAGGATACCCAAAACTGCAGATAGTACTAAACCCTATCTACACTTTCTCCTTTACATACGTGATATAATCATGGATAAATCAGGTAGAGTATGAGATTAATGACAATAATAATGAAATATACTAACGATGAGAATGTACTCTACATCCCTAGTGTAAGAAACTGAAAGAGTAAATAAAATTCAAAAGGTACAATAGATATTGTAAAAGGGAAAGAAACTGCTCAAAAGGAAGGAACAACTGGGATGAGGGAAAGGAGAAAGAGAAAGAAAGAAAGCAAAAATACATACATATATGGATAGCTGGGATAATTATACCACTGCTGTCTACTGGTTTATTGAAAGGAACAGTTAATGCTTAAATTTTTTGACCAATTTTGCATGCTTTTATCTGGTAACCTGAAAACTAATTTGAAGACAACAATATGCAATGTAACAAGCATTGGTGAATTCCTACCATCTTCTTTAGTGGAGCTCTATATCATTTGTAATTTTTAAAAATTTTTTATTCTCTTTAATGATTTGATCTATGTTGTATTCTATTTTTGGTAATCAGTGCAACTTTGTTGAAGATAACAATATGCAATATAAGAACCACTATTAATTCCTATCATTTTGTTCTGAAATGTTGTATTATCTTTATTGTTTTTGGGTTGCTTTGTTTTGTTTATGTTGTTGTTATTTTGCTATTTTTTTTTATTCTCTTTAAAATAAAATGACTCCTGGAAAAAGAATATACTCTAAGAAAAGTTATTTTTATTTAAGAGTTCATTACTTTTTGTAATTTTCCATTTAATATTTTTGGATCCTAGTTGGCTTTAGGTAACCAAAATGGCAGAAATTGAAATCATGAATGAGGTAGGTCAACTGTCAGTAAAGATTACATACATTTTTCACTGTATTCAAACACACTGGAAAACGTACAGATCTTTAAAATTAATTTTACAGCCAAACTGAATAATCAATTTGACACCAAACCTGAATAAAGAAAGTACATATTTATGTGTAAACGTACCTCAGTTCCAAACCAAAAATATGCTCAAATTGTATTGTGGAAAATTGCTGTATTTCAAGATTGCAAAGCTTGAATTAGATCCAACCACTTATTATAATGCATTGGCATTTAAATTATAGAACAGGATGTACAATAACACAAGAATTTACCCTCTTCACTACATTAAAACTTCCTCTGGGTTTCTTATTTGGACATTGATATTTGATTGGCGGTAATTATTACTTTTAATTTTCCCTCATCAAACTATGTTCTTGATTACACATATTAGCTATAGTACATATTGACCAGTTTTGACATAGCACCATCTGTCAAGATAGTAGAAGTTCTAAGATAATTCCATATTTGCAGTAGAAAGATCAGGCTAGATATAAGAACAACACAAAAAGCAATACTACATCCATTTTTTTCTGACTAAAAGTGGATTGAGAGAGAATTTTTCTGCTTTAGTTTCCCATATTACTTTCTACAGGACTATATTATTAGTTGCCTGAATTTTAAAACATGGTTTGCACTTCATTTATTCAACTTAAATACAAAGACTTAATTCATATATTTTTTAAAATATGAGTTTCAATTACTATCAACAGTTTGTACTGATCTCCAAAAAATTAGGATTGATATCAGTGTGGTAACAGCCCCTTAGAGTTCATTGATTATACTACACTTTGCTTTTCCCTGGGCAAATGCAAGCAAATAAAAACAACCAACTAGAAATTTCATTACATTAAGGAGTTAAAAAGTCCGATTTGTGCAATGTTCTAAATTCTTTGCAATTACATCTCTGTACACCTTGTAGTAAAATTTGGATTTCTGCTTCCCAATAGAGCCTGATACTTCTAATGTGCAATTAGAGGAACCAAAGAAACCTTGTTTGTACAAATAGAGAGCTAATGAGATGGTACAATCAATGAGGATACGTGATCATTTCAGAGCTGCAATCAGAGTTCTGTACCACTTAATCTAATTCCTAACAAAGAATTAGCTTCAGCCAAGTGAATAACCTAAAAGAAATTAGCTTCTCTCTTGTTTGTCTTTTTATGATCTGGCTTGAATGCAAGAAACTCATTATCAGTGTCTAAACCTCCTTTAAAAATCATCCACATAGTTTGTTTAAGAATTTTTATCAGGTGTTAGTCCATTTAGCACTACTCTTATGTATAATGTTTATAAAATTCCCAAATACACATTTTTTTTCTGCGTGCAGGAAGTTTCAGAAAATTTATTGCCAACTATTCAATAGTATATTTTAAATTTAAAATATTTAAGAAATATTTTGTTCTCAAATATGCCCTAGATATAGATTTAAGATATTTAAATAATTCTTAGAAGTCATGTAACACTTCCCTTTAGAGATTAAGAAATCAAAATATATTATTAGTCTGTACTGTCATTGAGGGAGGGAGACTAGCTACAAATTGCTCATTCTCTAGCCACATGCTATGCGCCCCCAGAGCATTTTTCACAGTAACCTTATTTACAATTGTTAGCAAACTGCTTCCATTTATAAGTAAAACAAGAAAGAAAGTCATTTAATAGGAACTACTCATTCACAGAGAAAGAATGCACCACAGTACCTTTCCTTTGTTTAGTAATGCTTCTCTTTAGTTAGGTTTGAGGACTAACAAACAGCCAAAAAGTACACCGGAAGTAGAGGTGCTCAAGTATGGTAGTATCAGAGGAAGACTCCAAGGAGGACAGGACACAGTCCCACCAACGAAACTGCAGAGTTGTCCATATTGCTCCTTCTTCTGCTTTGAAAACTTAGACACTACCTTTCAAATATTTAAACTGATATTTAAGAGATGCTGAAAATTGATTGCATAGAAGAGTGAAATAAATTTGTGTCCTTTAGAGACCAGGAAGGAAAGTTCTGATGAAGAGAAACTTAATAAGGCACACGGAAAAACAACTAGGAAGAAGGAATTCTGTGTTTTCTATAGTACAATACGTTAACAACTGAGTAAAATAATCTATGGCATATTGAAAAATGACAACAAAAGAACAGCACAAAGGCCCCCAACCCACAAAACTGATTGATGTTTGAAGAGATGGAAATGCTTATTAGCGATTTGACTATTACACTTTGCCGACCCATATCACAGTTCTGTAGTGTTCTCCAGAAAAATATACTAGCATTTCTCTGAAAAACCGGTCAATAAAATGAGACAGACCCTTAAACCATATCTTGTCTTCTTTGCCTAAAAAAAACTGTAATTCATGTTCCAAAGAATCAGAGTTCTGGGAAATAAAGATATTGAACACCAAAGTTTAGGCTAGGTTCACAGTAAGAAGGCGGAGTAAAGCTTGCTGGAAAACTTCATGTGAAAGGAAACGTGTAGAGGAAGATAAACGTCAGATAGGGTTCTGTAGTAACGGGAGATGTAACCGCAAAAAAATATACCAAACATGTGCAATGCAGACAGTCGCACCTTTGTATTATCTTATCCAAAGAAACATCAAAATATTATGGCTAGCTCTGTTTAAGAACACATGGCCTAAAAGGGAAGAAATAAATTAAATTCTCTGATTTACTCTAATGTTTCACTGGAACGTCAATGGTATATAGTGAGGATAAAAATAGGCTGCTTGAATGCTGCCAATTTGTAGTGAGCATTACAGAAGTTTTGATGAAAGTTGTTGTCAGCTGTTCTGTTCCCTAAAGATGCAATTCTGGCACAGGCTTCCATGTTTTTTGCTGAGATGTGTTTGCTAATATATTGCAAGTGGCTTGCTGGGCAGAGAAGGAAAAACAACTCTGATTGCTGCCAAATATTTATACAATTATAACTACACAGTCACTCTTCTCCAATGGTGAGAACGCACATACTCCAAAATGCTTTGCAAGGTCAGGGAAAACAACTACAATAACTGCAAAAACTTGGTTTTCCTTTAATTTTTACCAGTTAGAGTCTCTTCTTTCATTAGTAAATGACCTGTGATTTTTATTAACACCCCTGAGCTATTTCTATCCAGGGTTCAAGTTTTTACTTTGTGAATATGGACAGAGAATTTGTAAATATAGAAAAATGTTCTATGCAGATCTTGGTTCATTTATACTTAAAATTAATGATAAACTGGATGTTACCTACATAACAGAATAATAATAGCTTGTTCATACTCTAACAGCCAGTTACAAAGCACAGGAAAAGCAAGAGAAGCATGAATTGTTTCTCAGACATTCATCCATAGCATGGATAGCTTTCATTCAAACATTCCGTCTCAGGAGTCAAAATCTCCCCTAATTCTACTAAAAATTACTTGAGTACTACTTATTTTTTCACTTTATAGTTGAAACAATTACTTTTTATAGTTATTGAAGATCAGGGCTTTCAGCTAGTGGTCATGAGAAACTGCTTATGCCCTAAAATCTCACATATCATTACTTTTTGTAGTTTACTCTTTTATAGTTCTGAAATTTAAACATTCTTTATGTTGCCACAGGCTGGTAGCAGGAATGGAAAACAATTTATATTATTTAAAACAAATTGTCTTCATAAATAAAACTACTTATCCTTAAAATGAGTTCAATGTTTCATAAAATAGGCATTGTGATACCGTTTCATTTAATTTTCAAAACCATTAGTGCTTTAAAATATTCAGAAAATGACATTTATTATGTATTTTAATGTAATACAAACACTAAAGCCTTCTTTGAACTTCAATGTGTAGTTCTGTTGAAGTCCTAATTTCATTCATGCAGGGCTTTGAATACTGCATAATAAGCTATGGTATGTTATGATATATTGTAATTTTAACTAAGTAAAGAAATTAATATATAAAACTAAGCAAATTACCAAAAGATGTTCCCAAATAATTTGTAGAATTTCTTAATATCAAAGAAAATTTGCAAGAGGGAAACAGAGAGACAGACAGAGAGACAGACAGAGACTAAATGGAGAATTAAAAATACATTTAAAGCATACATACTACATTGTTCCAGGCATGTAAAATGTTATTAAAAGACAAAGAGTATTTCACTAGAAGAAGCCTTTGACTTTAAGAATTTCCCATTACAACAAGTTTTCAAATTAAAAATAAAATTATCATGTTAACTTCTGTGTGTTTGGGGTTTTGGCTATATAATAGTTTGTAAATAACATGATTATATAAATCACAAACTTATCAAAAAATTTTGCTCAAATGTCAGTCTTTATTACTACACTTTCTTGTGTATCTTTCATAAGCATTTTTATAGTTAGATTTTGCAAGTCTCATAAAATATCTGGTTTTAGATGTCTTTACTTTTTAAAATAAAGAGAAAAATTATAGTGCATATATCCAGTTTTAATAGAGTGATCAATATATATCAAAATAATGCAAATAATTCATTATAGTTTGAATATTTATATATATTAAAGTAATGCAAATAATTCATTATAGTTTGAATATTTACTGGATTCTTGAACTTCAATAATAAGTGGTGAATTTTGAATTGATTTAATAAATCTCTACCATACACAGAGTAATTTCAGTTGCTCATAATAGTTACTTTCTCTGTTGTTAGGAATAGCTTTTATCAAAAATATTTCATAATAGTAATAATCTCCTGTTATTTCTATTATTAGTGTTCATTGAATTCTTCACAAGAATTATCTTTAACCACTATAGCAACTAAGGTGGTTATCCTCAGTATAAATCTGAGAATAGTTATATAGGTTAAGTAATTTGTCCAAGATTACATAAGCAGGTTGCAAACTCAGGTAATTCAAATAGCCTTCTAGCCACAATGCTATGACTGTAGTCAGAATATATTAGAATACATTCAAGTGGATTTGATTTCAATATAATTAAATATCTATATGACCTGGAAATATAACTCAAAGAGCAGTATTTTATAATTTAAAATCTTTCAATGAAGCTATGTACTGTAACATGCAGTTCCTTTGAAAAGACCACTCTCTGCTTCCCACAGCATTATTGAAACATACAGAGCTCTGGACCCATAAAAATGACACTTCTGTGTCTTCTCAGTACCATATATTGACTGGATATAGAGGCTCTGTCTATTCCTAGTGATGGCAATTTGTTTAAGTGAAGAATCTATATATTAATGTACAGAAGAAGAATTTAAGAGACATAGTTAAAAGAAAAAAAAATTAGAGAAATGGGGAATGTAAAAGAGAGAGCAAGCACGTATAATCAGACAAGGCAAACCAAAGAAGTACTAATGCAAAGAAAGAAATACCTAATAAGTCTCATGGTTGTCTGTTTGTGCCATATGCATGGTTTTACATTTACTTCATAAATTTTCAAATAAAAGAAGAACTAACAGGTGTTGGACCTTCTTTGATATGCTTGGGTTTACTACTGATGATGCATGTGGAATTAGGCTTTTGTTTAAAGCAGATAGAAATCAAGAAAGCAGAGAATGATGGGATCTTAGTTGCACTTTGAAACCAGAGAAACTCAGTGTGTGACTATATGAAATTTTGAATAAAAGAATAAGGAAAACTAATTATTAGATACTCATTTTATGTTACCTAAAACTAGTTTAGCTCAATAACTTCTAGAGATGAAGTAAGGGCTCTGTGAAGCATAGATCAAAATTACTATTAATATCTTTTTTATGTTATGGATTCCAGTATATGTATAGGTAGTATTAATGTCATACTAAATTTTATAAATAAAAGTTTTCAAATTTAATATAAACAGAATAGCTTGACAAATTAAAAGTTTCAACTAAGCACATATTGTTAATTTGTGTATGCTCTACTTCAGCAGATGTAATTGCGATAATAGTAAAAAATTTAACACATTACAGAAATTTCAGGTACATGGTAGGCCTCGGGCTGAGGCATTCTGATAATGTTCTTAACACAATATGAACCAAAACACTGTTGAATTTTGGGGGGGCCGGTTTTGAATTTCGCATATTCTGTTCACATAGAGGCATCGGAAAGGTAAAGTTTCTCTGTCTTCATTTGTTTCGGATCCTGTCTCCACTTTGGCTTTTTACCGTCGCTACATGGACAATCAATTTTTTCTCATTTATCTTTCTCTGATTCATCTTTTAGAATCATTTCTCATCATATTTCTAGTGTTTTAATTTCCATTGTCCTAGGAAAATACCCCTTAGCTTCTTCTTCTATATCCTCTTCTCAGATACCCCTCTCTCTCCCCCCTATGAATAAAAGCATCATTTAGATGCCCGTGCCATCATATTTCTATCAGTTGGACACACTTCTTCTCCCTCAGTGAAATTATTTCTGCTCACTGAGGCAACCATTGCTGATATTTCTAAATTTCATAAACATGCCTTTTTCCTTATCCATCCCCCTGTCCTTTCAGGAGGTGTGGCCCTTGTGAATCTTTTCCTTTCTTGCAAAAACTTAATTCTCTTTGCCCAGCTCTTGTATCTCCTGCTGTTTTTAAGAAGGCTCATCCTCACCCTTCACACTTTCTTCCAAACTGTTACTTAATGGTGAGGTTTCTCACAGCTTACTCTCTAAGCTCTTTCTCTTTTGTCACATATTAGATCTCATCTTCCTAATTGGCTCAATTTTGTTTAAACCTGCAGTCCAGATGTCTTCTAATTCCTGCGTACTCCTACTTCATGCCCTAGGGTACCTCAAAGCCATTATCTGAAGAACTCAACCTATACTAATTCTGCCTTTACTCTTTGTTCTGTAAAGGAATAGCATCAATACCAATAAAATTGTGCAGACCCTAACGGACACTAATTTGAGGCACCACCTTCATAACTGAAAATCATGCATAATCTATTCCATGGTCTGACAAATCCATGTTCTCTATGACAGCTTTCTAGACATCTTTAACACTTATCCTTGGTTTAAAGCCATCATTCCTAATCTAGACTATTGCAAGTCTTTTGACTGGTTACTTACTAATGGATTCTTCTATATGATAGGTCAGTCATCATCAAGAATGCTGATGAAGGGGCTGGGGATCTAGCTCAGCGGCAAAAGCGCCTGCCTGGCAAGCGCAAGGTCGTGAGTTCGGTTCCCGGTACCGGAGAAAAACCAAAACCAAAAAAAAAAAAGAATGCTGATGATGACAATGTATTTAGGACAACAAAGTTTTCTCTATACTGACTTTCTAAACACTGCAATCCCAAGTAACATGTGGGTTTATTTTAGCTATATATGTGGATAAACACAAAAGCAATAAGTGGCTTAGGAAACAATTAGTGGTTTCCTCCAACTCTTTAACAGACACAAAAGAATGTTATCTATCACTGTAAATCCTTGCAATATTGTCTGTAACTACGATCTCCTCTAACCTCCCATTTCAATCTGCACTTCAGCCAACTACCCATTCTGTGCAATGGCTATGTAATGTCCACTCCTCTCGTGCTACATCAGGGTCCTCACACACATCATGTCTTTTGTGCAGAATGAACAACAGGAAGTTGCAAATTCAGCCTATGAATTTGGTATTAACACAGACTTTTGTGACTTACAAATAAATTATTTCTCCCAATTTTCTTATTTACTTATTTTTGCATTTTACCCTTTTTTATGTATGAAAGAGAGAATGGAGACTATCGATAAAGAAGAAAAAATACTGAGACTGTATTTTGTATAAAATGTATGACTTTAGGCTACAAGATTATTGTGAGGGGCCCTTTGGCAAAGCAATTTTTAGCATCACTATGAAAAGTTTCCCGAAAGTGCCATTCTGTTACCCGCGTTAGGCACAAGCTCCTGCTGAGCTTTCTGAAACGTGGGCTGTGTGTCCACATTTATTTATTCTGACTCATATCACTGCAGGTTCTGTAGGAACAGTAGAACTACTTGGGTGTTTGTGATTAGTTAGTATCTTAGCCAAGTGCAATGCCAGTGTATCGAGAATGAACTAATTTTTATGCTTCGATGTAATGGTTAGAAGTGTCATAAAATTTTTAAAGCCTGTTCAGTTATTTTATTTGAAGATGTGAATGTGTTGGGAGGATGAATGTGCCCTACATCTGATCTACATACTAACAACCCCGCCAGTAATTCAGTTCCTTTGCTTTTGTTTCTTTTCCTCTTTAAATATACCTTTAGGTTGTATCACGGAGATGGGGGAAAAACACTTAACACCAAAGTGATCATTTCATTTGGAATATTATAAAAAGAATAATTAGATCATATTGGGAAATAATGGTAATTTTTTAAATTATCTATGATTTCATATAACCCATAATGATTTGGCTAACATGGAAATACTATACTGAAATTGTCTTTTATTTTTCAATAAAAAACAAATTCTTTTTTATATCCCATTTAAATAGCACTACTTGATCTTTCTCATTTACTTTCTCTTTGGATTATATCTTTTTATAATAGAAAAGGAAGTGTTTATATTTGCTCTTCCTAACTTTAGGTTTTTCCTCTACTTTTTTGAAATAGGGTCTCTCTATATGTTTCAGGTTGGCCTTGTGTTCACTTTGTAGCCCAGGCTGGTCTTGAACTTGCAACTATCCTCCTGCCTCAGCCTCCTAAGTGCTGGGATTACAGGCTTGGCCACAATGCCAAGCCCTAACTTTACTCGTATGATTATGTGTTTTAAAAATCATCACTGAAGAATCTTTCTCTTAATCTACTCTTTTATCTCCATTTAAATGCCTCAGTTGATTTTTTCCATCTTTCTCTCATTTTTGCTCTTAACTCCACTCTCTCTTCTCCTCTTTTTCTGTCTGCCCTCTGTCTCTTTCTCTGTCTCTCTGTCTCTTTCTCTCTTTCTCTCTGTCTCACAGTTTAACTTTATACTCAGATTTTGACTCCCTTTATATTTTCCAATACTACAAGAATCCACTTGGAGCATGAGGATTTATTACTCGTGTAGGTCTTCCAATGTATTATTGTAACCCTTGCTCTTCCCTCTCACTGATGAAAATAAAATTAAATTTGCCTTTAGCCATTTTTAATCAAAAATCAGTTCTCCAATATAGAATATTAATATTCCATATATTCTAATATACTAAGTAGTTTGGAAGCTTCATTAAAATACATTTAATTTGTTCCCTTGTAAGATTAAGTTGCAAACCACAAGCTATTGCTAGACAAACTGAAATATGCTGACTTTCTTGTGTAAACCAATGTTTTAAATGGCTAAATAAAAAATCAGATTAAAAATTGGGGACACTATAAGTGTGCAGGTAGACAGACATACAACTAGTGGGAAAGAGAATAAGAAAAGTACTTGTGGCAGACATAGCTAGTTGCCCATCTAATATATATTCTCCCTTTCCCTTTACCAAGGGAGACTAGGATTGACAATATATACCAGAAAGCATTTACACCCTCTGGTATTTTGCACAAATGAAAGTGATCTACTGAACCAGGTCTGAACAAAGAGGTAAGCAGATGTCATTGGGGTTTGTTCCCTGAAGTGTTTTCCAAACTGACAGTCCCAGTCTATGTAAAACTTTCCCCTCTTGTCTGTCCTTGCATCATATTCAGATTGATTGCAATGAAAAATTGATACTGTGGAATCAACCACAAGTTCAAAAACATGAAGGACCTGGCTGATGCTTCTTTCTTTCAGTATACAGCCCAACATCAACCTGTGGTCACCTACCCATCCATATTTTCTCTTTTATTGTTTGAGCAGCTCCAGCTTGAGTCTTATGTTGTGGGCAGGGGAACTTATAGTAATGATTTTTTGACTAAGCAAGAGGCCAAAATTATGTAGAGTAGGAGACCATACATATATACTTGGTGATATTAGTTCCTATTTCTTTTGTACCTTGATACTGAATGTTCATTAAACCATTTCTGGTGGGGGTTGGTATGGCTCCCAGCCCTAATGTATGTGTCAGGAGTTAAGCTGCAGGTAAATAACTTAGAAAAGCGTGCAAAGTAAAGCAGCTATTGGCGAGCGGTCCTAAATGGACAGTTTCGCAGCATTTTTATGAAGTTGTATACTTTGAGTGAATTGTCACCCAGCACATGTCTACATAGTGTGAAATGTCATTTTAAAAGCCCAGTGATATTTAATGATAGAGAACTGATCACCACATTGATATATACCACAAGGGGTTATTAAATTATATTACTTCCTCAAATACTAATATGTCCAAATTATTAAGAAAATGTGCTGTTTTACAGGCCTTCCTTGTGATAAATACCACTAATTTAGAATTCATAAGTGTTTCTGGAGTATAAGTCCCAAGAAGATTATAGAACTTTAAACGTTCTAAACTATCCTTTAAAAAAATTCCATACTTTTTCTTTTAATTTGTACAGTCTTTGGTAAAGTGATGTTTATTTCTTCCAACTTCTCATTACAAAAGTCTAAAAGTCAATTAAATGAAAATAACTAATCCTACAAATACAAAAGAATCTTTATTTTGTGTTCTGCAGGTTTAGTTTCTTTTAATTCTTCTTTTGGCCACTATCCACTAGAGGAATTATTTACCATACTTGTGTGCATATCAACAAACATATCTATTTGCTTCTCTTTTTTTTAAATTAGAATTACTATTTTAATGTTGCATATATAACTAAAACATAATAAAAATTTATTATTTGCTCACATATTTCTATTTTGTTACATCTGCATGATATAGAATCTATATACAAATAACAGTGTATATTTAATGTACTGTATACAGTTTCATTCATTTGGTCATAGGTATAAACCTGTGTGTGTTTGAACACTCATTATGTTCAAAATAATAAACAATACATCATGCTCTAAAGATTATTCAAAAGGATATCATCTTTTGGCAAGATACAAATTCTTTCTGGAATACTTAATGAATATCTATTATTTGCTTTTAGTTCTTTTCTTGTTGGTTTGTGTTCTTAAATAGTCTATGGTCATATCACCCTGAATGCACCAGATCTCATCTGTGGTCTTAAATAGCTGACCCTTGGTTCATATACTTTCTGTACTATGGTTCCCTTGTTTAATAGGAACTTTGAAGCTTTTTCTTTCTTCATTGTCTCTGCTTGTGTGTGTGTGTGTGTGCGCGTGCGCGCGCGTGTGTAGCAGGCACATTTAGGATAACACCTACCCTGTTAAATTTTATAGATGTAAAGTACTTTCTTCACTACATTTATACATCAGAGCTCTGGAACTACTTTATTCTAAATATCATATAGGCAGGAAAGAAAAATAGAGCAAATCAAGGATTTTCAACCTCTGTATGATTGGCTTCTTAGTAGATTATTCTCTTTCATGTGAAACTTTATTGTCCATTCTGCAATATTTATCAGCTTCCCTGTATCCACTGCATGCAAGCACCTTCCTCCCCAATAGAATTGAAAAAAAAAAGTTGGGATATTGCCAACTTGCTTGCCATTGAGAACCAGTGGAGTATCAGGATATGTTTGTAGTCCAAGCTTGGAAGATGTTTTTATCACACTGTTTAAATGATTGGTGAAAACTTACATGATGACACCAGTAGAGGAAAGGCTGGGTACAGGGGCTACTGTGGTTAAAAAGTGATGCAAAGGTGTATTGTCAGTAATAAGAATTCTCTTTGATTGTTACACAGTGTCCTTACTTGCCCCAACTATTTTTCTTGTCTAAACACACATTAGAATGTGTTTGGATAAAACATGTTTAGTTTCATGTTTGCCGCTTTCTTTGCCCCTGACAGAATGTGCCATATGCCTCTACCATGAGACCTTCTCCATAGCAATTTTACACATGAAGATGTGTAGATCCATTTCTCCTGTCCAAATAAATGAGCCTATTCAATTTATTACTGCTGACATCTTGTACTGTCAAAAACTGGACAATTTTCTGGTTACCATAACCAATACTATGACCAAAACTTGTCTTTAGTCAGTGTAAGTGAATAAGCATTATTAATTATGTGTTGGAAAGTGGACACCTTAGATTGGAAATGACTGCATGTATGTCCAGTTTAAATTGGTGAAGATTCTGAATGTTACTGTATTCTTTCACTATCATATTAAATTAGAATTTTGATAGTTTGTTCTTGCTTAACTTTGTAAACAAAGTTTATTTTTTTAAATTTTGAGGTGTTCCAAATCCCTGCATTATATTTTCTCCCTGCTGTCATTGCTGAGAACTGTCTTAAAGCCCCTCACACCTCATAGTTCTTCCCTATTCTTTTTTTTGGGAGGCAGTACTGGGAATCAAAATCAAGACCACGTGCTTGCCATACAGGCACTTATGCCACTGAGCTATAGTCCTGGCTCTCCCTTAAGCTTTATTACTCCAACACTGGATTTTGTTTGTTCCTTCCCAAAACATTTCATATTGTACCAGAAACCAATTATCAGTACTCCGGCTCACATTGTGGTGAGTCAAGTCTGTCTGAAATTGTAAGTGTGTTAAGAGTACGTGCCATGCAACACATCATTTAATTTTATATTATATGATTGACTTTTTAGAACATTTCACAGAGTTTGCATTAAAACAAAATCAATTTTCTTTAAATAGATAGAATTTTATTATTCCCAGATGCCTACTATAATTTTAAGTAAATACCACCTTTTGGCAAGACACAAATCCTTTCTGGAATACTTAATGAATATAAATTATTTACACTTAGTTCTTTTCTTGTTGGTTTGCGGTCTTACATAGCCGACACTTGGTTAATACACTTTCTGTCCTCTGATTCCTCTGTTTAACAGGAGCTTCACATCTTTGCTTTTCTTCATTGTGAAAAGGTAAACTGTGTCTGCAAGTACAATCTAAACAAGGATTTTATATTAATGTACTTCTAATGAAATTGATTTTACTGCAAATAATAAGTCTGGCAGTGTTTTTCTCATTTTGAAATATAAAGAAATTTGCCTAAATTCAGAAGCACTTCCAAAATTATAGAAAATTAAGTGCACTTAGCATTGATGCCTTTGGAAATCATTTGTGCCAGTTAAACGTACTCATTCTTCAACATTCCTACATCATTTCTCTAGCAGCCCAGGCCTAGAGGGAAACTTAAAAGATTAATGTTCATAAGGAAAGTCACCCACTGAATACTCACACTGTGTGAATTTAACACCAAAAGTCAATTGCATCATAGATAAATCTAGATAATACCTGTAGCTAATCATATAAGTTCATAAAACTTCATTTTTAAATATAAGAACTGTTAGGCCGGATGTCCTTGTGTAATACCAGGTCTTTAAAAACATGTTTCTGTAGCACAAGACTGTTTTTTAGAAGTTATACCCTTGTAGAGGACCTAGCGAAATTACAGAGTAATTCTGTGTGATCCAGAATCACAGAGGCTAGTATCTGTATATTTTTAAAAGCTGGTTTCCCTTTAATCAAATAAGAGTAATGCGAAAATTTTAGGAAAAAATATATATATATTAATAAGGTCACATATTTTAGGGAGACTATTCTTTCAAAGTGGCTGTATTTTAAATGTTATTATTTTATTATTAAATACAGTACCTTCAGATCCATTACAGAACATATAAAGCAGCATGGCAACATAAAACATCAAAACTGCTGAATATTTCTAGACATAACACTATTTTCATAAATTATTCTACTCCAAGTTTAATTAGTAGTAATTCCCCCATTATTTACACACTTAGAAGTAGATCACTCATCAGTAATATGAATAATTCATTGTTATTGTTATAACCTAAGGAATGTAATTGTCATAATACCAAATAAATAAGGTAATACACAATTGCTAATAAGTGTTAGTGAATACTAAATTGATATAAATACTAAATCAATATGAATAATACTAAATTAATATAACTAATATTTGTAACTGTCAGGAAATGATTACAACTTTTTTTTTTTTTTTTTTGGTTTTTCTCCGGTACCGGGAACCGAACTCATGACCTTGCACTTGCTAGGCAGGCCCTTTGCCGCTGAGCTAAATCCCCAGCCCCTAATTACAACTTTAAATACACTGTCTTTGATGTTGATGCACATAGTGACTTTTTTCCCGGGAACTTAATGCTAAGTTCTTGCCCAGCTGAAGGACATGTTGATTGATTCTGAGGCTGGGCATGGCCCACACCAGTTGCCTCCCATTGGATCTCCCAAGTACCATCTTCCCCTCCTTATCTCTCAGAATGTGCTGATGAATGAAGAGCATCTGTCTTGGTTTCTTTTCTCTTACTTTCTATATTGCTGAGACAAAATATCTGACACCCAAATTTAAGGGAGGAAAGGTTTATTTAGCTCACAGCTTGTGGAGGCTTCAGTCTGTAATCAGCTGGCTCCATGGCAGGGTGGCATGGCACCGGGGCAACCATTCAAGGAGGCTAAAGACAGCAAAAGCAGTGAAAAACAAAAGGGAGCAAACTTCTTTCCCTCCTTTATATTGTAAGCAGGCTATTACCCCCTAGGGTGGCTGTATGTAGCACTCACACCATCTCCGTGCCCTCCTCTTGCACAGGATGAGGATGTTTACAAAGTAAGGACCCTGCCCCCCTTCTGAGTTGCTTAGTTAAACTTCTAAACTTCGCAAGTTGGCACAATGATTCAACCATTATAGCATCCTACTTCAGGATGATTCTAGCCATACACATCCCATTTTTAAGATCAAAGTTTCAGTAAGAGGATATGATTCCACTTTACTGTAAGCATTTTATCTGCATCAGCAATATAAAGAAGATAATTCACAGTGTTTTCACATTAAGGCCTGTTTCACTTTGCACTTAAACACCCAGTGTGTTGAGTTTTATAATAGATGCAAGCTATGAGTGTGCTTTATGGAATAATATTTGTCATCAAGTAATATAAATGAAAAGTGCATGACTTTTTCAAGAGCAAAACTAGATTATTCTACCAGCTAAGAGTATTTTGTGTTTATACATAATTAGAAATAAAAGCAGTATTGTTCTCACTGAGAGATCAAATGCTACACATAGCTACAGAAACTATCACTTCTCAATAAAGATTAGATAGTGGATCAGTTTCTTACATATTGGCAATGTTGAAGTGCCTTGCAAAAATGATTAAAAGTAGAGATTCCAACCAACAATATTAAATGGATTCTGAGTTCCTGTGGTGAATGCAAGTATAAAACATAAATTAGATTGAGTGACAGATAAATATTAATTTGTGCATTGATTTCACTCATGCCAATGATCCTGTCCCTTAACCATAAATATCTGAATGAAAAGTTTAGACTGCCTCAAGTTAGGGATTTGGCTCAGTTCAAGGTACAATCAGAACATACCTTAGAGTAGGTAATTTATAAACAATAGAAATTTATTTCCATAGTTCCAGAAGCTGGGGAATCCAGCACCATGCATAAGGGTCCACGCCTCATACAAGACCACTTTTGTGTGTCCTGCTAGACCAGAAGGTGTTAACGAGCACCTTCAGACCTTTTCCACAATGAATAATTCCATTTGTCGGGAGGAAACCTCATGATCTAAGCACTGCTCAAAGGCCTTACATCTGAAAATTAAGTTTTAAAATAAGATTCAAGGGAATAAAATTTTCAGAGCAGATCACAAAGCTAATCTGAGGCAGAAAATTTCAAGGGTTGTATGCAGACAATAAAGGAGACAGACAGAGAGAGAGAGAAACAGAGAGAGAGAAACAGAGAGAGCGAGAAAGAGAGAGAAGGAGAGACAGAGAGAGAGAGGGAGAGAGAGAGAGAGAGAGAGAGAGAGAGAGAGAGAGAGAGAGAGAAAGAGAGAGAGAGAGACAGAGAGAGAGAGATCCTAGCCATACCTGCACAAGTGCTGCCTGAGACTTTCCTCCCAAAGGCTGATTTTATAACTACTTTTTTTCCTGCAAACCCCTTTGCACAATTATTTGTCATTACCAGTTTGGGCTGTTGCTAAATCTCATGCATTTGGTGGCTTAAGCAACAGATATTTAGACAATAGATATTTCTATGTTTGTGAGGTGAGGAAGTCTCAATTTATGAAATAGCTTGAACACATTCCGGTGAGACTTCTCTCTTGGGTTATGTCCTACTATAATGTTCCCTGGAGCGGAGAATGGGTGAAAGCTCGAGTCAGTCTTTCCCTTTTATAAGGTCACTAATCTCATCATGAAGTTCCCTACATCCACAACTTCATCTAAACCTAAATGTTTCCCAGAAGTCTTATCACTGAATGTCATCTTTATCAGAGTTTAAGATTTTAAATTTTCTAAATAAGAATTTGGAAGGTACACAAATCCAGCCAAGTGTGGTGGCATAGACATGTAATCCCAGCACTCAGGAAGCTGAGGCAGGAGGATCGCTGCAAGTTTGAGGTCAGCCTGGGCTTCATAGTGAGTTCAAGGACAGCCTGAATTGCATAGTGAAACCAAATCTCAGAAAGAAAAAGGAAAAATAAATAAATAAATAAATATGTAATCTATTGTATCTAAACTCAAATTTATTTTACCAAAAAATTGTTTCTTAGATGCAAAATGAGTGACCTCTCCAACAAGATATATACACAGAAATTTCATTACAAAGCATGTAGTTATGAAATGTTACTGAACACTCCAATGAAACTTTATTACTATTGTCAAAACACTGAAACAATGAATATTGTGCTGTTATAAAACTAACAACAGAATTAAAAGTTTCAAGATTAACAATACTTTGAGATAATACAATAAATATATCCTCTTCTTGACTCTACAGATCTCATGTACCAATAATTCACAAAAAATTCATGATGAAATGTGATGAAAACACTGGTTCTGTCACCAAAAAGCCTCCAAGATATGTTCACTTTAGGAATTGTTGAATAATTAAAACTAAACCAAAAATACATTGTGCATTGCAAGTATTTAGAAATCTTTTTGTTTAGTAATTTCTAGGGGTTGGGGATATAGCACAATGGCATAACCCCCGCCTGACCAGCCTGAATTCTGAGTTTGATTCCCAGTACCAAAAAAAAATTCAATAAGAGATATGATAGAAGTAGAATGAACAGTGCTTTTCATAATTAAGTTTATTAAGGATGAAATAATTTCAAAGGAAGAATGAAAGAACAACTAAGTTTTGCTATGGATGCACCTGAATATTTTCCATATTTAGGAATAAAAAGCTAAAGATCTTTCTGCATTACTATGGCTTGTCATTTGAGAAAGCTCTCTCTTTATCTCTTGTTTGTTGTATAATCGATTTATATAGATGTCAGGTCTCAGTTTTAGAGATCTGTATCGTTAAATGTAACTACATTAAATTAATGCAGTATTTTATGTTAGACATTTTCCATTAAATGAAGTGATCGATATATCTGTGTGAAAATTGCAAGGTTATGGAGTGCTTTTGAGGTCATCCATAGGAAAATCAGACGAGGAACGTCCACAGTAACCACCAGTTACGTGTTGGAGTTAAAATCCATAACTACAGTGCCGTAAAATACATGTCTCTGGACATACTAAAAGCATATAGCAAGAATTCATTTTCTAAATGACTATAATGATGTTACTACTCTTATTATTGCCATATACTAACCATAATATTATGAAATTAGAAGAAAATGTTTGTGGTTGGAGATAATTAGAAAGTTAGTATATGAGTATTGTTACATATGTACATTAAATTTCACAATGGAAAAACAGAAATTTTACTAGAAGGGAATGTCCAGTTCTTTTTTCTTCTAAAAGATAACTGAGTTTGAAGAAATGTAACGTTTTTGCACTACATAATTATGAAAAAAAAACAAGCCTAGATTTATCTTTTTCAAGTCTGAATTAGGGACGGGAAAAAATTTCTGGGGACTGTGGCATAATCTGTTATATAGATTATTTATGCACTGTTTCTACTAATGTATTAATTGAATGTTTGTATTTATAGTGGTTGTTTTGATTTTGGCACAAAGCAGATCTTTTGAGTATGTCATTTGAATAGTGAATCCATTGCCCACAAAATATATCATTTCATTCAAATTTTCATTAAATTGATAATAAGTATAATAATATTAAATCATGTCATCATATGAATAATAGTCATTTATCCCTCTACCTTTTTACTATTTCAGAAAAAATATTCCTTAGATACTACTATCTGAAAAACACTGCATAAATTTTGAATACTGCTAAAATTATAAAGACCTACTCACCTAACATATACTAATTATGTATGGAGTTTATTCTATTAAGAAAACACATGCCTCTGGATATACTAAAAGCACATAGCAATAATTCATTTTCTAATGTTCTAAACCTTCTAATGTTCATATTTAAAATAAAGATGTACCTATCTGTGCTTACTAAGCAATAAGACATTAACACTTCAGGCCATATGTGTGTATAGGTTTTGATCTTTTATTGCCTCATTTACCCTGCTTGATACTACTGGGATGATAACTTGAGCAAACAATAGCAAGCATCAAAACTGTTTAATGGGAAAATGTGTTGAAGAAATCTGTAAAGCATACCAAAGTAGTCACCCAACTGATAAGGAATGGGATGGGACCCAGGACTGCTGACCCATGGGCTTGGACTCAGAATTTGTAGATCTCAATGCCCCATTTAATGACTGTATGACCTTGACATGACATTTAATCCTTCTTTGCACTTCTTATTCTATACCAGATCCAGCAATATCAAGTATCTCACATTGGTGTTATAAAAAAGTAATGTGCAAAATGCATTAACATCACTTAGTCTACTGACTCAGGAAGTAGAAAAAACTCATCACTCATTACTGTAAATACGGTGGAGTGTTATATTTGGTACATTGTTAAATACTATTAATACCTTGTGTCTTCTCTTTTTTTCTATTTTTTATTTTAAATAGAGAAAAAAACAAGAATAATAATACAGAATTTCAAACATGGTGATGGGAAATTAACAATGACTATTATACTGCATACTGTTATCTTCAAACTAGTTGCTCAGAATATAAGATGAAAGCATGCAAAATTGATCAAACAATATAAGCACTACCTGTTCCCTTCAATGAACTAATAGGAATTAGTAGTTTTATAACAGTAGCGCATTGCAGACATTTCGGGTATTATTATTGCATGAAATCAGTCAGGAAATAAGCTCAGAAGGCTGGCTTGCAGCCACAAGTGGAAAGACTGCAAAGTCTAGATGAAATGAAATTGTTTAGGTCTATGTTTCTTGTTCTTTCAGTATCCATAACTTAATGATGCTATGGCAAAACCCTTGACCTTGAAACTTTCTAATGTTCAGATTGCCATGTTGCCTGCTTCAGCAGTTCCTGCAAAACACACTTTGGGGCGCCACTTAGACCCCTGTGGAGTTTTGTAATGTGCATTGCTCATTCCTCATCTATATTTTCATACACAAGCTCTTTCCTTTCCCACTGATTCCTAGAATTGAGTCTAACCTCATCCATTTCCTCTGTGGACCTGGAAACTTTCATCTTGAGATCACATCCCATGTGAGGTGTTCACTATATCTTACTGCTTCCCTGATCCGTAAGTACTCTGGCACACTTTCATACAAGGATAGCTACTTTACATAATTAGAGATTTTAAAAAACTATCTTAAAATGATGAGATTAATGTTTTGCTTACAAGTATGAGGTGGTAGGCTGTGTAGAAAGTGTCTGAAAAGCCCATCAATTTTAATTCATCAGCTCATAGTTTCATTCTTTAACTTTTTCTAAATAAATAATCTTCATAAGCATAATTTAAAAGAAAGCGTGCCATGAGATTATAAGGTTGTACTGTTTAGGAATACAACACCAATGAGTAGTTCAGCAAGATGAATACCCTGTGTACATGCCAATGGACATATATACACATATGATATATATATATACTCTTCCAAAAGAGCCAGTACATATTTCTTATTATTAAACGCTATTTTTAAAAAAATGGGCGTGAAGCAATGATGTTCTTATTTAACTGTGCTTCATCTACTAAGAAAGAAAGATTATTGTAAGAAAGAAAAATCAATCACATGAAAAGATTTTGGTAGCTTACATATTTGTTTATTTTCTCAGATAATTAGTGGCAAACACTCCATTGTCCTCTGAGTGGAATAGGGGCTGCAAGATTATGAACTGTTCGTTACTTCATTCATAATAAATTTATAGAACCATGTTTCAGGGATGACACATATTCAGCTATAAAATGGGTAATATATAGATGTTTTGAGTAAAAGGTTGATTACAAAAGTTGAAATTATATATGGATTTGTATATTTTTCCCATTTGCAAAGCTATCTATAAGTACAGGTATACAAGTACATTTTCTAAAAGTGTTGCTCAGTCAGTAAGGGTGTAAACACAGTAATTGTGGAAAATTTTGAGAGATTTGATAATTCCTTACTCTAGTTTCAAATCTGACTTAGTACATAGAACTAGGAAGCATTTTGTTCACTTTTACAAAAAATGTTGTATAAATTCAATCTTGGTGCATATTTCACAAGAGAAAGGCTCAGAACGTACATGTAGTAGTTTGCCTTCATTTTGGCTTATGCATCTGTCAGTATGACATAATATCCATCAAGCAGTAAAATAGAAAAGTCTCTAAGTATACACATTCGCAGATATATAAATCAAACTATAAACACTACAGTTGTAAGAAAATATGAATCTCTTTACCCAGTAATGGAAGCACTGTGAATTCCTTAAATCAATAGTTCACTGAACCTGAAGAACAATTTTCAAGCCCTGGCACATACATAATCTAGTTTATTCAGTGTGCTAACATTTCATCTGTAGAAGAACTGAGTTCAGCTATTAAAGTAAAAATGCTGTTAGCACACCATCTGCTTCAGATTTTTTTCTTTTCTTTTTGTTTTGTTTTTTGAAACCAGGAATAGAACTCAGGACACTGCACTTGTCAGGCAGATGCTGCGCCTCTGAGTTATATCTCTGGCCCTTCAGATGCTTTCAGACATCAAAATTTCAGAATACCCCTGCTACCCTGTTAATATTTATGGATATTGTTTTGGTACTTAATAATTTTGAAATAATTTAGAAATGAATAATTTTGACAAAAGCTTTAAATAAAGTGCTCAAAAGTAAGCACATATAATTAATATATGTATAATTTTTTTCACTATACCCTACACAGTAGACAAAATGCAGTAAGCCTTGTAGATATCGCTAGTATAATACGTTGTGTACAATAGATATTTTATTCCAAATTCTCAAGTATAGATTTGTACTCTTTCTAGAACTGACTCTATTCAAACCTCTGGGAAACCAATTATCTTTGCTGTGGGTGTACCAGAATTCAAACACAGGACCTCACATTCGCCAGGAAGGTGCTGCACCATTGAGCTAAACCCCATCTCTGTTCTTTCTTTTCCTTTCTTTTTTTTTTTTTTTTTTTTTTGATACCAAGATACAAACTCATGACCTCATGTTTGCTGTGCAGGTGCTGTGCTGCTGAGCTATATCCTTGGCCCCAATTATACTTCTAAACTATTTACAGACTTAACTCCAAAGAAATATCTTATTGTTTGTCTGAAGTAGCATTATCTCAGCAAGAGACGACATCCTGTGAAAATCTATTTTTTCTGTACTTTTAAAGCATAGAATGTATAGAAAAATTTACTGGAATAATGGTTTATTTGCACAAAATTAGTTCCTATCCTAGGTAACTAAAGAATCTGTTTTCTTAATAGTTATTTTATGCTCATCAATATTGCCTGCTTCTCAGAAAAAATGCTATTACTAATTTGTCATCCTATATATTAAATGGTAAACTAATCATTTTGCCATCAATTTAACATGAGAAAAAACATTCATGGTCATACTAATATCCTTCACAGAGATGATCTATAAACACAAAGTTTTTCTATAAAAATGCAACTAGAGAATTCACACTAGCTTCTACTTTTCCTACAGTTTCCAAACTGTACTGAATTCTTTATTATCTTTCATTCCCTTCCGTGTAGGTTTATTTTTGCTGATAACATGATCTATTGTTCTCTGAGCCATGGTAAGATTGCCATTTCTTAAACAGACAGCACTTATTGGAAATTAAACCTCTGCTAATGTATTATAATTATGACTTGAGGGGAATATGTTGCTCCAGCAGGGAGCCACAGCCAATGCAATGGTAACATTTCTTCCAGGGAGCTCTTAATATTTCTTCTACGCTGAAATCCCACATAATGGATCTTGCCTAAGGCTGATTAATGATTTTGGAGCTGGAACAGTGATTTGTAGCTAAATCAGTCCTCACCGGAGGAGATTCAGGGTTATTTCAGTCAATACTGTTAAATAAGTATAAACAGTTACTTCAGTGAACACACATGTAATCTAGTAGGTAAGAAAGAGCAGCAATAAAAGGAAGTAAATAATGATAATCTGCTGCCCGTGCATTTCATTTACACTTATAACAGAAACAGGGAAGAAACACACTGCAGTGTCATCAAATCCGTGGAATTACTTCACCACAACACATTTTTCTGCATTGAAAAAGCAATTTCCCAAACAAGTAAAAGCAAATTGAGGTAAGTGCCCAAAATAAATCAGCATCTTTCCCTCCCTCTTTTACTTTATCTCACTTTCCTCACTAAGGAAGAAATTGGACAAATAACCTGCAGGGAAACTTGGGCCAGACAGACTTCAAGTGGGGAGAAGGTTTTCTTTAGGATACTATCCTGCATGCATGCAGAGGGCCACTATTCCACTTGCTATATGAGCTCTAGAGATTTTCTCTTCCCTCAAAATGATGCAGAGAATACAGATGTCATAAGATGTAACCTTGGACTGGAGGCCTTTACTCGGAATGTTTAGAACTGGTACCTTCTGGTCACTCGACTTAATTCTTCTCTGTTACTGTAAAGTCAATATCAATAAAAAAGGCCGAGATGTAACTGCAGATAAGGACAGTATTATACACACTAATGTGCATCTTTGCACATATATTTCTCTAATCCTTCTGCCTATCGCTCTTCCAATGAGTTCTTATTCTTCTGATAGGTATTATTCAATCAAGCCCCCTGGCTTTTGAGTAGCAAAATTAATTGATAAGCAACAAGTAATATTGCAAAGGAAAGGAATATGCCTGTCAGATAAAACCTGTGGGTCTAGTCTCATACCAATTATGAGGACAGCTATAGAGTGGGGAGGTGAGAACAAGAACCGCTGATGCCATTACTTATCTCATTAACGTGATGCCAGCGAAATGCAAAAACTGGGCTGCAAGGTAGGCTTCAAACATCTGCCAGAATCTGGATTTGAAGAAATCTCTCCAGCCAATGTCAGTGAATTATTTCCCTAAGAAGATCAGAAGTCAAGGAAAAGGTGATACTTTCTTCCGTTGGTAAAGATAGAGAAATTTAAGAGACTTTCGATAAGAACCTCTAATCATATTTTTTTGTGGTGATTAGCAGACAAAATTCTTAGATTTACAGCAAGTCAGTTGTTAATTTTAAATACTTTATTAAGGTGTGGTTCATAAATATGGCATTTATGCATTAACATCTATAGTTACTAAGTTTTAATATATGCATGTCTGAAATGATAGTAGCCACCCAATTATAGAATTTTCACTACCCACAGCTGTACATATATTCTTAATGCACAGTACTCTGTTTACTGCACTAAGTAATCATTAATTTACTTTCTTTTTAAATTTTTTCTTCTCTGGGAATTTCATATAAATGAAATCACACACTATGTTGTCCTTTGGGACTAGCTTCTTTCTTTCATTATTTTTTGAAGATTTATGTATTTTGAAGGATGCATCAGTTTTTTGTTGGTTGGTTTGTCTTTGGTACCAGCAATCAAACAGGACCCTGTGCTTTCCAGGCAGGCACTGTGCAGCTGAGCTGTATTCCCAGCCGCACGCATCAGTATTCAGTGCATTTTTATTGCCAAGTATTATCCCATGATTATAACATATTATGTTTATTTATTAACAGGTGGTGGGCATTTGGTTTGACTATACACTTTGAGTATTACACAGCTATCAATGTTTATGTATTAGTTTTTTGTGTGAATATATATTTTCAACTCTCTTCTCTGTACTCCCAGGAGAAGAATTCCCAGAAATATACTAACTATGTATACTGAACATCTTAAAAAATCAACCATGCAGTTTACAAAATACCGCGGCTATTTTCATATCCTAAAGTAATGAATGAGTATTGCATTTTTTTCCACAGGCTTGTCAACATTTATTAATGCCTTTCTTTGATCACAGCAATCACAGTCAGTGTGAAACTGTCTTATATTGTGGTTCTCACCTTTATTTACTAAATGATTAATCACATGGAACGTTTGTTCATGTATGTATTGTAGTTTAGAGCAATACATATTCCAATTGTGTATCTATTTTTAGTTTATTTCTCTGTTGTTGATTTGTAAGATTTCTTTAAACTCTAGACACATCACTCTATCATATTTTTGTCTTGACAATGTTTTATTCTATATTGCACATTGCCTTCTACTGTATTGATAGTCTTGTGCAGTTGCACAGATACTTCGACTTTCTTGAGTCCAATTTATCTAAATGTTCTTCTGTCATTTCTTCCATTGGTATCATCTGCAAAAAATCTTTCTGAATTCATGGTCATGAAAATATACTCCTATGTTTTCTTCTCAGTGTCTTATAGGTTTAGCTCTGAAATTTGGAGTAGGATCAGTTTGTAGTTATTTATTTTTTAATATCATATGCAAGGAGTTCAACATCACATGTCACGTGTGCATATACAGCTGTCTCCAGCATCATTTGTTAAAAGGTCCAGATAGTTAGTTTTTAATATACATGCTCCTGACATTCCTCAATTTTGTCATCAAAAGGATGAGATTGATGGATAAAGTAATGCACTGATGTTGCTGTTTTCAGAACTATGTATAATGTCTAGCATTATGTTTAACACATAACACTTGTGTGTAACTCTTAAGAGAGTTCCACAGGTTATCTTAAACTATTTCTTTCCCATGCATTTTCTCCTCACTGTACCATAGACTATGTAGTGGACTGACAACTGGTGGTCAGCTAATAACCCCCAGCTGAACTGAGTAAGCATGGTGCTGGGTGTTGGAGGCCCACCTGGGCATTGTTGACAGCAGAATAAGAGGCAGAACTGGAGAAGAAGAAGAGAGGCTGTTGGGAACTGAGAAAGGCTGTTAGGAGCGGGTAGAAGCTGTAAGGAGATGTTGGTTCTCCTAGAGGAGATTTTCATGTCTGCTTTCCTGATGAACATGACTGTTTTCATCCTCCAAGGAGCTCTGGACATTGTTGGCACTGAGAATGGCTTCAGTTCACTTTGGGGGAGCTGTGGTCCTCACGTGCACATCGCTTCCTGGCTCTGGAGGGGAAGATGTTGCACTGCCAGTCTCCTGGAGAAGCTTGCTGCCTTGGCTTTCTCGACCATCAGAGGAGTTCAGGACCTCACTGTTCTTGAGAAAGGCTGTGGTACCTTTCAGGGGATCTCTGTTTCTTGCTTTGAGCATTACTTCCTGGATCCTGTGTAGATCCTTCAGCCTGCTAGCACAGGTCCTTCATCCTGCTGGCACAGACTTTCTTATTCCACCGCTGACCTTTGGGCCTTCCCAGGGCACATACGTGAAACAGGCCTGCATGAGACGTTTTCGTGAGCTCTGGACCTCCAGTGGGATTCATGGGAGGCATTGTTATGAGCTCTAGGTTTTCAGCTGGACTCATGCAGGGCATTTCTGTGGGATCCAGGCCCTCAGCAGGATTCATTGGTCTTAGTGTGTGGACAGATTTCTTGCACTCTTTTGTATATCATTCTTTGAGTAACGATTACAAATAATCATATAAAATATGTGTCCTGTATTATATTGTTCTCCTTGCACAAATAACCCCCACAAGTATAACAGAATATAATAAAAAATAATCACTTGTGAAATATACTTTTTCCATATTCCTATTCCCCCAAAGGAAATTTGTCTCCATGTGAGTCCCTCAACTTCCTACCACTTAAATATCTACGAAAGCAATTCAGTCTTAAAATAAAGCATGACAAAACATTATTACTCTTTAATGGAACTGTGTTGGCTTTCTGGGGAGTGAGGTGAAGTATCCTGAAACTCGCCTTCAGATCTTTTAAGCTTCCTTAATAATACTGTGTTAATATTTATTCGTCTATTCAAGGTTCCACAATGACAAGTGTCTTATACATGTAAAATGCTATGTATATGTAGTAAAATGTTGATTGATTACCAATTATCACTTCAGAAAGAAAAGCAAATGTAAAACAAGGTGCCAGAAAATGTTTTCCCTCCACAGTCTTGTTAAATGTCACACTTTCTGTAGGAAGGATATTGCATGTGTAAAAAAGACCCCTTAAAATTTTAATTCTTCAAACCAGGAAAATTCATGATAATTGGTACTACAGAGAATTTATAGTTAGGGTCATGCACTGGCTTTGCAAATTACTGAATGTTTGAACTTGACTACATTATTTTCTCCATATTCTCTCCTACTTTATGTATATGAGTGACAAGTAGCTCTCGGGAGAGTCATGACAACTAAATGAGACTGTGAAAATGAATTGCTAATAGTCACAAGTTAATTCCAGCTGGAGGGAGAAAACCTGGGATACTTTACAGTTAAACTGTTATTTGGAAATGTAAAAGTCATTATTTTGGAATGTTTAAAAATCCTAGTAAAACATATGAATATAATAATAATGTGATTATAGAATTACATATAAAGTCAAATTATCCTAAGAGCTTCAAGATAAAATATTCCTGAACTATTTGAGCTGGGAACTCTTCTCTCTAACTTTGAAGTCATTCAGTACAGATTTTTACAACCACAGAAAAACTAATAGTGGATCCTTCATGATGGAATATTTGTATTATATTCCTTTTGCAATGACCAATAATACCCTTTTTGTAATCTGAATATATTTCTCAACATCACAAACCAGTTCAGTGTGTAATTAGGGAAGGGAACTTCTCAACAAAGCAAAATAAATATTTCCTCATTGATTGGATAAAAGGAGAGTACCAAAACTATGGGAGGGTGTATAAATTTATCTAAATCTACAAATCAAGCATATACAACATCAAACATTTTCAATGGAGACAAAATGGTTTACATTATTATTAAACTCTCACATTGTAAGGTTCTTCGCACTTGGGTTAGAAGTGTGTAATGACTAAATATTCAAGCCTACTCTTCACTTAATTAGAAACAAGGTGTTTTGAATAGCATAACTGCCAATTAATGTTTATTTACTTTTTTAACAGGTGTTAAATGATTGATTTCAAAGTGTAATAATATAATGTGATTTGTAACTAGAGCTGTGAAAATTGTTCAGAGTCTAAAGTAGAAAGACAAGTGTTAACAAAATGGAAGAGAGAGTCTAACTATGAGAAGGAAAACCCATGTTAACACCCTAGATATTATATAACATACCAGTCTATATCGGAAACACATTTCTTCCCTTGTGACATTCATTGCTGATCAGGTGAACTTACAAAATGTCTAGGTTTCAGACTTTTGAAATTGTAGTAATATAGATGCGAGTCTATAAAATGGAGAGAGACAGTCTTGGAATAAGGAATTGTAACCGCCGGGGATGTAGCTCATGAGAGCGCCTGCCTGGCAAGTTGCAACGTCCTGAGTTCAATTCCCAGTAAGTAAAAAAAAAAAAAAAGGAATTGTGATCAAGGATGTTTAGTTTAAGCTTTACTCACAGTGCTATAATATCTTACATCTTCAGATAACAGCAGAAATGTTCACGCCAGGTGACAAGTGGTGTAATGGGGTAAGCATTGTTCTTACAACGCTGACATCTGAATCAGGTGTAAAATGTTTGGATTATTTGAGGTTTTTTTCCCAATCTTATTATGAAATAGTTATCGATAGCAAAATAAGAGTCACTAAACTTGGAAGATCTTTATTTGCATTAATTGGAAAAAAATACCAAGCATCTATTTACATTTTTAGGTTCAAATATTTTTAGTTCTATAAATTGTAAGAGCTTTGCAGTCAAAAACAAGCTTCAGGGACAGGAGTAATATATAAGGAAAGAGAGCTGGAATATGTTTCAATAGTCCTACTTTATTTCCAAATACTCAGCTTCATTTCAATGGTATTTTAAAAAAAACTACTCATATATAAAAACTTTAACGAAAGAGTTAAACTTTGAGACTTTGTATAAAAGTAGAAATAAAACAGAGTTGATCACTCATCATCATACAACAGTCAGTGATCAGTATGAATAATTATAACAACGTTTCTTATTTTGAAATTTTGTAATGTGTAAAAATATTCAAAAGAGAAAGATATTAACTCTGTTTGAATTGTGAGATAAAAACATTGCAGAAATGATTATATTTCACCTGCATCTTAAAATATGAGTTAGACTTAGACAACTATAAAAAAGGGGGAATTACTTTCCTGAAAAGGGACTGAAAGAGATTAAAATTGAGTATGACTAGAATTTTTATCCCCTGTGTCTGCAAGGAGAAGCCTCCAAGCATGAGAAATACATAGTGTAAATTCTCAGGTAGTGGAAGACAGTTTATAGTATGAAACTCTATGGTACATAACATAAAATACTGCCTATGTTTAATTTTTTTGGGGTATAGTGTACCTACTCAATGATCTTTATAATAACTAAATTACAAAGTAGAATATGGAAATTTGTGACTACTTTGAACACCACTTAAAATATCTGGTGGGATAATTTTCTGAGATGATTCAGGTTGTACAGCACACTTCATACAAAAAGGCAACTGCAATATTCAAAAGAAGTCAGTGACATAATTGAACACTAGTTGTTTGTAAGTACTTCTTTAAATTAAGCTCTCTGCTGACTCAATAGAAGTATTCCTCTTGGAGCTACAGAGGAAACTACTTCATGCTTAGCATAGGACAAAAAGTATTTACAGGGAGGAATGATACACCATAAGAAGCAGAAGAGTGTGTTGAAAAAGAGTAATAGGCTGAGATACAAATATTCCACATTTTTTAAGATTGTGTACAAAGATACATAATGAATTTCTTAAGATTAGAAAAATAACTTAATTTTCTGTTGGAAAAACTACTTAGACCTACTACAGTTAATATTTACTAGTAAGATCATCATTAAAAACATTCTAATTCCAGGAGAAAAGATCATTAGTTGAGCATTTTATTAGTCATTTTCAATATTTAAGATGGAATTATTCTCTCTGAACACAGTCGCAGTTTCTCACCATGTCCCACAGGACGTCTGCAGAGCTCAGGCCATCGTTTTGCTCCCCTTGGAGCTGCATAGTTAATGTCTCAGACTGAGTTGCCAATAACTAGGCCCATTGCTACAGATGAAGTGATCAGTTTTATTTCCCTTTATCTGGATCTGATCTCAGCAAAATTGCTGAGAATTCATGTAGGCTTTTTCCCCTTTAAAAAGAGCTCATATTTAACATGCAGGAAATTTAAAAAGTTACAAACTATTTCAACGTCATGACCATATACCCCATCACACAGCACTTTAAACAGAAATACCACACCATGGATGTGTTTCTTGTATAAAATAGAGAAAGGCTCATGCTTCTCTTAGCGATACTGTGTTTCCTTGTATCAACCCATGTTGCTTAGTCTTGCCAATGCAACATTTGTACCATGTGAACTATCATTGCCAATTTCTTTTTTTTTGTACCAGGAATTGAACTCATGACCTCAGGCTTGCCAGGCAGGCCCTTATGCTGCTGAGCTATATCCCTGGCCCTATCAATGCTATTATCTCACTCCCTGCTCACTGCTCTTAACTCAAAGAGAAGTCTCTTCCTGGTTGTTCAGAGGAATGGTGATTTAATAGAATGGGGAAACTACAGTGTTTGGATTTGAAATAGGTCCTTACCATGTACTACCCCAGTTATTGCAATATATTTGAATCATGATTTGTACTCTTGCTAAAAATGTCATTCCATAAAAAGAGGCACCTGCATTCTTATCTTAATTGTAGCACCATTCATAATATATAAGTAATGGAATAAATTCAGATAAAGTATGATGTAACAGATATATAATATATGGATATAATGGATATAATATATCTAATTGAATTTTATTCAGCAGTAAATGAGAAAGAACTCAAGTCATTTGCAGGATAATAGGTTGGATATCAAATATTTTCTTTCATGTGGAAACCAATAGATGACAGATGATAGATGACAGATAGATAAATAGATAGACAGATAGATATAGGAAAGTACAGGAGTGATTATTAGAAAAGAAAGTAGGGGTGAGAAATTAAAATAAACAGCATAAAAATGAGTAAATATACTATTTGCAGGTACAGAAATGTCTCACTGAAGCTGTGCAAGTTCAATTTGAATGTGTCAACTTGGTTGGCTTGGGAGTCTTGCCAGGGTTGGTGGTGCACACAGGTATGTCTGAGTGGGTAATAGAGGTAACCTTGGGTAACATATCTGGCTCCTGGTCTCCCTATCCCTTGCAGGATTCCCCTACTCTGCTTCATAGCCAAGTTGAACTGAGCAGTTTTGATTGCCACGCATTTCTAGCATGGGGTTCCTGCTCCAGATCCAGCTAACTGTACACTGAATCTCCCAAGACCATGTGCCAAACCAAGCTTTTCTTTTAATTTGTGGGTTCCAGGTATTGTATCTCATGAGAATGCTAATAGTGAAAATTGGTACTTGGAAGGGTTGTTGCTATGACTGTGTCTGACCATGTAGCTTAGAAGACTTTGGAAGTGGTTTTCTAAGACCAGTTTGAAAGATTTGGAGATGCAGGCCAGAGAACCCTTGGAATACTATAAACAGAGTTTGATAGGTGATTCTCACCAAAGTTCAGAAGACCAATATGCTGAAAGTATTACAGACAGAAAAGGACAGCATCAGATTTCATCTGGGAACACTGATTCCATTGGCCATTGGACTCCATATGTGCCACTCTGTGGCTAAATATGTGCCTCCATTTTTTCCCATGTCCTGAGATCTCACAGGGGACTGAAATTAAGGGCAGTGAATCAATCTGGTAGATGAAATTTCAACTCAGTCCAATATTTAGTTGTGTCGTGCAGATGGATGGCTGCTATTTGTCAGATCTGAAAAGCGGGGCCAAAAGCAGAGCATAACTTTTCAGAAACTTAGATTTTGGTCCTTAAGTAACCACTTATAAATTTGGGGATGCACAAAATATGGCAGGTGAAGAAAATAAAAAGATGCCAATCAGAAGAAACTAAGTAATTTGCAAAAGAACAAGAAGAAAGACGGGGGCTGGGGATTTAGATTAGCTGCACAGCACCTGCCTGGCAAGTGCAAGGTCGTGAGTTCTGTTCCCGGTACCGGAAAAAACAACAAAAAAAAAAAACAAAAACAAGCAAACAAACAAAAAAACACAAGGAAAAAAAAAGAAAAGAAGAAGAAAGATGACTTAAAGGAATCTTGGGCCAGGAATATAGCTCAGTGGCATGAGCGCCTGCCTGGCAAGCTCAAGGTCCTCAGTTCGACTCCCAGTAACAACAACAACAACAAAAAAATCACAAAAATCAGTAAGATTCACCCAAAATAGACTCCAAGGTGCATAAATGTAATTTTTTTTTTTTGGGGGGGGGTACCGGGAATTGAACTTAGGACCTTGTGCTTGCTAGGCAGGTGCTTGTGCCACTGAGCTATATCCCTAGCAAAAATGTAAATCTTTAATTTGGGAAGAAAGTCCCTGCAACACTGCTTCACAACAGTATCATAAGGACTTGCTTCCCTGGGATTCATTTTACTCTGTTTAGCCATCTAAGCACACAGAGGCAGCTGCTACCATGACCTGATTGGATGGGGTGGAGCACACTTTAGGATATGCCTGAGTGGGTCATAGAGGTATGACACTGAGAACTGTGTCCTGTCCCTGGCCCACCTTTTCTGTAATGCTTTCCTGCTATGTTTTCTGATCACCACAAACAAAGCAGCTTTCCCTGTTGTGCTCTTCAGCTGTGATGTTCCTGCCTTGGAGTCAGCTCACCATGAACTGAACCCCCCCAAAACATGAGTTCAATTAAACTTCTTTAAGTTGTGTGTGTCAGGTGTTGTGTCTTGAGGATGAGAAACGTGACTAACACTAATTTTTACAACTGCTATGAATTAAGTTTTGCAAGAAATTGATAATAAATTGTACCATAATACTTGAGAATTTGTTTTGAGAATAAATAAAAACACATCTTAAATGTCTAAAGTGTTGATTTCCATTATACAGAGTAAAATAGGCCTCACAAATCCATAGAGAAGACTTCCCCTCAGCGTCAAATCCTTTGTAAACACCTTCATCTGGGCTTGCAGCGTCCTCCCAGCATAAGTTACTTGCGCGCTCTATGATTCACTTTTACCTTAAAGGCAATTTTAAGCAGCAACATTTTCCTCAAAGGCCTTCTATGCCCCAGGCCTTGACTGTTATCCTTAACTTGACAGCTATCTAAGTTCTACCACCAGTGTAAATTCTGAATAAATATTAGCAGAAACTATAACTGGACTGACAGGGAAAAAAATCAGAAGATTAGAAGTGATTTCTTTCTTCACATTTTACTTTATGTTTCACAAGGATATAACATCACTTTCTTGGCTTTTAATCTCATTGCTTCCATGGCTTCCTTTTTTTTTTTTTTTTTTTTGTAGGTCATGAAAATTATTGAAGATGAACTTTTTTTAAGGAAAAACAAAACAAAACAAAACAATGGCATAAAATTTCAAAACAAGATAGTAGGGGAGGAAAAACAACAATGGTTAGTACATTATGTATTGTTGTCAACGTAATTTGTCATATTACAATATATAGGCACGAAAAATTCATCAAACAATATAAGCATAGCTCAGCAGCTCAAGCGCATGCCTGAACTTTTTTTTTTTTTTTTTTTTTTGGCACTGGGAGTCAAATTCAGGACCTTGCCCTAGTCAACCAGGTGCTTGTGCCACTGAGCTATATCTCCTGCCCAAGATGACCATTTTTAATTTAACCTTTTCACCACAAGGCTTACCATGGTGAAAGGAAACAGACCTTAAGGGGGAAAAGGAAGTACATATCAATGGCAACAAATACATTTTATTTCATATAAATGAAAAAGGAAGAAAAAGCAAACAGAAGGTTGTCTTCTATGGTTCCCCAGCCACAAAACAGCATGTTTCAAGGTAGACATGTTGCCAGCCATTGTATACATTTTTTTGTTCGTTTTTTTCTGTTTTTGGTGTGCTTAGTTGTCTAATAGCATTATGTGAAAAGCAATGGATTTATCTTTTAAAAAATCTTTAGATGATCCTAGAGACTGTTTCATCTTCCACCCTACCCCACGCTCGCCTTAATATGTTCAGTATATTTAAAGTGAAGTTTGCTTCTACTGTATTGTTTATGTTCCAGAGAAGAAATGCAGTGAACTGGGTTGGAAGATATGATGAACCTAGAGATGAAAGCAATATTTTTGTTTCCTTTCTTCTGAGTTCATCTTCACATACATGAAGCTACCACATTCTCACTAGCTGCATGAAAATGAAAACTGCTTCAAGAGTTGGAGGAAGAAAAAATGGGAAAAGAAACCGAGAGACTGATTCTGAGAGACACTGAGAATTCCTTACGCTATTCTACCAACTGCTCATACACAACATGGGGAAGACAACACAAGAAAGGGCGGTAGCTGAGCAGTGACAGAACCTGAAAGAACTTTGGCTGTGAAGTCTAATTTCCACCTAATTAACAAAGGTGGGAATTCAAAATCTGGTGCACATTGAGAAAATTTGTTTTGCATCACTTGTTATTACTAATTGCACTCCATATCCATTAGGTAGTATAAGTAGTCTAGAGGTAATTTTAAGTACAAAGGGATCATCCACACAGACTTTGGTATGCACAGTACTGAACCCAATCTCCTGTAAATATGAAGGCATGAATACCTATGAATAGAAGGGGTAGAACAACCCAAGTTTCTTGGCCTTGTTGTGGGTACAAATCTCTAGCTAACTAAGAAAACCATCTGAGAGTCTTTCTATGTAAGCTTCATGGAGAGAATAACAGATAAAATTTTCAATATAGATGAAGGAATTTTTGCATGACAAGCCTTGCCCTACTGATAACTTATAGAGTCCTTGCAGTATTCCTATGATAGATAATGCTATCACTATCATTAATAAAATTTCTAGATATCTTCTAGGCAGTACCAATACCACAGTGAACAATAGCAACCACCACCATCACAACAAAATAAAGATTAAGTTCTTCTAGTAGTTTCATGTCTGGTATGAGAAGGTCCACAATGAAAAAGTAGGAAGTGTCCATTACATCAGGTATTGATAAGTTAAGGAAAGAAAATAAGCAGCAATATTAGGAAAGATAAGAATTCAGTGTGGGGGTGGATATTTTAAACAGCATTCTCTTAAAACTCTAATAAAAATATAATATTTTCCTGGCCATCTGTAATATCTGCAGCATTTGACAGAATTTCATGCACAATGTTGTAGGGAATGCTGGAATAATTTTTAAAGCTGGAGTAGTGAAAGAAAAATCATGGGAGAGGCTACAGATTGACCTAAGATGGGAATGATACGGAGGAGCCCATTTGGTAAGAGCATGAGTACATGGTTCTTGATAAATCGCTGTAAAACAAGCGAGCAAGTGCAAGGGTTTAGTGAGCGGTAGAAGGCATTTAGGGTGAATCCAAAGCATCTGGGTCTCTCTTGGTGGAGGTGAACATAGATTTAGCGAAGTTTTAGTTTGGCAAAAATAACTTTTGAATTGTTTTCCATGATATTATAAGAAGCTCGATTTTATATTCAAGAGAATAAAAACTCACTGGAAACTTTAAACAGGAGCATGACAACCTGATGTAAAGGCTCCTTTAATCTCATACACAGTCACTGCCTGGCTTATTTCTCATAGACCTATGCATTCAAATATGGAGAATCTGTGAAGCTTAGTGGATTCTACTCACTGAATGATGTCATTTTGATCTTGGTTATTTTCCTTTCTTGGTTTACCACCAATATTAGCTTATTCCTTTAGAGTAGTAAGAAGATGACTTGATTGAAAATAGTTATTTCTCTTTGCCCATGGTAACCAGATTCAACAATATTCACAGAAAAAAAGAAAGCTTTCTCATCTTATGGTTCATAAGAAGGAGGAAAGAAACTTTATGAATGGTCTTTCAACATACTTCTGCGTGTAGTTTATAGGCCAGAATTAAATGTGTTTGAACCGATAGCTCACAAAAAGGAAGGTACTGTAATACACTAGGAGTACCAGGTCCTGTTTAAGTGGACAGTGCGGGCATCCACTCCAAGACACATGTGTATGCTTTGTCAGTGAGATTGTCTAAACAAAGTCAAAGTTCTATCAGGAAATAAAAATGAGGGAAAGGATATTTTATAGGCAAACTGCGGCATTCATCATGAATCATTTGTTCACTGAAGCCTTAATGTGAAAAAGAAAAAGAAATGTGATAATAGGAAGTTAATCAGACCAGATCTGTCAGAGAGGGTTAATTTATCAGCAAGTCATTAGCACTTCCCAGGGAAACCCACCTCTCCTTGCTCAAGCGCATTAGGCAATCTTCTGATTGTAATGTGGTTTTTATCAATTGAACGAACCTGTAGGAAGAGAGTGTTCTGTTCAAAACAAGTTCGGTGTATCTCTTAAGTTACTCTGCATTATATTGTAAGTACGCTCTTGAGTTTGATTAGCATGTATTAATGATCATTTAGTTTACCATATTTGAAGATATTACAGACATGCTTGTGTTAGTGAAATCAGAACCAGATCCTAGAGAAGCAGTGATGTCTACACAGTTTCATGAGCTCCTGATGTGGATATTAGTCTTCTCCAAGGGACAATACTCTCTGGCTAAGCCTTTAAGGGTTACTGCCAGGGTGTACATAAAATTTAAATGTTTAGTATGGTCAATGCTTCTCGGTACCTCAATACATCAATAAAGCTTGGATCGGACCTGTGGGAAATCCTTTTACACAAAATTCCATTATGTAGTGAATTCTATCAACATGTATTTCATGATATAAATTCTGAATAATAATTCTACACTTTTCCCTACCTGCTCTGCATTTTAAGATTAATACAACTTTAAAGATTTATACTGTCTGGAAACTCAGTTTCATTGCTATGTTTATCTCTTTTCTCTTTATAATTAAATAATAAAATAAATAAAGATTTATATTCAATTACTAAACCACTAATGAGAAAAAGATATCTAGAAAATAGACCACAGAGGGCAATAGTAGAAGCGCACACCAGATGGATAAATATGTCTGAATCATCTCCATTTGTTACTCTTTTAGCTTTTTATGTACATGAGAATAGGTATGTAAGTGCTCATAGCACTTTATTTCTTTCTTTTTCACATCACTGCTTTAGAGGCAATTCAGCAAATTATTTTTCAGATCAGTACACACTTGCTTTCTCTTCACAGAATAGAGTTTACTTTTCTGCCTGGACAAGAAATTCATATCAAATATGAGGAACTGCAGGTATCATGGGGACCACAATCTGGAATCTCAAATGGCGAAACTATATCTAAATGAGGTAGATAAAAATTATTTCTTCCACCAAAAAAATACACACATGAGTTTTTTTAATTTTTATATTTTTTTGGTACTGGGAATTGAACTCAGGACCTTGTGCTTTCCAGGCAGGTGCTTGTGCCACTGAGCAATCTCCCCAGCGAGTTTTTATTCATAATCTGTGAGATTACATTGTAAAATTATCTTCTCCCTCCTCTCTCTCCTTATGTCTGTCTGTCTCTTCCTCTGCATACACACACACACACACACACACACACACACACACAAACAGTATACTTAGGGAAACTGCACACAGATTAATGTGTTTTAACAACATGCTCTGTAGGTGAGAACAGCATCAATTAAAACTTGTGAGATTGATATATTTAGCAAAATTCAGCCTGTCAATCATCCATGAAAAAGACATGCTATAAACTTTCATATAGAGTTCTCAAAGCATTTTCAGGCTGTAGTTAGTTTCCATGACTAAATGAATCTGGGACTGTATAGACAAAGTTATGTTCTCTTGTGTTTATGTGGTCACTAAGAGAATATGACCTATGTAATTATTTTCAAAATACAGTACGAAGTGAGTCTAATTATGCTAGTCAGTGCAGGATGCCATAATAAAATACTATGAAGTGATTCACTTTAGCAACAGTAATTTGCTTTCTCCAAATTCTGGAGGTCTGAAGTTCAAGACTAAGCTTGGTGAGACCTCATTCCCAGCATGTAAATGCTGCCTTCTCACCATGTCTGCAAACAGTCCTGGAGGCCCTGCTGAGAGAGGAACTTTCGGTAGCTCTTTCTACTTTTTTACTAGTACATGTTTGCAGTACTTAAGGTTTGCACTCCTGCTATGGATTTGGCACATGTGTACACTATTGAAGAGTAATGATATACTTTAAATTAATTAATTATTTAAGTGTACTCCATAAATAATACATTTCAAAATTAACTTTTTGAGAAATATTTTATATTTACAAAAAAGCACTCCTCATAGACCTTCATGCACCCTTCTTGTAACCCACTCCTTATACACTCTACCCACTTCCATTCCACTTATACTCTTATACTACCACGACATATCCATATATATTTTAAGATTATCTGTAGTATAGTTTTAAATACTTATTTTAATCTTTCTCATTTCTCCTTGGAAAAATTTCCTTACTCCTTTAAATATAGAAAAAGTAATATTTTATTGACACATTTAATTGCAATCACTTGGAATTTAGGGTTTAAACATACAGTAATTGGGATGTAGACAATATTTTCAATTGTGTCTGAAAATTTGATATCTATATATTCAAGTTTTTTATAGATGTTCAGCAAGATTTTATATGTTTCTTCCTTAATGTTCTGGTTTTTCATAAGGCTTTATTTTTCTAAGACCAGCATTATGAATTTAACTTGCATATTCATCCTTCTAATATTCTATAATTTTATAACTGCTGATTTAGGTCAACAATGTTAATGCTCACTGATTATGTTAGCTAGCCTTTAAGCTATACAAGTCTGTTAGTAAATAATATTTTTCGCTAAATCTCACCAAAACTATGATTTCAGTGTTATTTGTTTAAAAATCTGATTTATTTCAATTTTTCCATTTTTATCAAATGGAATTTGTAAGTGAAACTCAAATTATAAATAAAGAGCAAAATAATAATAGATAACAGGAACTGGAGAGCTAGATCTTTGCACAATAGGAAAGGGATCAAGAAATAGAGCAAGAGGGGCTGGGGATTTAGCTCAGCGGCAAAAGTGACTGCCTGGCAAGCGCAAGGTCGTGAGTTCGGTTCCCGGTACCGGAGAAAAAACAAAAAAAAAAAACAAAAAAAAAAAAAACAAAAAAAAAGAAATAGAGCAAGAGAAGGGAGGAGAGGAAAGGGAAGGACAGAGGAATTAAGATGTGTTATGCGCATGTACCAACTCCACACAAGGAACATAAACATGTGAAGTGCAAATAGGTATTAACAAGAGTTTAGAAATAAATTAGCATATTTAATTAAAAATGAAAACATAAATATTCTCTCATTGTTAAGAAAAAATACTAAATTCTGCCAAATACCTTTTAAAACCAGTTTAATATCAATATATATTTTTTAATCAGTCGTTGTTATGGACCAATGTGCAGTACTTTTTAACATCTATAAATTCCTCAAAATATTGAGAAGTATGCATTTTCCATACACAGGCCATGAGCAACTAAACATGTTTATATATTAGACGACAAATAAACAAAAACAGAGTTTTGTTTTGTTTTAATGGTGTATGTTTCCAGCAACTAGAATGACTTCTATAGATGTTACCCTTTCCTGAACACCAATAAAAACATCAGTGCATATTTTAAACACCAATAAAAACATCAGTGCATATTGTGTGTTCTTAGTGCTTTTAAAATAGTTGTACATTTCATTGAAAATTGCCCACAATCTGTCAAGTTGGATACGAGGCATTCAATTTCTGCTGAAATAATTAAGCTAGGAGGGAAGTCTACACCAGATCCCAGATCTTCTGGTACTCAACGCAAGTATGTAATTTTAAAGAAAGAAAATATTCATACTTTGTAGTGTAAATTCAAGTCATTTAAGAAAGTCTTCCCATTAAACCTGAGCTATGAATTCTGAGGTTGGCATTAGAAGCACGTGGCAGTTCACCAGGGGAATACATTTAGGGCACTATTATAAAAACTGTCATTTGATGTCATAGCATGTTCCTATAGTCTCTTTTTCTTTCATATGAAATAGTGAAGTAGATTATACTAAATTGTAGACAAGAGATAGCTTCCGATGACACGTAAAGGGCTTTGATGCAGAAATGTTGGGAGTTTAAATTCCCTGCTAGACTTTACGTAAGAGGAAACATAAGTATATCCTACGGAGCAACATTTTCTTCTATTCACATATTAACACTTAAGAGTTCTCAGAGCAAATTGTGGGCCCTCAGAATTCACATGCTATTGCCCTAAAAACCAGTGTGATGAGATTTGTAACTTCATAAACTAATCAGGTTATAAGAGTATAACTCTAATCCAGTAGAATGTTTCAAGCAAAAAATAATCATGATAAAAAATTGATGATAAGAAATAAATTCTAGAATACAGAAGAAGCAATCACATGACAAAGATGATATCTACACAGATTGGAAAATACCAATGCAACTATTACATTATGAAGTTACTTAGAAACAGTCAAATACAAATTTTTACCCTGTTACCTCAACAAAAATTAACATTAAAAGAATTTATAAGTCCTATTATGTGAGGCCATATCAATGACAATAAAGTATAGGGAATTTTTTTTTATATTTTTGTAGAAGGATTTCCTAAAATTGAAGGATTTTCTAAACAAAATATCAAAAATTGATTTAAATTATAAATAAAATGCAACTTTTCTCAAAAGCAATTCATCACTATATGGTATCATTACGATGTTATTTCTCTTACCTTAAAAGAGCAAGTGAAGAAAATGTTACTGAATGCCAGTCAAAAGATCCAACATGAGTGTGATCTGCCCTAATGCTACAGAGATTTCCGAGGTCTTTGTTGTTTTTATGTTAGTGTCTGAGAATAGTGGATAAAGGGGTAACTCTGGAGTGTCGCCCAAATTCAGGTGGGTGGAGGGGCAATGGTCTCCCAAGCCTAATTTTGCTACCTGCAACTAGCAGAAGAGTGAGCTGCTTTTTCTTCTTGCTCAATTCTGCCTTTCCTACACTTAGCACTGTAAATGGCATTTAATAAAGTACTATATAAGAATCTGAAAAATAAACAAATCAAAATTACTTCCCTGGGATCAATTAAGTTGAATCACTGTATGGTCTTGCACTAAGTAAGAAATCAAAGCAGAAATTAAGGCAAACAAGAAGAAAAGTAGTGACTCTTGGAAGGCTGGATCTCTAGCCCATTCTAATTGACAATCTCTTGGGGATACCTATTATTATTCTTGAGAATCAAGAACGAATAGTAGAAATGACAGAAAAAAATGAACAGAAAGATTCAATGACTTGTTCTAGGAAAAAATGGTAATTTAATTCATGTCACCAATAAAATTCTACAAATATATGTTGAGTATTGTCTTATATTGCTCCAAACTACCATTTTCCCACTAAAACTTTATCATCTATTTTTGCAATAGAAATAACACCTCATTAAATGAATAATCTATCCCTTCTACAATAAGAAATCTTTTATCATCCGATTTCACTTCTTTAGTTCATTCAAAATTGCAAGGCATATGACAAATATTATTGTGTTTCATTCTCCTGCTCAGAAATATTTCATAGTTTTCTATTTCCTACAAGGTAACCTTGACATTTAAAAATATGCATCTATGCACACTCAAATCCTTACTAACATTTTCAATTTTTCTTTCCTCTATTTGTGTAAAATAGCTTCTGTTCCAGTCAAAGGGGTCTTTTTGCTACAAACCAACAAATTTTTGGGGGGTTTTTGTCTGTCTTTGAGCATATTTTCCTCAAAATGATACACAATCATCATCAGTTTCTCGCTCCATCACAGCTGAAATGTCATCTTTCCCATTCTGAGCAAGGCCGCATTACATAGTTTCTCTTTTCTCTGAATTGAAACAAATATCCTGTACCATCAGCTCTCATTTTTACATGATACCTATATTTTATCTGAATTTTTGTTTACTTCTTCTTAGTGGAAAATATTTGGAAAAATGTTTTACACAGTTTCTATAACCATTTTCCCCACACAACAATAAGCACTCAAAATTAATAATTGTGAATCCAAATGAAAAGTTTTACCATAGTTTTATAATTGCAAACAAGATGCCAAGTAAATAGTAAAAAGGAAAATATATTCAAAACTATAATTATCTCCAGAATTCTTTGAACCCTTTCACTCCTTCCAATGGGATTAGTAAGTATTCTTGCTAAGTCAAAATATTAGTTTGATATTCTGGTTATGACAAAATAAGTAATATTAAAAGAATCATAGAAGACAATGAAAATTAAATAAAATATAATTTTAATAGAAAGTTTTGGAAGTGACTCTGTCTCAAATTTACCCCTTTCTGTTATGATACTTTGCAATGAAAATAGAACATTGCATTACATATGAATGTGACTTTTATTAAAACTCGGGGGAAAATTGTTAAAGTTTGTATAGTGGATGTATTTTGGAATAGTTGCTCAGCATAACAGAACCCTTTTCTTTGAAAGCTGCCCTTTCCGGAAAGGGAGGGCTGGTTCTCAGTTCCTTTTCCTGGGCCAGGGATATAGCTCACCTGCCTGCAAAGCACAACGTCCTGCGTTCAATACCTGGTACCAGAACAGACAATCAAAAGCACTGAATTACTTTTTCTTTGTGTCATGTTTACTTTACATTCACGAATTGAACTTCAGTTTTTCATGTTCAGATTTGTCCACCAGAAATTTCAAAATATTTCTTACAGACAATTCGATTCCCAAATTATTATATATGAGGACTTCTAAACTTGGTAACATTTTGCGATTATCTTCTCCCCTGTACTGTATGCGAAGAGGCAGAGAAGCTGGGGTGCCCAGAGAAAATTCTAAACAAGGTTACAAGGAAATGGGACAGCAGTGTCCAGGGAGGGGCACTTATTCTAGACTTTAACCACACTCTGTGTCCCTGAAGTGCTGTAATGCAAACTATTTAATCCAGCTCAAGTGATTTTCTCTTTTCAATTAAACGTGCTTTCAGCTAAGCCAGAATTATTTGAAAATACTCCTGATTTTAAGTGCAAAAAAATGTTATGGTTATACAACTAGAGTCTAAAAAGTCAAGTGAGAAATTGAATTAGAATATCTTCTATTAGGACAATTTTTACTATTAAGTATTAGTACATATTACATCTTATGAAAACTTTATTCAAGTATTATAATAAGTAGTAGTAGTTACAGAAAAGCCAGAATTGATGAAACTCATAGGCAAAGACTATATTTACTGTTATAGAAATATAATGATGATGAACTGATAAGGTCATCTATATGTTTTATGTGACTTAGACTATTATGAACTCAATTTTAGTCAGATGTTGAATCTGTATTATCCTGTGATTGGAATCTGTACTGTGAATTTTACCTTTTGGAAAGTTGAATTACTTGATGCAATAATAATTAGATTTTTCTCACATACCACAATTTGAATTAAGAAAATTCCACTTTCTTTGCATTATGTATAAAGAGAAAAATGTTAGAAATAAAGATAATTTCTTCTTTCTACCATTGAACTTCACACAAACCCTCTTTTTTATTATGTGAATCTTCTGATGTGTTTGTATGTGTATATATAGCTCGCTGCTTATTTGAAGATTATATATACTCAAAATGAACAGGAGAAATGTTGAAAATCAGAAAATTTAAATACGCTTGTTCAGGGCTACAACACTAATAAATGTTTGAGCAGCAAGGATATTAACAAGGTCTGTAAAATATACTCACAGCTTTTTAACACAAATCCCAAATCATGTAATCTAGCTGCTACTTCAAATTCTTTGGGAAATTGGTAGCAATATATACTCAAATTCAGCTATTTTGGGTATATAGGATATCACTTCAAATAAATAACACATACACACTCTATTCTTATATGTATACACTTCCCAAATTAAACAACTCCATTACAGTGAAAATTATTGAAACCTTTCCAGTATAACAATATTTTGTGGAGAAAAAGTAGAATTTCCTCAAATTCAAAAAATGGTGCAATTTAAATAAATGAGGTTTTGTACGCTAATAAGGGAGAAGATAATTACTTTCTTTTTATATGCACAGAGGTATAAGAAAATATAATCAAATGAAAAACTATTACCACATTGTTTAGTATTTAATCTTCCTTTTGTGTTAGTAAGAAGGCTAAAAATGAATATTTATTTATATTTTTTCTATCATAATGGAATAGTTAATTAAAATGCTATCATAAAGCGAATGGAAAGCTATTTCTAATATACTGTTTACTTGCATTTTTCCTTGAATAATAATCATAAAACATCAGAAGACATGTTATTTACATCATTTAACATTGCAGAGGCTTCAGATAATTGGTAAATATACGTCACAGAATTGATATATCAAAACATTGAATGAACTTTGAACAAATGAAACAACTTTTCAGTAAAGTACAGCTGGCTCTAATAAATTAGGTCTAAGACCAAGAACTACCTTAGCAGGATTTCATTGGCAAAAAAACCTCAAATATGTATAGTCTCATTACTTTGTGTTTCACCACTATTTGGAAAAAAAAAAATCTTATTTTCATTTCTCATTATACTCTACCTAGGAAAATAAATGTTAAGGAGAAGGAGAAGGAGAAGAAAGAAGAAGAAGAAGGAGAAGGAGAAGAAAGAAAGAAGAAGAAGAAGAAGAAGAAGAAGAAGAAGAAGAAGAAGAAGAAGAAGAAGAAGAAGAAGAAGAAGAAGAAGAAGAAGAAGAAGAAGAAG
>NW_004955426.1:10482035-10490581 GCF_000276665.1 Chinchilla lanigera
GGAGGAGGAAGAGGAGGAGGAGGAGGAAGAAGGGGAGGAGGAAGAGGAGGAGGAAGGGGAAGAAGGAGGAGGAGGAGGAGGAAGGGGAAGAAGGAGACAGACAGACTTTTTCTGAAGGATAGCTCTTAGATCTAGGTGTTTGAATGCAGGAGAATTCTCAGCTACTGTAGCATGGATTTTCAGCATGATCCCATTACACCTTATGACACATTTGGACTCTCATTTCAGATGCACCACTGTGAATTGGCCTTATTGCAACTAACTCACACCCTGCCCACGTTACACAGTGCAGTGATTCAAGAAGACACAACATTAAGCCTACTAAATATGCATAAATCCCCTCAAATAAAACTCTGCAGGATTGTTTTCATGTTGAACATACATTTTAATTGTTAATGTCCCTTAACTGTGCTAATGTAATTACTTGTGAAAATTAAATCTTCTTTGTGAATTTTTCTCTGAACTTTTCACTGTGCAGCAACTAACAAGGAAGAAATCTCCTATAATTCAACTGACAATTAACCTCCAATCATGATTTCACTCAGTGAAACATTTACCATGCTCTCCAATATCAATTTTGTCTTTTCTTAAACATCTTCCTTCTGCATTGTAGAAATGAAGAACACTGAAGAAAGCAACAGTGAATTTAGATCTCAAACTATCATCAGCATCACTCATAATAACAAAGAATCAAACAAAGAATACCCACAAACAAAACCATCACATGGAGGAGTTCTTCAAGACTTTACTGATTTGGAGGGAAACTAAGTATTTATGAAATTGTTATTAAAGTAGTTTCTCTATTACGACACCTAAAATAGTTAAGTCACTTACTTTGGGCTCAAATCTAAATTCAACACACTCAATATTATAAAAATGAAAATCAAGATTATATACTAATATTAAAGCATCATTTCTTTTTAGTTAAAATTGGTAATAAGTTCATTTTGGAGGTGGTACAGCTTAAGTCTAAAATGTCCAAGTCTCTCATGTTCTGATGTGGGCCTTTGGAAGTGGCTTGAAAGATGGGGGCATTTCCTGGAAAGGTGTACTCTTGTCCCAAACTGCCTCTTCTCTTTCGTGCTCACTCTTGTTCTCTGTCTGTCTCTCTGTCTCTCTCTCTCTGTGTCTCTGTCTGCCTGTCTGTCTGTCTGTCTCTCTCTCATCCTCTCTTTCCTGGCTGCCAAACAATGACTAGCTTTTTCTTGTCACACCCTTCTGCCATACCGTTTCTGACTTGCAGCTTCTCTACTATGGATGGAACTATCTGAAATCTTGAGGCAAAACAAACCTTCCCTGCTTTAATCTGGAATGTATAGTATGTTGTCCTTGCAATGGGAAAGTGATGAACATCTGGTACAGTGTCTTTTGATGGCACAAATAATGACGGTAATAAAACAAACCATCTCCAAAACATAGACTAGCTCAGAGAAGCTGTAGTTATTTTGAAAAATGATAAAGTCATTCTTCAGGGTATTGTTACATTGGTACAATAATGCCAAATCTATCCTCAAAAAAATTATTAACAACACTTCTAAAATACATGTGGTAGCAGTGATTTTGTTGATATAGTAACATGTAATCTCTTGAAAATTAACATATAGTTATTTTAGAAGAGGATGAACATTTGGTACAGAAAATACTAAGTATTGCTTGTTTCCACATTTTGACATTTGAGCAGATAATTCACTCAGTATCTTATTCATGAAAGTGATACATATTTACAGTTCACCTTGCACTGAGCACTGTGGTGAATATCAGAAGTATAAAATGAGCTTGAACTCATACGTTTGCTGTTCTTATAACATACATACTCAGCCTAGGTACATACAGAATCTCCTTAAACCACAGAAATGTAAAAGGCATGAATGTAAAAGACATGTAGTGCCTTTGCTGTTTTGTTGAGAAATAAGGAGTAAGGATTTGATAAGACAAAAGAGACAAGGTAAATTCGTCTTGAAAAAGTATAGATCATTACAGGGATGTGTTACAGGAATGGCTTTCGTATCAGGAAAAGCACCCCTAGGCAAAAGGTATGGTTATGTATATCAAGATATTAGAGTCAAAGTAAATATGGTAAATTTTATGCCAGTGTGTTTAGAGAACAGTGAAATACGGGTTAGTATTTGGTAGCATTCTGAGTTTGGTGTTTGAGTTATTTAACTTGGATTTGGTGATATTGTATATAGAAACCTGTACTGAGCTCACCTTTACTAAGTAAAGACAAAAATAGAAGACATTTAGAGTGAAATAAATCAAAGAGAAATATATAAGGCAAATTCAAAACAGGTAAGTCAAAATTTATAGTACTTTTTTCAATTATCATGGAGAAACAAAAGTGCTCACTGATCTGGAAAATTTTCTGCTTTAACATTTTAAATGATCACTTATTTGGCAAAATATTGGGAAATGCTAGGTAACTGTGTTTATATAACTAAATCCACCAGAAGTGCAAGGACATTGTTAAGACATAAAGAAAAATGATGAGTTGGGTTGATAATGAACAAGATTAGGTAGACTGCATTTCTTTCTTTATTTAGCTACCAGGAGTCAAACTCAGGGTCTAGTGCTTGCCTAGCAAGGCACTGTGCCGCTGAGCTGTATCTCCTGCCTCAGTTGCCTTTATTTTAAAAGATATATTTGGAACAAAGGTGGTGCATAAAATTTGATTGCATACTTACATACCAAATAATCTGAAAATGTGTACCCTAAAACATGATATAATTACAGGGATAAATTCATACATCCTGATTTTAGCGAAAGATTTTCATAATATATCTTTCAGCAATTTTATAACAAACAGAAAAATAATGATACAGATTTACATTCATGGCATTATAATTCTACAACAAACATACTTGATTTAATGTGCATTTCTAGATAATTAATCAATATATATCCTTTTCCTGGACCATGGAACATTGCCATAAAAATCAGTCTGAAGAATTTTCCACCGAGTTTAAAGAATTAATGTATAGTCGACTGTCACTGAACATAATAGATTTCAGTTAAAAATGAGTAACCCATCCACAAATGGAAACTCATGCCAGGTTGATAAATTACTGGTAGAGTGAAGTATTTGTAAAGTTTAAAATAAAATTTGTTCTGAGTAAAACTTAGTGCTCGGATCATTGAGTCTATGGCAGAGACTGAGGGTTGGATTTCTGCGGTTATCATTCTTCTGTTTTTCCCTGGTGTTGATTCCTTTCTTGTTTCACTGCTAGCTAGACTTGCAGGAGCACAGTCCATAGTGTTTATTTCCCTTGCACTCATTTATGACTATTCATGAGACTTCTGAAATGTGGGAGTTGCCTTGCAAACATTTCCACTCTGTAGACCACTTTATGTGTCTCTTATTGTTTTGGAGAAATTGAAATTGTCTTGCCTTGTATATAAAATACTCAATATAGTTAATTTAGGCAAGTATAATTACTGAATAAATTTTATGAGAATATGAAAAAGGGCAATAAAGAAACAATAGGATAACACGAATTGTACAGTCGTGCAAGGCCTTGAGCCATCACCTAGAGAAGGTAATGGAACAAAACATAAGAAACTCCGGTGCCTGATAACTCTGAAACAAAATTCTAGATTTACTGGTGCACATAAGCCTAGACTATTACACAAAAGAGTAACAAGTTTCATAACTGTAATTGTTATTGTTTTGTTTGTCTCATAACCAAATTTGTTTCCTAAGGGTAGGACTCAACTGATTTCAAAAATGCGGAATGACTAACAAAACTGCTTCAAACTTCTGGTTTTGACACTGAGATCTACAAAAAATTTTTAAAAAATGTTGGGAAGGATATGCTTCACATTTAGTTCGTTCTTCAAAATCTATAGGGAAGACAGAATGTGCTTAGGTTTATTTAAAGCAAGGATTGATTTTCAAAACACTGTATTCACCAATTTTTGAAACTCTCCTCCTGTAAGTGTGATCTCCTCACTCTAGTATGGGAAAATATACTGTCAAGCAGAGTAGCGAAGACAGTAATGGTTATTGACAAGCGAATTATAGAAGTATACGCTACATCAGTATAAAGTTCCTATTAGGGTAAAATAAGTTGACTTTTCAGCTTCATAATTTATTTATCACAGTTTTAAGAGAATAAGGAGTTTTGGTTAAACTACTCAGTATTATAATTGAGGACATCATTGAGTTTTAGGAATTTTCAAGAGACAGTCCAGCCAGAAGGGAAGCAGTTTCATATTATAAAAATTTAAAGTCATTATTTTTACCTAAATAATTCCACTTCTCTAAAATAATGAGGGCCGAACAATCCTATATAAAGTTGGGAGAAATCCAGAAAAAAAGGAAATGATACAGAGTTAAATATGCAGTAGAGAAAATAAGAGGTTAAAGCAATCTAAACGTGTCTTAGTGCCATATGAAATACAATAGGTCAAAGTGAAGAAACCGAAATATGTGAGAACTTAGGTACATTTCTCTGTGATAGATTCTAGATACAAAACTAGGTGGATAATTAAATGGTTATACAAAACAGCAAGAAGTTAATATGAAATCACAGGGCTGAAAATAGTTTCAGGAACTGATTTCCACTCCGCATGAAAGATGTAACCCGACTGCGTTTTAGAAGGCTCAGCATGTCACATGTAGTGCCCACAGAATTAAGAAAAGATTTTATTCTTCAAACAAAACTCACCCCTGGAAAATGAACAATAACAACTATAATTTTACTTCTTCTGGCCTTTAAATATTTCTGCAAGCTCATTAACAAGGAAGTTTTCCTATAAATTATTAAAAGAGTATGAAACTATGCTTAAAAATAACAATGCTGGGGGCTGGGGATTTAGCTCAGTGGCACAGCACTTGCCTGCCAAGCACAAGGTTGTGAGTTTGATTCCCGGTACCAGAAAAGAAAAAAAAAACAAAAAAAACAAAAAAAAAAATGCTTATAATTAAGAAAATTTGATTCTCTACCAAATAAAGTATGAGAGTTACCATATACATTTTTTGGAATGTTATTATTGATCTTTTTAAGCAATGTGTCAACATATTCAATTCTTTATGGATAAAATATAAGAATAACAAAGGGAAAACTGAGAATTGATTGATTGATTCCTGAAAAACACTTGGAATAAATATATTAAAGATAGAACAGTAATAACTTTGTGCTCTTCAAAAGAATTCTTGAAGGCTAGCATGACAAAATGAAAACCAAAGCATATCCAAAGCTTCAGGTAATTCACAGTTGTTAAATGAATACCAGACATTTCTTGAGTTCAAATAAAATATTGCTTTATAAATATTGTCTGTGTCTACAGTCACTACAGTGATAGACACATAGTAAAATCTCAGTGACTTTTGCTAACATATTACTCTGAAGGTAGCATTTCTTCTTTGTTATGAACTCTAAGGGAAATACATTTAAAAGAGTGAATAAAAATATTCTGTTATAAAATATTTTTATATAAATATGTGAGTTTAAACACTTATCCCTGTAAAACTTTTGTACTAATGAAAGTTGCTTTGTTTTTTTTTGAGTATTATATCTTTTGTCATGGCTTATACCTAAATCTCACCCTAAACTCTTATGTATCATAGGCAGAACTTCTGGGGCTGGGGATTTAGCTCAGCGGCAAAAGCGCCTGCCTGGCAAGCGCAAGGTCGTGAGTTCGGTTCCCGGTACCGGAGAAAAACCAAAAAAAAAAAAAAACAAACAAAAAAAAACATAGGCAGAACTTCTGAAAGGTGATTGGATGACAGGGGCATTGTTACAGGCTTGATTTTAGGAGGTGAGGTCTGGTAAGGAAAGGATGGTCATTGTGGCCATGACCGGAAGATCATATCCCCTTCCTGGCTCTTGGCTGTCTCTGCTTCCTGTCAGCCATGTGCTGGCACCTCTCCTCCATCTTGTCCCTTGAACTAAACCTTCCTGCCTTGGAACCAACCTACTATAGATGGAAATATGGGCCAAAATAACCTTTTCCTTTAAGTTTTGGATGATAGGGCCAGGGATATACCTCAGCAGCACAGCAACTGCCTAGCAAACATCAGGTACTGAGCTCAATTCCCAGTCAAAAAAAAAAAAAAAGAAAAAAAAAGTTTCGTGAGTCAGATATTTGTCTCAGCAATGACAAAAGTGGCTAAGAAATCTTTATCATTTCATTTTAATTTTATTAAAAGTATAAAGCACAAGTTCTGCAGTATCAAAATCTTCTGTTTCCATCCCTTTCTCTCTTTTGCTTTAGCTTGAATTAAGGAAAAAGTTTCTGAGAACTAGTTTAAGTGATCCTGGACCATTTCATAGGATGATCTGGTGAAATTATTCATGTTCTGTTCTCACATTTTTCTATATTCTTTCCCAATGATAACTCTATGCATAAAATAATAAATAATATTTTCATTTCTTTTTCTGTGTCTGGTGCCATTGAAAATTTAAATTATTTTTACTATGATAGTATTTGCAACAATCTTATGCATTACACATTATAAGTATCCTTTTATAGGTGAGTATATTCATACTTAATAAGGTCTATGTTAATTTTCCAAAAGCACAAAGCAAATGAGGACCAGCAATGTTAGGCTTGTTTTCTGACTTAGATTCTTCATCTTTTTATTTTTCCCCAAATCAATAACTTTAGCACTTGTCTGACACAGTTGCAGTAAGGATTGACTTACCATGTGGGAAGTGCCTGGAAAAATGCCTAATGTACAGTATGTACTCCATAAATGTTTTCAATCAATTAGAGTAGGAATATTTATAATAAGATTGTGGCATGATAAATATACTGCAAAATAGCTGCAGAGTTAAATGGATCTTGGATACATAGTAGAGAGATATGAGAGTGTGTGTGTGTGTGTGTGTGTGTGTGTGTGTGTAGGTTTAAGTATCTTTGCTACCAATCACATTATTTAATTATGTTGCTTGTTTTTACAATGTCTTTTTGCCTCTACTAATGTATCTGAGAGGGGTTAGGAATATAGCTCAACGGCTCAAGTCCCTGACTAGCAAGCACAAGCTCATGAGTTTGATTCCCAGTACCAAAAATAAACAAATAAAGAAAGAAAGGAAAGAAAAGAGAAGAAATAAACACTAATGTGGCTGAGAGTTTACCTAACACAGATCTTCAAAACCCTGATCATTCACATTTTATTGATTCTAATTGTAATTCTATCCCCAATATATCTTCATGTTTGGAGGTTTAAAACATTCCTTTCCTCGCCAATTGATCTAAATCAGTTTTGTATGTATTAATTCAATACTGAGATCAAGTTACCTTATTCTTGTTGCATTTCAGAAATAAAATTCACACTATATCCCTCTGGCACTAAAATGTAGCTCTTGCCCTTTATATCAATTCCACACCTTTTTTATAATAACTTATAATCTTGAATTTTTTTTTTTTTTTTTTTTGGTTTTTCTCTGGTACCGGGAACCAAACTCATGACCTTGCGCTTACCAGGCAGGCACTTTTGCCACTGAGCTAAATCCCCAGCCCTATAATGTTGACTTTTTAAAGATCTTAATGTCTTTATTTTTAAATCTAAAGCTGCATAACATTTGATCCCTTGAAATAAAATAAAATAATATTCCAATGAGCACAGCAGATGGATGTGGCTTTATAGATAATTTATAATTTTCTATTTTGTTGTTTATAAAATGATTTGAACCATTCCATTAACAGGAAATCTAGTGTGCAAACAAAGTTGATCTTCCTCTTTATTGTTATATTCTCTAGATCTTTTCTTCTCTAATGCAATGCAGCTTAGGTACATGATTACAAGTAGACCACCAGGTGGTCCATGACTTTTGAGCCCAACCCTTCTCTGTAGAGATTTATTAGTGCATTTCTTAGACACATTAGCTCCATCCCCATGGGAGAGCATTCTGTGGGCTGGAACAAGGGCAAATGTCATCGGAATAGAATATCTGCTTGATGGTCAAGAAAATAGTTCATATATGTTCCTTACCCTCTTCTATATTCACTGACCCATAGCAACAGTACTAAAATACTTTCAATAATATATTATATAAATGTATCCTGCTATCTATTGGCTGGTCATGAGGGCCCCATGGCAGACACAGTTGTATCTCTTTATTAGCTATAGATAAGGAAAAATTATAAGGGGAAAAGTTTAATTCTAATTTAAGACTAGAATTATTCATAAACACTCTAAAAAGGCCACTTTAATGAACAAGTCATTGCCTCCGCACTAGACCTTTAACAGCTAATTTATCCCAAATGATCCGCCTAACTTTGCAATAATTTTCAAAATCCACTATTCTCAGTTACCATTTGGAAGTTCTTTTGCTTCCAGAAAAATGTTTCATGAAAGACATGGATGAAAATGATATTTTTCATACTGGTGTGGTCAAATTCTGGCAGATAACCTGGTGCATTTTTAAGGTGTTTACACAAAGTTGAGGCTATTTTTAAATGCATAGAACATTGGAACTATTTACCTTCTCTTAGGAAGTCTATTGATGCTTAACAGAATCGTATTTCTGGTTGGGCAAAGTACAATTTATGCCTCCAGACTTTTGGTTAATATGACATTCACTTTGCCACTTTGCTCCCCT
>NW_004955426.1:10490681-10492940 GCF_000276665.1 Chinchilla lanigera
GCGCTTTGCCGCTGAGCTAAATCCCCAGCCCCCACATCTGTTCTTTAGAGTATCAGAATTCCTGTGTAATTCGCAGTACAGACATCAATGCCTGTCAAAATTAAACCTTAAGATCAAAGTATTACATGACAAGTCTGATATCAGTCAGCAAATCTAAGAATTGTCACAGTTATGTTTAGGTTATCCTCAAAAGAACATCTGACTCTATTACTTCACCTGTTTAAGCATATTTTAATGACTTATAATTTTATATTACTTATTCATTTTATTGTGGTACAATGTCCGTCCCACCTGTAAAATGCATCTTATGTGTCTATAAAAATCTCCTTGAAAACATAAAGTATTTCACTTATTCATTGATTCATCCATCACTCTCTTCCACTCTGTGTCAGATACATTATGAAGGCTTTTGGAACCCATGGAAAGGGATGGAGAATCTCACTGAGAGTTGAGAAGAGAGCAGACTCGGGTGCCTTCATGTACATGTAACTTAGTGGGCAGCACTGTGAAAGCAGAAGATTAAAAGTAAAAACTAAAATACTATTGGAATCACAGGGAAAAGGGAGCTGAGCATTTGCTGATACACTGGTAAAGGGAAGAATGAGAATATGGGTAACTGGGCATCCTCCATAAAGAGGAAAGAAACTGCAGGAATATCATTCAGTGCCTGGCCTGTGCAGAATGAAAAGTAGATACATAATAACAAAAATACATTTTCTGAAATGCATTTGCTGGCCATTTGCTGCCACAGTGTAGAAGCAGAAGTTAGGTTGTACACTGAGGGGTGCTTGGGAGAGAAAGAAAGGTAAACTTTGGTGGGTCTAAGGGTACCAGTTCACCATGGCATTGCCTGCTGTTATCGTGCTGGGCACTTGGAGAACTATTTCATGACTAGCCACCTAAAAGTGTTTGAATAGTCTCTGATTTCCCATTTTTCTAAAGGTTAACATTCTTCCTGATTATGTTTAAAACCTAATACCTGCATATATGAAGAAATAAGCATATTCATATCTACTACTCTTCCTAATTCAGAGTCCTCTCTATTTGGGCTTTTCATAAAGCATATGTGTTTCATTTGTAATCACAGCTTTAGAGTGAGGTCACACTTTCATATATTAACTACCCCCTGCATTTAACAAATGCCCATTTTAAATAACACATTTACTAAATATAGAATTATTGTGGAAACTACTCCAATGCTTAGGTTCTATTTCCTGTAAAAAAATTAGTTTAAGTCTTTAGAAAGTAATATACCTATTGAGCTACACCATTAATAATATAGAAAATTACATTGTGTGCTTACACCTGCTAAAAAGCAGGGAGAAATCCTAGTTTTAAAAACCATACCACTCTGTTTATCTGCCCCCACTTTCATGCCTCCTAGTGAAGCAAGAGCTTTAGTATCTTATGAACAATAAGTAATTCAAATGGATGTGAAATAAATTGTTTAATATTTCCTAGTGCTACATGTACTCGGAAGGAAAGATAAATTCCTTCACTGCTGTTTACACGTCACGGGCATGTAGGCTTAAAGAATTCAGGTTAGTGAACACAAACCAAGAAAGGCCATTGGAACTATTATCACTTTCCTAAGTTAAATTTACATAACAACACAGGCTTAACATCTGTGGTCAGTTACAGTGACAGCATGTCTAGGACCCTGGCAACTTCCGTTTGTTCGGAATATCTTTGTTTGCCCAGAAGTTCTGGCCACTGAACAGTACAACAATGTGGTTCTTGATGGTGGGTTTTGGAGACCAGGTATCAGTCCCAGTTTCTAGAGAAACTATAAAATAAATGTACTAAACTTCAGGAGGGCTTCAATTTCTGTCAGCCAAGCACGAGGTGACCAAGCTCCACTAAAAACTCTGGACACCAAAACTCAGGTGAGCATTTCTGATTGGCAGTACTCTCTCCAGAGCTTGTGCCTTCCAGGACTCCAAGAGAGGCTGAGTGGAAGTTCCACCCGGACCCTTCAAGGTCTCTGCCCCCTGCGTCTCTTTCCTAGGCTGACTGAAATTTGTGTTGTTTCATTATAATAAAATGGTAACTGTACAGGTAATATTTTTCCTGAGTTCTATGTGTTGTTCTGTTTAAATGTCAAACCTGAGGGTGGGCACTCCCACATTCAGAACCAACTGATCTGAAGTGAAAGTAGCCCAGGTGAGGGGCTGGGGATTTAGCTCAGCGGCAAAAGCACCTGCCTGGCAAGTGCAAGGTCGTGAGTTCAGTTCCCGGTACCGGAGAAAAACCAAAAAA
>NW_004955426.1:10493040-10504807 GCF_000276665.1 Chinchilla lanigera
GCCTGGCAAGTGCAAGGTCGTGAGTTCAGTTCCCGGTACCGGAGAAAAACCAAAAAAAAAAAAAAAAAAAAAAAAAAGTAGCCCAGGTGTTCATCAAATTAGGGCTGCTGTAAGGTGAGGGAAACCTTAGGACTCTGCATTTAGTCAATTCATTTTAGATACTAAGAGAAAATATTTTATCGCTTAATTGTATTACTATATCTTAGATATAGGGGTCGTAGTTCCCACTCTTTATAAAATACAGTGGTAAATATACAATGGTATGTCAAGCTTTAACTGAGATGGGGTGGAGTGTCAACTTGATTGGGTTTGGAATCTACACCCAGGATCAGTGAAGCACACTTCTAGGTGTGTCTGAGTGGGTCAGGGAAGCTTCTCCTTGGGGGTCTATGTCTGGTACTTTTTAATTTTTCTCTTGTACATCATGGACTAAGTAGCTTTACTCTGTCACACCCTCAGTCAAGGTGTTTCTGCCTTGCAGCCAGTCATTGAGGACTGAAGCCCCTTGAAATGTGAGCCAAACTTTCCCAGATTGACACTGCTGACTAACCTAAAATATGTCTTCTTTACAAACCCTCTACTACAACTATAACACATATTGCATGTTAGTCTTGTTAAAATGCAAAGTAAATTCAATAATATAAATTATTTAGAGATATTGTGTTATATTAATGCATAAAATGTCCATTGTCAAATTAAACTGAAATACTTCAACAATATGTTCCTACTTTCCCCTAGATACGCTGCAGGTCAAATCTGGATTTTTTAAACGTACACTATGATTAAATTACTTTTGGGAAATATAATGATACAATTTAACCGTCCTTGATCTTATAATGAAACCAACATATTTACTAATATGTGTAGCATTTAAAAGATCCATCTTCACTCTCAATACAATCACACACACACACACACACACACACAAATCTTTCTTAGAAAACTCTATATTCTTTCTTGATTTTACAACTTTACTTCTGTCATTACTCTAATACAGAAAACGTTTTCTTTCCCCTTAGCTGGGAAGATTATTCATATTCTTTGTGGGAACTATTACTTCAGAATGCATTTAGTACTACAATGCGTATTACTTTTACATATTAAAATGTTAAAAACAGGGATATAGCATGTATTTAAATTGAACTTTGGCAAATTCCTTTTTTAATGGTAATAACTACAATTCACCTTTCTTGGCATAGTTTTTCTGTCAGAATTTCCCCTTTCATTACAGAAATATGTTACATGTGTACTTTCTATAACACTCAAAAGATTCCTGGAGTGCTAGAACTTTGTCTTAGTTCTAGACACTGATTTTATGCAATGTGCTCAGAGGCTGACTTTGAAACACAAACGCAATAGCCTTCCGACTCTCTCAGCACTTCTGTAAATTACCAAGGGCCGCACAGTATATAAACATCTTTCTTACTAACCAAATCCTACATTAGAATGATAAAAGTGAATAGAATGGAATAGATAATATTTGTGACATCTCTAATGTGACTCTTTTATGGAAAAGGTTTTGTGACATTTGTCACCTTTGCTTGTTGGCTTCATTCTTGGGTATCTCCTTTCACTTTTGCAACATGATTACAACATGATTGCAACATGAATCTTAGGTCCTGACTCCTGGGGCTGTATTTAACCTTTACTGTGAAGTGAGGGCCTCGACAACCTAATATATCTTAGACTGTCCTGTATCCCCAACAAGCCTGTTGCTTGGCGTGCGGTCAGCATGTTTCTTTCCTAATTAGGTAGCCTGAGACCTAGAGTCAGTATATGAGGTGGTATTTTGCCTATCTCCAACTAGCTACTACATGGTCCTCAGCAGATCCATAGAGTGAAGTGATGCTGTATCACTGTTTATTTAAAAACTGTAATGTGGTTTAAAGGGAAATTTTAACAAGGGACATTTTCTTAGAATTACTACAGTTTATTCCCTTAAAAAAGATAAATATAACAATGAGACCGAGTTTCCAATCAGGCTATGGGGACAGTTACAGTAGTGGATGCATTGTGTATTGTCATCTTCCTAGTAGTTATGCAGACTAGACAATATATGCATGCTACCTTGTGTGTACCCCATTAGTAGAAGACTTTCTTTTTAATGAACTAAGAGAAATTAGCAGTATAACAGTCTAACTATCTTGTATGTACATATTTTTTTTCCTTTTTTCCTTTCTTCATTTCCCCTTTTCCCATCCCACTTTGAATTTTTTTTGAACAGTTTCTTCCCAATTTGCAATATCTATTATACATTTTGGATCTTATTTATTTGTTTGTTTTTTCACATTAATGAGACAATATGATGATTATACAAATGGGTACGATTTACTCCACTTATGAGTGTGGTCTCTAGTTGCATCCTCCTGAATAGGGGAAAGGAGAAAAGAAGGAAATGAAAAAAAAAATATATATATATGTATAGATGAGACATCAAGGATACCTCTACTACCAATTTCTAATGATTTATTGGAAGAAACGGTTAATGTTTCATTATTTGATCAATTTTGCATTCTTACATCTGATAATGTGACCATTTTCATTGATGATAACAATATGTAATGCAACAACCATTGTTAATTTCTTCACATATTATTTTGAAATTTGGTATCATTTTTATAGTTTTTGTGATGTTTTGTTTTTGTCCTTGTTGTTGTTATTTTGTTTTTCTCTCCTTTTAAAATAAAAAAGAATTAATACAGTTTAAAGTCACAATTGTCACAATTGTCTCATATTCACAATTATGACTATGATGAATAAGCATAATATATAGCGCATATGTCATAGATCAGAGCCGAGTCAAGAGCTTACAACTGATTTAAATAATAATTCAAGTGAAGGGCATGAATTTTGCAAAGTTAAATGTGGGTAAAACAAACCCACCCAGATGTCTTTTCAAATATGAGCACATATAGCTATAGCCTTTGTTGCTTTATACACATGTCCTCTTGAAGCAGATGCATATCTATATTCACACAGGAAATTGCGTGTGCTTGTATAACTGGAATGAAAGAAAAATGTGTGCAGATGAAAATAACTGCTCTCCAAAGGAAAACTCTAAAATTGATGCTAAATTTGTGTTTCTGCCCATATGTGTTTATGTACCTTGAATCTTACATGAGTGAAGTGTATAATTCTGGTGTCTCTATTCCTGTTACATCATTGAAATGCAGCATTATTGTAAAATGTCACCCTAAATGAAGCTGTATTTCACTGGGGGAGTCCCTTTAAATATAGCTTGTAAACAGTGAGAAGCACTTTGCAGTTCAGGGGCAATATAATTCAAAGTGTCTCTATATGAATTCCAAGGAAATCAGAAAATGTAACACTACTGTGAAGAAAGTAATTGCTAATTCTCTTCCCTAAAAAGCTTATAAAACTATTATTTTATTGCTTTTTTTCTTAATACAAATGTATGGCATGTTCATTGTAGGAAATTTCACAGCTTTACAAAGGTGCAAAGGGTAGAAAGGTGTTGAAGAAAAAAATAAATTCGCTAGTTTCTTTACCCTTCAGTCCAATATGCCTCACCTTATCAGTCTTACATAAAGCATATTTTATATACTATTGTGGATAAAATATGTAAATTGTAAAGAAGCTGTTGTCAAATTATGCTTTTATCTGTGTTCCTGTAACCTATCCAAGGTAACAGAAAACTAGTTAAAAGAGGCAGCCAAGAATTATAATCTGATAGTGATTAGTGAAACATCTGCAGTTATAGTAGGCCCACAGAAGAAGTTCAGTAGGCCCTGTGAGTAGCTTACACAAAAACAGACCTCCTGCCTTAGGTAAAACTCTTAAACTTTCAAATATCTTTCATCACAATTATTGTTCTAGGACCCCAGAGTATTCCAGAACCTCAATGCTGATTCTGTATTTTGAGACAACAACTTTTAGACAGTCTATTTCATTTTCTTTCCCTATTTTATTTAGATATTTGTTTAGGTAATTCTAAGTGGGGGAGCAATTTAATTTCAGTGGGTTGAGATTTTGTAATATTTAAAACAATACTTATAGCTGAAAATCAATTCAAGATTAATTACATGAAGCAAAAATGTAAGACAAAAAATTAGGTTTGAACGACATTATTATATTTTCTCTTCCATAATATCACACATAATTACACCTAAACTTCAGTAGTCTGAGGTACTTAGACTCTAATTTAGAGATTTGTGGTAAAAAAAAATAAAGAAAACAAGATATTCCATGAATATGCTTTGTGAAGTATAAAATATAATCCAAACTTTCATGGTTGGATATTATACCAAGTGTAAAAGTTGTATTTTTTTTATTCTCCAGTAAGAAACTCTGAAAACACTATATATCATAACACTGAAAATCATGTGGTTCTACTTCATTTTCTTTTCCTTATCTTTTTTTTTTTTTTTTTTTTTTTTTGTTTTGTTTTTCTTTTTTTTTTTTGGTACTGGGAATTGAACTCGCCACCTCACACTTGCCAGGCAGATGCTCTGCAGCTGAGCTTAATCCCCAGCCCAAAATATATGTAAAGCTTCAAGAATTTGCGTGTCAGCCTTGAGCAGGGGTCATGCTAATCTTCTCTGTATTGTTCGAATTTTAGTATATGTGCTGCTGAAGCGAGCACTTTATCTCTTTTTCCTTTTCCTCTGATTTATACATTCTGCACAAATTTAGTGAAATAATGAACCAACTCTATAATATATATGGTTTAGTTCCTATGGACTACTATAACAAAATATCATAAATTAAGTAGATTATAGGCACAGAAATGTATTTTGAAAGAAGGTAAGAGGTAGCTCTCCGATGTCTCTCTTATCAGGGTATTAATCACCTTTATAAAGGATCTGATTTGGAAAGGTGATCTATTTCCCTATCAAAGCCACAGTACCATCACCTCAGTGTAGGACTCAGCATGACATGTGTAGATAATGCAAACATTTAGTTCATAACAGCATATTTCTGAAGAAAGGGCCATTTACCTAATAAATATATATTCTGCTAACATTTTGAGTCAAAAGTAGGAAATAAATTAATATATATAGACATTGATCCTATTTTTAAAACTTGAAGATATTTTATTGTACATCCTCTCAGTAGATTATTCTTAAAAATATTTTATCTTTTAAGGAGATTTAGGTGTATAGAAAAATATATGGGATAGAATAAAATTCTTATAGATGTCTTATTCCTACTGTCAACATTTTGCAACAAATCAACACATTCATTGCTATTGATGAAGTTATTTTTGACGTATTATTGTCACCAAAGATCCCAAGTTCACATGAAAGCTCACTTTTATTATACATTTATGCATTATAACAAATACAGAGTGGCAGGTGTCTACCCTTAGAGTATCATACAGAGAAGGCTTATTGTCCTGAAACCTTCTGTGCTCTGCCTATATTATCCCTCCTTCATGGCAGCCCTAGGATCAACTGTACATCTCACTGTCTCTAGCTTTCCCTTGCCCAGAATGTTACATAATTGGAAACATACAGTATGTAGCCTTTTCAGATTCCCTTACTTGAGTTACAAATATGTGCTCACAGCTTCTTCCTATGTTTTCATGACCTGATAGCTCATTTCTTTTTGCAGTAAATATCAGTCCGTTACCTGGATATATTATAGTTTATCCAGTCACTTCGTAAATAATATCTTGCTTCTTCCAAGATTTTATAATTATAAATAAAGCTACTATAAACATTCAAGCACAGAGTTTTGTGTGTCCCTATTTTTAACCCTTTCATAATCTCTGAGGAATATGGTGGCCTGGTAGCACGGCAATAGTATATTTCATTTGGAAAGGAATAGCAAAGTCCAAGTTGACAGTAACATTTTGCATTCCCACAGCAGTAGATAAGGGTTTGCCCCACTTCTTACTGTAGCCAGTATTTGATATTGTAATCTATTGTACTTTGGCTATCTTCTAAGTATGCAGTGGTGTTTGTATATGATTTTTTGGTATCAAAAAGTGTGACAAAGTTGTTAATAATTTTGTTTGCCTGCCGAGCTTCCAGCTGCCAGGAGGTTCACAGAATTCTTTTGCCAACCACTTTCGCCAAAATATTTCTAACTTTGAGCCAGCTGAGGATGGATGGAACCTCAGAAACTGAGCCAAATAAATCTCAGCATGAAAGCTGTCCCATAGATACACTAAGGACAATCAAAGAAAATGAAGTATAACGTCACGTAATTGTTTAAGTCACAGTTGAGTGGTTCGTTTTCATACATATTTTCTTATAGAATGTTTTGGAAGAAATAGTTGGAACGATCCATTTTATGACCCCTTATATCTTCATTACTAACTTAAAATAGTACCTTTTAGGTCTTTTGTGTTGTAACGTATCTTCCCAGAAATGACAAGAAAATTGCATTCCTATTGTCTACTTTTCTAACTTATAAGCTATTGTCCTGTGCTGTTTATTTACACTATCAACACACATATATAAAGTCATTTCTTTGATTTTATCTTCCAAAATACTGTACTATTCTTTTTTATTATAATCTAATTTTTAAAAATTTGTGTAAATTAAATTCTTCTTGTTTCATTTGGAAAGTCTTTCTTTAACTTTGCATAGTCAGTTCTATATAGAAATATATTCTACGTGAAATGTCTTTATTTAACATTAAGTAGAAAATGAGAAAGAAACCAGAAGCATGTATCTAATTACACTGAAGATATTTCTTACTCTTTTTACTTTTTTTGTTTCTATTTTAAAAATTGGTTTTCATTTGTTCCTCTGAAGGTAGTATATCACTTTCCTGCACCTTTTAATTACATTCATTTTGAATTTCTTGCGTTTCGCTGTGAATTTTCTTGAATTTGTCTTACTTAAATTTGAGGGTTTTGTGTAGCTATAAATTTGCAAATTACTGATTCATCCATTTCTAATAAATCTATCATCACTTTGCAAATTTTTGTTCTTCGTTGATCTAATTATTCTCTCATCATATGAAATTCCAACAAAATACATAAGCTTCTCTAAATTTGCTTTAGATATATTTAATCCCTCTTGCTACTTTTTAGTTTTCCATAGCCTTTACTTCTTCCATCAGTAATTCTTTAATTTTTTTATTAGCTATACTTCTAAAAATAGGTTGGATTCTTAATTTCAGCTATTGGTAATAATGTTAGTTGTCTTTTACATTCTGCTATGGAACATTGCATATTTTCTATTTCTTTGGCAAAACATTAAGTCCTTTGGTTTATCTTCTTTGCAATAGACACAGCCGTTTCTAAAATTTGGTGATGATTTAATCACCAGGATTTACTCTCGGCCTATCTCTACCATACTATTCCTTCTTATTTTCATTAATGTTGTCTTATCTCCCAAACTGATTGATTATTTTCTACGTCATGCTCGATAGTTTCTCTGTAAAATTCATGTTAACTTCTTGAAGATAAGGACCTTAAATTAGTTCAGAAAAGATTTGCTTTTGTTTTTCTTATGCATCCCTATGTAGCAGCCCCCTAGGATCTCACAAATAGGTGATATATGAATTGACAGTTTGAGAGAGATGAGTAGTTGGGTTGGGGCTGTTGTGACACCTATAGCTATCTGCAGACTTTGTCAATTTTTCTTTGTAATGAAACTACCCCCTAATGCTATCCCAAAGTCTCCAGTTTCCTCCTTAGCATTAGCCTGTCTTCCCAAAGTACAGATATTTCCAAGAGCTGGATTATTTCTCAAAATATTAGAGAAGCAGTTCCTCAGTGATATGTTATCTCTCTGGATTAATGAAATTTCCACTGGTGTTGCAACAATTTACCACATATTAGACACTTTAAGCCACTAATCTATTTACTCATATTTTCTGCACGTCAGCATAGCACTGGTAGATTTTCCTGGCTTCAGGATCTAACAAGATCAAAATTCAGGTGGCTTCAGGAATGCAGTTCTCATTTCGGTGCAATGATCCTGTTTGAACTGCCTGCTTTTTGACAGAACTAATTTTCCTCTCACTTTTTCCACATGGCTCACTGCAACTTCAAGCAATCAAAGCAATGAAGAAGGTTTTTCATGCTTAAATCGCTGACTTTATTCACATTGGCTTTTAATGGTTCCTACAATTACACTGCACCACCTAGATAATCCAAGCTAATCTTCCAATTTTATAACCAACTGTCTGGGACCCTAATTACACCTGCAAAGTCACTGTGACCATAACAAATGCATGAGTGATGTCTCATCACATTTACCATCCCAGGAAATAGGACATGGTGTCCTCCTTATACAACATTTACCAATACTTTCAGGAAGGATTTAAAAGACTTTTTTTTCCCAGCTTTTCTAGTTGTCCATAACTAAAGCACTGGACTGGATATTTATTCTGCCGTTATTGTGGGAAGAAATTGTCTAGTCTGCCTTGAGCTCATGCTATAAGTTTGTCATTTGAGTTTCTCCATTTTTCCAGCATAGCAGGTAAGAGCACCAACTGTTTGATAGCCTTGCTGGCTTCAGGTCTCAGGATTGCGCTTCTGCACAGCTTTCTACAGAATACTTCATTTCGTAATGACTGTCAACTTTACTATTTGCAATTGTATTACCCACTACTATATTTCATTATTATGAAGAATAAATAAGGATATATATATATATATAAAGTTTCTTTATATATATATAAAGATAAGTTCCTCTTATATATATATATGGATATATATATATATAAAGTTTCTTAGCCAATTAAAACTTCAATAGTGAATGTTAATTTTCTGAATGATATTTTTGTTATTAGTCAGATTTTAGAAGTGTATTATTATCTGAACACAATTAAGTTGGAAAACAGCCTATTGAATTTCAATACTTAAGTGAAACATCTTGAAAAATAATGGACCTCATTTTCTATTGTCTATGTCAATCTTACAAATAAATGATAAGAAGTTGTTAAAATAAGTTGCAACTGAAAAGAAATTGCAACAAAAATAGTGAACTTTTCCAGCCTCCTTTAGATTTGATTATCCTTAAAACTATACAGTAATTTAGAACACTACTCAGGCTTTTGTGACGCTACCAACAGGATAATCTGACATGGTCTGAGCCCATTTGAAACGCACTCTCTCATTCTTGCCAATCTAAAATGATATTTTCATTGAACTACCTCAGCAGCAGACAGTAAACAGTGTCCGAGATAATCGTTTTAGCACTGCAGCTACATATACAGAGCAAAGATTAAAGATATTTTTCAAAGCTTGTTGAGCATGTTTGCATTCAAGTTCAAATATAATGTTTAAGTACATTCACACCAACTCTCAGAGGAAAATATTGTCACACATAATTATGACTGAAACCAGAGAAAAGCACAGAAGGCCATCTGCAAAATACGTGCAGATGATCAAAATATTTTCTTAAGTAAGAGAATATTGCATTTTAGTAACTTGTTTGTAGAAGGGCAGAAATGAATTTGAGAAGAAAATCGACTGTAGGAATCAGAATGTGCACAATCTTGGTCATTTAAAAGTCTTTTTAATGTAACTCCTTTTACATAGACAGCTGATTTCTAGAAAAATGCAGTGATACAGATACAGTAAGCTATTAAAACATAGGAGAAATAAAAACTATTAAAATTTATTTTGCCTATGTCCTCAATGAGATTTAACACTTTTTATTAGAATGATTTTGTTGCTAAGAAGCAGGACTTGCTTCATCCTAAATCAAATATTCTAAATTAGCTTCGTCTCACAATATATTTATGTTCTAGATTATTCTTCCTCAGTTTCAAAACAAAATAACAGGAAAGTGGAAAGTCTGGGTTCTTTAAGATTTACCAAACAGTAGAATCTCTGCAAGATATTTCATTTATCCTTGGACTCTGTTCTCACAGATTAATTAATCGAAATTTCCAGGGATAAGACCTAAGCATCCATATATCTTATAAACTTGCTAGTGAAACCTTATGTAAAATGCAGTTTAAGAACCAGTACTGTAAGAGGTAAGTGTAAGTTATTTAAAGTAAGAGAATAAACAAGAACTATGAGTGTTAGGAATTGTTCAGTTAGGAAGTATACTATTGCTATAAAAATGTTAACATTTTTGTAAGCATGAATGTAAATTATTTATCGACATTTTCTTTCCAGTGGAAAAAGAAATGTACAGCTTGTCTCAAAATTAAAAATAAAATGTGAAAACTAGTGCATTCACAGTTTTTCATTTGAGAGAAAAGGCTAAAGTCCTTCAGTTGGAAAAATGGAGAAAAAGTAGTGTAACTTTGTAGCAATGCTCAGTTGCAGACCAGTGGTGTAGGGCGACTGCTGGGTAGGGGGAACCTACCTACCCTCCAAGAGATGCCAGAACCACCCCCAGCACCAGAAACAAACAAACAAAAACACATTCTTCCACACCCTTTGTTAATAAATGTTTGACCTTTATATATTTCAAGTTTACTTCTGAAACGGACAGGCAATATGGCTAAAAATGTTAATTCCTGGGCGGTCTTCTGTTACGGTAAATGTACATGTGCTTTCAAATAGTCATGACTGGCATTATGTTTGCCTCCTGGAACATCTGCAAAAGGAAGAATGCTTCCTAATGTAAAAATCATTCAGTTTTTCATACACAACTATGATGTGGCTCAGTTAAAAACATATCTTACACAATTAAAATGCCATAGATGAATTGTTTTAATCTTAAAGTCAGTACTAGCCTTAATGAAAATGAATTCACAACAATTACCTAAATATGTAGCAACAGTGTTGAAGGAAACATAAACTGGAAAGCAGAGAAGCTAATTTAGGTGCTGCATTGTGTACTCGGAAAAGCTGTGTGTTGTACATGTTACAAGTGTGCTAGGCCTGCTAGAGCAAGTACCAGAGTTGGGGTAGCTTAAGGAACAGAACAGGTTTTCCTACATTAGTGGAGGCTATGAGTCTGAGATGAAGGTGTGTATTGTGCTTGGAAGAGTTGGGGTCTCCCCTTGGCTTGCAGGTAGCTGTCTTTTCCCCTGGATCTTCATATTGTTTTTCCTCTCTACCTGTCTGTGTCCCAATCTCCTCTTTTTCATTGATTCCCATTATACTAGTTGGAACACACATTAATGAGTTCTTTTTAACTTAATTACCACTGTGAAGGTCATACGGGTACTATGATGCAAACACATGGATGGGGGGCACATAATTCACGGATACAAGGATTAAGTTGATGCATCATCTGTAAGCTAAGGAATGCTCAGGTTTTCCCCAAAACCACCAGAAGCACACAGAAAGGCATGAAACAAATTCACCACGCATCACAGCCCTCAGAAGATGGCATCTGCTGGCTTCATGATTACAGACCACTTCATGAACATCTGGGGGCAAATAAATATATATTGTTTCATGCCAAATAATTGTTAAAAAAACAGCTTTCGGAAACTAATACACACCTTTTGAAATAGTCTTTCAGTCATGATAAATAAAACAAGAGTTACTTTATATCTATAACATACAATAGATTTAAGTATATGGTGAACAAAGAACAAAGTATCTGAAATGTTTTTTGTGTGTAGGATGGGAAAGTGAGTCATTGACATGTAACTCGTTATTCCTTTTAAGAATCAATGTTAGGTAATGAATACAAACTTAAATATTAATTGATCTGAAACACATTTTCAAACTCCGGGTAAAAGTGTGTGTATTTTTTTTAAAATTCTATTTACATTAGAGAACTCACTTGAAAGACTAAAAATAAAATTATTTGCCATCAAGATTTATATAATTACCATAGTTTTAAATAATGTTTTCAAAATTAAGTATAGCGTGAATTTCTTAATGATTTTTGCATAGTCTTAAGCATATTTTTATTTATTTTTTTTT
>NW_004955426.1:10504907-10513823 GCF_000276665.1 Chinchilla lanigera
TTTTTTGGTTTTTCTCCGGTACCAGGAACCGAACTCACGACCTTGCGCTTGCCAGGCAGGCGCTTTTGCCGCTGAGCTAAATCCCCAGCCCCTTAAGCATATTTTTAAAAGAACTATGTAAAAATAGAATAGTTAAATATTGTATTTATATAAAGTATGATGTCTTATTGAAATTCCATTGCAATTTTCCTCATGAATCATTACTTTTTTTTAACTTCAGCATATTCATGTCAACTCTGTGTCATTTTATGATTCATTTCTCCCACCAAAGTTTCCTCTTTTATCTTTTATGAAAAGTAGAGCCTCATTTATATGTACCCATGATGTCATACATATTTTTGCCAATAGACAGCTTTAAACTGATGAGTTATACTGCATTTCCATGTTTAAGTCTCTTCTAAAACCAGTCAAGAAAACTTGAACAACATATGGTGTAGAATGGCAAAAGTACAAATAAAATATAAATATTAAGATTAAGATATTTTTGTTATTTAGCTGGGGCTCATTTTGTACTGGTTAATTCAGGTTAAACATATCTGTCTTTGTAAGCTGTATTATATCTTTAAAATAAAAACACTCAAGATCCTTTTGTCTGGCTTTTTGGTATGTACAGAGCAATATCATTATCTATAATTACCCTTGTGTATGACAACATGCAAAAACTTTTTTTTTTTTTTTTTGGTTTTTCTCCGGTATCAGGAACCGAACTCATGACCTTGCGCTTGCCAGAGCAACTGCTTTTGCCGCTGAGCTAAATCCCCAGCCCCCATACAAAAACTTTTAACTCCTAAATATTTATTAGAATATTGTTGATCTCAGAAGAGGTGTTTAAAAAGGTTCCTAGTGCTTATATTTTCTGAAAAAATCTTGAAGATTAATGCTATTTATTACTTAAATATTTGTAGAATTCATCACGGAAATACATAATATTGGTTACTTTTTCTCTTTTATTTTAAACATATATAGTTTATTTAAGAGATATAAGGCTACTCATATTGAGTGCTTTTGTTGTATAAGTGTGAGTAATCTGTGTCTTTCAGAGAACTGGATAATTCTATTTACATTATCAAATTTGTTACCACAGATTTGCATTGTATTCTTTGTTATTATTTTTAATGACCATGGCATAATATTCATGATCTTTCATTATTGACAGTAAAAATATCACTTATATAGTGTTATGCCTTATATAGTAAAAGTTTAATATACTTGTCTAAGTAATGATAAATTTGTACTGTGAGATATTTTATTGGTAAGAATTAGAAAGTCATACTTTTTTAAATCAATTGCCTTCCAGTATCATATTTCCTTAAAGGAAGAGGTATATTTTTCTTTGTATACCTAAAACTGTTTAATATTCACTCAATACTGCATAAATTCCATAAAAACATCTATACATCTCTCCCTATCACTCTCTCCTTTCCTCCTTCCCTCCCTTCCTTCACTTTGCTGTCCTAGACAGAGATTTGAATTGGGGCTTGGGATTCAGCTCAGCAGCACAGTGCCTGCCTGGCAAGAACAAGCTTGTGAGTTGGATTCCTGGTACTGGAAAAAAAACAAAAAACAAATTTAAGAAAAAGAGATTTCAATCAATTGTATTATTTCATGATCAAATTATGTCACAATCAATTCATTGAATTTTTATTATCCTGTTCACAATTTCATTAGATTCCACTCCAATATTTTAAATTTATTTTTTATATTAGCCTTAGGATTAATTTAATTTTCTTCCTTTAGTTTACTAGTCCAAAATGTATATATATTTTTCATTTTCCTCTGCAGGTGGGCTTAATGATACTTTTCACAAATTTTGGAAAGTTATACCTTAGTTTCTCTAGTTATTTTGATTTTCCTAGTGAGATTCCTGACATATAGGTTATTTAGAAGCATATTTACTTTCCACAAGGGAATTTTAAACTATCTTTATTAAATTCTACTTCACTTTTCATGGAGTTTGGGAACATACTTCGTATCATTTCCATTATTTTAAGTTGACAAACAGATGTTATGATTTATAATAGTGGTGGCAAACCTATGGCTATGTGCTGCAGGGACCTGTTTATATCATTGAAATCTCTGAAAGGTTCACCATCACTGGTTTAGAACATGGTCTAACCTTGAGAAGAATAGCCTTGGGCTGTTGCTGGATGCATTGCTTTATTAATTTTAATTAGATAATATCTAACTCTCATTTGGTCACTTATATTTTGTTTTCTGCCTGTTAGAATTTTAAATTTCTAGCAGAGTGATGTCCAGTGCACCAGTGATTACAGTATATTTGTTTCTCCTTTCAGTATTAATTCATGTACTTTGATATTTTCTACTTAAATACATAACTGATTATTTCCTCTTGGTGAATTTCCTCTTTCATCATTATTACAAATGCCTGTACTGAGAAATCTACTTTGTAACTAATGTTAATGCCACAGCTGCCATTTGTTTATCGTTAGTATGGTACATATTTTCTCCAACAGATTACTTTAAAATCTATCTGTGAAATTATATTTAAGGAGGATTTTTGTGTTTGGTTTGTTCTTTTGATCCACTATGATTTCTGTATTTTACTTGAGTCATTTAAGCTATATATATTCATTATTCTTACATTATAATATTAATATCCAATACGTTTCTGTTCCATATTCATTAATTGCATATGTTCTTGCCCCATTCCCCATTTCCTGTCAACATAAATTATTTTGGACATTTTACACCATTTTGTTTTTCTTTATATATTTATTCTACTTTTTAAAAAATAAACAATTGCTAGGCATTTACATTACACACGGTTATAGCAAATATCTAAAATGTCCCCCAAATACGCTCCCAGGTGGGATCTGGAAATGATTGAATTATGATTATAAAAACTGGATTAGCGAATTTATTGGTTCAGTGTTGTTCTGTGTGTGGGTGATGAGAAGACACATGCTTGGGTAAGAGTGGAACCAGCCAATAGGCGTTTATTCTGGGTGGGATAAAAAGGGGAAGAAGGAAGGCTCACTGTTTCCTGCCTCCTGTCAGCCTGGCCATGGACCAGTTATCCTCTGTGATACCCTTCTGCCATGCTGCGCTGCCTTGGAGCCAGCTGAAATCAGACTGAATTCTCTAAAAATTGTGAGCTAAGATAAACATTTACTCTTTGAAACTCTGTTTGACATTTTGTCCCTGAAATGAACATGTAACGAAGACATATGCTTTATTGTAATTGTTTTTAAAAGATAAATACATTACTCATGCTCGAGTATGTATTTAATAATGTAACATTCTCCATTCCTCTCCCCTTTTACTCATTTTATGCTCACATTATAGTCACTATATAAATGTCAATAATATTACTTCAAATGCAATTTTGTTTTATGGTAATTAATAATAAATAAATTAAATGCTTTTCTAGAGTATCTTTGCTCATTGTCATTTTATCCTCCTTCATGACATAAATGTTTCTGATACATAGCATTCTTTTCTCCTTGGAAAGCATCTTACAATATTTATTGCAGGAAGTTTGTGACATTGAACTATCTCATTTTTTATTAAAATTTTAATCCTTAATTTTGAGAATAATTTTGATACAAATGTAAATTAGTGGTGTTCTTTTTGGTTTTATTTCATCACTTTAAATAGGCCACTTTATTTTCTTGCTTGCAAGAGATTCTTGGTGAGAAGTATGCTGTAGTCCTTACGTGTTTCCTCTGAAGGTAACAATAGTCCCCCCCACTCAATTAAAAGTTGGTTTAGTTTGTATTTGACATGTGACATGTAACATTGTCTACTGTACCTATAAAGTTCACTGCAAGATTAATGGCTTTAAACGACAGATTTATCTTACACTTGTCAAAATCAGAGATCTGAAGCACACCTTAAAGAGCCAAATCCACAGTATTGAAGGGCTGGGTACTTCCCGGAGGCTCTAGTGGAAAACATATTCAGTTGACCTTTGGGGATTCAGGAAGAATCCTGCATTCCTTAGTTCATGGTTTTATTCCCATTTTTATAGCCAGCAACATAGCATCCTTTATACTACTTTCATCTTTATTAATACTGATGGTATTCCCGTATTTCCTTCTTTGACTCTTTAATGATACTTGTAATAACAGTGGCCCCGTCTTGATGATGCAGAATAAATTTTAGTCTGCTAGGTTCCACCATCAGATTTTGGATTCATCCTGTTTCAACACATATGTGAGCCAATTCCTTCCAAAACTTCTCTTTGTATACATGTGCATATCATACCTGTTCTCTTTCTCTGGTGTACCTTGTTGAAACACTGCCCTGTCCAAAATTAGACAGATATACAGGAGCAGAGATTACAAGATGAATCAGAAAACTCAATATTTTTAAAATCTGGAAATTTATTTCAAAACACATGTTGTATCTACAATATTGGATGCCATTACAAGAACATATTCTGAAGACAAATCGTCTGAAATCATACTCCTGCATCACCAATTATTATCTGTTGTTTATAACTCTATTATTTTGGAATAATTGCAAAGCAGTATATATAGGGGCTGGGGATTTAGCTCAGTGGCAAAGCGCCAGCCTGGCAAGCCCAAGGTCATGAGTTCGGTTCCCGGTACCAGAGAAAAACCAAACAACCAAAAAAAAAAAAAAAAAAAGGCAGTATATATAGAATCATATTCTGATTTTCTACTATCCAAAAATTATCTAACTATTTCACTTAAAATATCTAAATTATTTAAATTGTTTCAGCTGGGAGTTCAGTATTTAAAGAATTTAAATGTATAGTTTTAATCCAAGGCATGGCTGTAGAGATAAAATGTGATATTGTAAATAAAGTAATAGCACAATTTTTTAAGTTTCTCAGTTATAATCCACAATAAAAGATTTTGAACTACTCTTTAAGGAATTTATATTTATAAATGAGATAGTTATATGTAGCTTTTTCATATACTTTACATTGATTATATAATTTTCACGTGTAAGTGTAAATAAATATATTTTTGTATGAGATGAAGTAATCCTACCAATGTATTTCTAAAAATATTTCCCAAAATGTATTTTGAAGAAAGATAATTGTTGTTATTTTTAAAGTTGTTTTTCCTTTTTCTGAGATTAAAATTTCTGACAAAAGTATATTAGAGTTAATAACAGCCCTTATATCACACATACATTTTTTACATTGTTAGAAAAAATGCATATGTTATAGTCAGCATCTTTTCTACTTTAAAGTTTCTTTTTCTTGAAGGAAACTATTTTGAAAGTTCTATTAATATATTTTCTTTTCCTACTTTTGTCAGCATTTTCACATATGTATCAGATATACTGTGGGGGGGCAATACAACCTGAAAGCTGAAAGTATAAATGCAAGAATGCTTGGAAATAGAGAAGTCATGGTTGTCATAGCAACATTTTCTAGCCATATTCACGTTATTCTTTTACTCCCTAGGAACATTTCAAAGATCCATAGTTTTTCCAAATCTTATGAGAATGCAGTGTGTGCACTTAATACAGAACTTTAAGCTACTGCTAGTACATTCCATATTACCTGGCAGCAACTCTATATTTTACATGTAATTCATAGGTACAATCACTTAGGGAGATTGCATGTAAAATCACCTTTTTTTAATAATGCACACTTAAGGCTAAGCGCCTTTTAAGGAGGTATAAAGACAAAAGCTTCCTATGGTAATTTTTTTAAAAAAAATTCCAAAGTTTTACAAAATATCTTTTATTTTCCAGTGGATTTCCTTCACTGATTTTTCTTTAATAAAGCAGTGGGTTCTGACATTTTCTTGAACAAGGAAATATTTTATATTTTACCTTACATGTTTAATTCTGAGTATAGTCATGATTCTTTTTTTTTTTGTTTTTTCTCCGGTATCGGGAACCGAACTCACGACCTTACTCTTGCCAGGCAGGCGCTTTGCCGCTAAGCTAAATCCCCAGCCCCAGTCATGATTCTTTTAATTTTATGATACTCCTGTTTTTACTTTAAGGTTTGTAAGGAAATTAACAATGTCATGAACATTAATTCCATAGTTCAATCACTGACATTTTCCTGTAAAAGAAAGATCAGGTAAAACAAAACTTTCAAAGAGAGAATATAAAAATTATGGATCTCAAAGTAAAACATTTTTATTTCTTTTTTTTTTTTTTTTTTTTTTTTGGTTTTTTTTTGGTTTTTCTCCGGTACCGGGGACCGAACTCACGACCTTGCGCTTGCCAGGCAGGCGCTTTTGCCACTGAGCTAAATCCCCAGCCCTTAACATTTTTATTTCAGAGATATCTATTTTTTACATTCCTTACATATCTGTCTAAAATTATTAGCATAATTATCTCCAAGCTTCCTTATATAAGTGTTATAAATAATTAAGGGATAATGAGAAAGCACAAAATAACACAGAAACATAATTGTTAACAGTAGAAAGTATAATATATCAACTAGACAAAAAATGAGCAAAGAAATGGCAGAACTAAACCAAATGTGTGAACAAATGGACTTAGTAAACATTCATAAAGAGTGTTCCAAATGCAAAGTAATTGAAATTATGCCATGTGTACTATCTGACCATAATGCAATGAAATTGGAAAATAATGACAAAAAATCACAAAAAATTCATAAACACATGGAAATTGAGTAACATCCTTCTGAACAACCAGTGGGTCACAGATGAAATTAAACAATATTTACAATCAAATAAAAACGCAGGTGCAACTTACAGGAACCTGTGGGACACAAAGAAACAATACTCAGAGGGAAATTTACAGAAGTAAATTTCCACATCTGGAAAACAGAACGAGCCCAAATACACAATAGTATGCTGTACTTCAAGTTTCTAGAAAATGAAGAGCAAATCAAGCCCAAAGCCCCACGAAGGCAAGAAATTATAAAGAGAAAAACAGAAATTAATGCAATGGAGACTAAGCAAACAATACAAAGAAGTAATGAATCAAACAGATGGTTCTTTGAAATAGATGAACTTGGGGAAGCTCAAGCTAACCTTATCAAAACTAGGAAATAAATCTCAAATTCATGCAATAAGGAGTGAAAATGATGACAGAGCCACAGATCTTATAGAAATTCAGAAGATCATCCTTAACTATTCTGAAAATCTTTATCTCAGAGGCTGGAAAACATAAAGGAAATGGACAGATTCCTAGGTACATATGAATTGCCAAAGCTGAATCAAGAAGATATAAAGTCCTGAATAACTCAGTATCACCCAATGAAATTGAAAATGTTAAAAAATAACTTACCAATGAAGAAAAACCCACGTCTTGATGGAGTTACAGGTGAATTCTACAAGATATTTAGAGACAATTTAATGCAAATTCTTCTTAAACTCTTTAGGGAAATTGAAAGAAATGGCATTGTCCCTAACTCATTACTGGAGGCAAGTATAACTCTGATACCAAAAGCAGAGCAAGACCCAATGAAAAAAGAGAAATATAGGTCAATCTTCCTAATGAATATAGATGCAAAAATTCTCCATAAAATATCAGCAAACAATGCAGCAAATCATAAAGAAGATTATACATCATAATCAAGTGGGAATCATCCCAGCAATGCAGGGATGGTTTAATATATTGAAATCAATTAATGTAATGCACCATATCAATAGAGCCAAAGACAAAGATCACATGATGATCTTAATAGATACAGAAAGCTTTTGACAAAGTCCAACACTCATTTAAGATAAAAACCCTCCATAAAATAGGAATAGATGGTCTTTACTTCATTCTGATAAAAGCCATGTATGACAAACCAACAGCCAACATTATACTAAATGGACAAAAACTGAAAGCATTCACTTTAAAATCAGGAACAAGACAAAGACGTGCTCTGTCACCAGTCTTATTCGATATTGTTCTAGAAATATTATCCAGAAATTAGACAAGCGATAAATGTAAAAGGAATAAAGATCAGAAGGGAAGAAGTGAAATTGCCATTATTTGCACATGACATGATACTCTACATAGAAGACCCCAAAAACTCCATCAAAGGCCTGTAGATTTAAAAACTAAATTCAGTACCATAGCTGGATACAAAGTCAGCACTCAAAAATCATAGCATTCCTGTGCACAAACAACAAACTGAATGAGAGAGAAGTCAGAGATACCATACCTTTCATAATAGCATCTAAAAATGAAGTATTTAGGAATCAATCTAACAAAACAAGTAAAAGATATATACAGTGAAAACTATAGTACTCTGAAAAAAGACATCAAATAGGATTTCAGAAAATGGAAAGACATACCTAGCTCATAGATAGGAAGAACCAACATTGTGAAAATGGCCATACTCCCAAAATTCTTGTAGATGTTCAATGCAATCCCAAGTAAAATATTACTAGAATACCTCATAGATCTAGAGAAAACATTCCTAAAATTCATCTGGAACTAGAAGAGGCCTAGAATAGCAAAAGAAATCCAGGGCGACAAAGGAAAGGCAGAAGGCATCACAATCCCTGACTTGAAATTCTACTACAAAGCTACTGTGATAAAATCAGCATGGTACTGGGAAACAACAGATATGAATATCAGTAAAACAGATTAGAAGATGCAGACACAACTACAAACACACTCAGTCATCTTATGTTGACAAAAAAGCCATACATATTCACTGGAAGAAAGATAGCCTCTTCAATAAATGGTGCTGGAAAAACTAGCTCTCCACATGCCAAACACTAAAACTAGACCCGTGTGCATCACAATGCACTAAACTATAGTGAAAGGGAAGAAAGATATAAATATTAAAACAGAAGCAGTAAATCTACTGGAGAAGAAAATAGGTAGAAATCTTGAAGATATAGTTATAGGCAGAAAGCTCATGAAAGAAAGCCAAAGTGCACATGAAATACTACAAAGAATCAACAACTGAAATCTCATCTTATTGAAATGTTTTTGCACATCAAAAGAAATCAACAGGGGCTGGGGATTTAGCTCAGCGGCAAAAGC
>NW_004955426.1:10513923-10516397 GCF_000276665.1 Chinchilla lanigera
CAAAAGCGCCTGCCTGGCAAGCGCAAGGTCGTGAGTTCGGTTCCCGGTACCGGAGAAAAACCAAAAAAAAAAAAAAAAAAAAAAAAAAAAATTCAACAACAAAGTAAAAAGGAAAACCAAGAATTGGGAAAAAAAAATTAGCCCATTTCCCCTCAGACAAAGGACTTCTATCAAGAGCATATAAAGAATTTATTAAATATCAGGTTGCCCAAATTCAAAGACCCAATCCAAACATGGGTATCCAAGATGAATACACAATTTTCAGATGAAGAAATACCAATGGCAAATAAATGTATGAAGAATGTTCGACATCATTAGTCATTTGAGAAATGCTAATTAAAACAACACTGAGATTCCATCTCACCCCAGAAAGAATGGCTATCATTAAGAAATCAACCAATAACAACTGCTGGAGGGGCTGTGGGTAAAAAGGAACACTTCTCCACTGTTGGTGGAAGTGTAGATTGGTGAAACCACTGTGGAAATCATTGCCGTGATTCCTCACATAACTAGGATTGGAGGTGCCACTTACTCCAGCTATTACCATTCTGGGTATTTTTCCACAATAATTAAAAACATCAAAGCACAGGAATATATGTGCACCCATGTTTATAGCAGCACAATTTCTCAAGGTTAAATCTCAGAAACAACCCAAATGCCAATCCACTGAGGGATGGATAAAAAAGATGTAATATTTTTATACTGTGGGGCATTACTCAGTTATAAAGAATGATAAACTTGAGGCTTTTATAGGTAAATGGATGCAACTAGAGACCATACTTACAAGTGAAATAAGTCAGACCTTCATGTGTAAACAACATATTGTCTCCCTAGTGTAAGAACCTGAAAGAGTAAATAAAAGCCAAAATTTGCAATAGATATTGTGAAAGGGAAAGAAATTGCTCAAAGGAAGGAACAAGTGGGATGAGGGAAAGAAGAAAAAGAAAGAAAGGAAAAAACACATGTACATAGAATGATAATTGTACTGCTAATGTCTAATGGTTTATTGAAAGGGACAGTTAATGCTGAAATTTTTTGATGACTTTTACATGCTTATATCTGGTAATCTGAACAACTCTTTTGAAGACAATTTTATGCAATATAACAACCATTGGTGAATTTCTATCATCTCGTTTGTTGAAGCTCTTTATCATTTCTAATGTTTTTTAAAATTATTTTGTATTCTCTTTAATGGCTAGATTAATATTGCATTCTTATATCTGGTAATCTGAACAAGTTCATTTAAGATAATAATACGTAGTATAATAATCACTATTAAATTTTAACAGTTTGTTTTGAAACCCTGTATCATTTTTATTGTTTTTGCTTGTTGTGTTTTTGTCTACATTGTTGTATTTTATCATTATTTTCTCTCTTTAAAATAAAAAAGAATGTGTAATAAACAAGAAGAAATTTCAGTGATTTAAAAGGAGCTATACTTCCAATGAAAATAAAATATCTAAGATAAAAATCTGTAATGATATCTTTAGCTGAGGCACTTTAAAAATATGGTACTATCTGATCAAAACCTAACAGCTAAGTTGTTAAAAAAAACCCAACATCTCAATTTTGGTTGGATTCAGACATATTCTGTCATATATTTTAGCCAACTTTTATGATAAAAGAATGCAGAATTCATACTGCCCATTTCACATATTTGTACCCCTTTCGTTACTACATAAAAGCTAAATGACTAGGTAATATATTTTAATCTTGTTATACTGATTTTCTCTTTCTGGAATAAAATTAATTCAAAAGAATATTATAAACCACACTATTTAAACAAATTAGATAAATTTTATTAAAATAATTTCTAGAAGAAAGTTACAAAACTAATACAAGAAGAGATGAAAACCAATTCTTCACAAACTTGTAGAAAATAAAATTTAGAGAACACTTTATAGAAGTAGCACATGAGGTGTGACTGGCATTTAAAAAGTTATATGCTTTTAAAATTCACAATGTTTTCCCTTTGGTTCAAGGGATGGAACCAGGGTCTTGTGTGTGCTGAGCATATGCTTTCTCCATTGAAAAACATAAACATATCTATCATCTTTCAAAACTTACTCCTGCTCCATTATTTCTGTTGTTAGTTTGTAAGAGCATGTTACCTAAGACCTGGCCTCTCAACCAGTTTAAGCTAGAAAACAACAATATGCAGTATAAGAACCATTGTTGAACTCCTACCATCTTGGATGGTGAAGCTTTGAATCATTTCCAATGATTTATTTTTTTAAATTATTTTTATTATTTTTTTACTTGTTACTGCCTTATCATTTGATCAATCTTACATTCTTATATCTATTGGACTGAGCAACTTCATTGAAAATAACAGTATGCAATGTAGCAACCATTGTAAATTTCTATCATTTTGTTCTGAGGTTGTGTGTCATTTTTGCTGCTTTTCGCATTGTTTTGATTTTGTCTTCATTGTTGTTTTGTTAGTTTTTGAATTTTAAAATAAAAAAGTTTAC
>NW_004955426.1:10516497-10557637 GCF_000276665.1 Chinchilla lanigera
CATAAAAGATATAGTATCATTAGCTGCAGGCACACTGCTGTTTAATAGCTCTACAGAAAATATTTATCTTGCCTATCTGAAAAATTGTCCTCTTTAGCAATGACTTCATCATTTGCCCTTTGCCTGAGTCCCTGGCAGTCACCATATTAATTTTCTGTTTCTTTTAAATCATTTGATACAGCAGATTTGTTATGATTTATGTTAAGATGTCCCCCCAGAGCTTCATGAGCTCACATGTGGAGCTCAGTGCTCAGTGGCAGGATCAGGTCACAAGGGTTGGTTCCGTAGGGCCTGACCCGAAAGGGTCATTCTCTTCCCTCCTCCTCCTTCAATCTGTCTTTACTCTGAGCCATTGCCCAAACCACGTTTCCTCTGCCACGTGGCCTGGCCTTGCCTTGGAGCCAGCCACCTGTGGATTGAAACCTTTACAGCCTGTAAGCCAAATAAACTCATCTGTCCTGAAACTGCAAGTGTCAGGTATCCCAGAGATGAGAAAACTAAGACAATATTTGATATTACTATGAAATTCTAAAATGGAATGTTATCCACTTAGATTCCAAACTGATTTTGACACCACTGGCTCTGTGACCTCAAGAAAGTCCATAGATCATAGACTTTTAAATATATAAAGTGACATATATTATGCCACGAGAGCTTGACTGATGAATGAATAAATGTCATCAAATTGCACCTCTTTATCAAAGACAAATGCAATTCAGTACGTCAAATGCAAGTTGAATTCATGATTTCTCAATGAGAATTATAAATAATTTGCCTTTGAGCAAGCAGGAATGGGTTCTTATGGAATTTAATTTAATGTTCTTTCCAGTTTCATATAGAAAAATATTGCTAATTGCATATAGAATGGTTTTATTGCAGCATAGTCTTACCTACTTAGAAAATAAGCATTGCCGTTCACAGGAGAAGCTGTTTACTTAATTTTGTGCTATTTATTCTTTCTCACATGAATTTCACTCAGTGATTCTAATACAGGATTACTTTAGCTTGAATTACTTCACTAATTTGTTCAGAATTAACTGCTTTGTATACATAATCAGAAATTTGTTCCTTTATAGACGTATGATCATACATTTATGCTGAATATTCCCCATATGCTTACATATTCATGAAGTAAAAGAAACTCTGTCTGAGAGTGAATTAAAAATCTACTGTTTATGACTTTGCTTTTATATTTGTTAATTTTAGCATGTATATTTCTAGAGAGTTGAGGTAACTTTGTAATGAAACCGGTTATTTTCTACACTTATCATTGATATTATTAGTGCTATTATAAGTGCTATATTATTAGTGCTTACCATTGATGTTGTTCGTGTTAAAATACTTTGGGTGGCAAATACCAGAACGTTTCAATTCAAACTGATTTAAATGATCCTGTATTCACTTTCTTTTTACTAAAGCATAATAATGGATTTTAGGAGGAGGCGATGTTCTGAAGGCTGTTATTCAGTTTTGATTGTCTCATGGCACCACCAGATGAAAGAGTAATATTTAGAGATGGAGAGGATATTAGGGAGAAAGAACCAATGTTTTTATGTATTTTTGTTTCCCAGAAATCCTTTTATCACCCTTCAGTCTGCATGCCAAAGGCAGTCTTTGGAACAAAAACTCAGTGAAACACAGAAGTATAGTCTGTACACAAGTTTACTCTACTCGGCAGGAATAGATAGAAGGGTGTTGACATGTAGACGTCCATACAGAGACTTGTTCAATATCAGCAAAAAATGATTTATAAAGCAAAACACAACAGCAAGAACAAGGGGTCTATCTCGTAACAATCAAGGCTCTGATTTCTCTGAAAGTACTCTGTCCTACATCTTAAGAAATGTGAAGACTAAAGTAGACATGTAATAAGAAAAGTGAAAAAGAAATGAGTCTACATGGCTTACTGTAAGAAAGTGCTGAAGAATCATATTGCAGCCAATTTTAAGAAGCTCATGGGAAGCCACAGTAGGAGAAAACTAGTAATACTGCTATTTCTCTCTACAGGGCAGCAAAAGCAGACAACCTACAGAAATGTCTCCACCATGAAGTCTTCATCTTCTCTTCTTGACATTCAGATGTAGGAACTATCAAATAAATAGGTAGCCAGCACTAATTAAGAAAAGCATATCAATAGATATATCTAAGATCTCTTGTTCAGGTAGAAAATATGTCTACATACACATATACACATATATTCATTCATATACCCATTTGCACTCCACTATGTGGTGGCTGACCCTTAGTAAGGGTTTCTTAGAATGAGCTTCACATTTAATCAGTAGACTGAGCAAGCACATTGCCCTCCCTAATATGTGTGGATCTCAGCCACTCAGTTGAAGGCCTGAGTACAAGGCAGTCTGAGTCTCACTGAAGGAAGAGAGATTTCCTCCTGCTTGACTTCTTTCAAATTAAAACATCAGCTCTTCCCAGGTTCTGAGGCTCTCTCCTCTAACCAGACTTAAGCCCTGCAGCTGTCCTTGTTCTCAGGCCTTCAGACTCAGACTATAACTGTGCTATCAGGTCTCCAGGTCTCCTGCTTGCTGACTCACATCATAGATCTTAGAATATCTCAGATTCCATCATTTCCTGAGTCAAATCCTTATAATAAATTCATCTCTCTCTCTCTTCTCTTTCTCTTTTTCTCTACAAGCATACATGTAGATATGCATAGCTAGTTATATATAAGATACATAAAGTTAATATATAATATACCAAATATATCAAATACTATATATGTACATACTTCTGTTGGGAAGTGATGTTGATGTTATTATTTGAACACATTTGATGGCAGCAAGGGCCATGCGTTTGTTCTCCATGACAAACTTTAATCCTTTAAATCTTTCAATCCTTTAAAACTTTTATTACTTCCTTTTCTAAGGTTGTGGGTGCAGGTTAATATTTTAAGGTGGACAGATTACTCAAAACTATTCTGTACAATAATTTATGCTGATAATTTTACTTCTAGTTTGCAGTACCTATGCACCTTAAAATATTAACTCTATTATACTTTACACATTAAAAGTATCATCATTCAAGACAGGAAGACATTTTAAAATGTCTTTATCTTGCAAATCAATTTTTATTAAGATGGTGTTAAGCCTTTCAAAATCTGTGTAAAGCCTTTCAAAACCATGACTGGCCAAGTATAGGTAAATACTTGTTTAAAAAATTTTGACTGCCTGTAATATTTTTTAATGTAATCTGTCCCATGCAGTAGTTTACTAATTCAGGTCTCTAATTATTTGGTTATTTGATATATATTTGTAATACATCCTTGGCGATAAGGTTTATAGTCCACAGGGCATGTATTTTTTTAAATATAAATAAAATGATCAATTGGTTCACCATAATATATATCTTCTGTGACAGCCAACATTACAGAACAAGATTCCTATCAACAAACCCAAGCCAATGCTACTTATTAATAGTTAAAAAAAATCTTACCACTAAAATTTTTATTAATTTTTTTTAATTGCTAAATCTCATCATTGATTAAAATTTCATATTTTTAATTAACCAATTATTTTACTGAGAAATCATGAGTTCCCTATTTTTAAGAAAGAAATGTATATTATAATGTAAAGTGACAAATTGTGTGTCATCCTAAAATGCATGCATCTTCTAGAAATTTTAGAGATGGCCAATTTTGTTTTGTTTGTATTTTAATCTAAATATTAGCCTGATGTGGTGGTGCACACCTGTAATTCCAGCACTTTGGAAGATAGGCAAGAGGATCATCAGTTTCAGTCCTGCCTAGAAAACTTAATAAATTTTGGATTCAATCCCTAGTATTAAAAAAGTTAAAAAATTAGTAATGAAGTGGTAAATAACCAGAGATAGTCATGTACTATAAATGCTAACTATTGCAAATATCGTGCCTTCTGCTGGAACTCTTTTCCTTGTATTGACCTGACCATATTTAAATTAGAAAGAAATTTACTTTCATTATATGACATATTCACCAAATCATTAGGTCTGGAATGTCATGCCATTTTCCTTAAAACATTTATTTGAAGAATATTAGTGGCATTTTATCATGTTCTCAACTCAATAGCTAAGTCAACAACTTCATAACTCAGGTTTCTATTAGGAATTTAAAAACTAGGAGGGTGGGGATTTAGCTCAGCGGCACAGTGCCTGCCTGGCAAGCATGAGGTCGTGAGTTTGATTTCCGGTACTGGAAAGAAAACCAAAAAAAAAAAACAAAAAAAAAACCAAGAAATTTAAAATCTAATAGTGTCAGATTTGAAGACAAAGTTGTGAAGATTTGACATGCTTTAAAATTTAAATCTTTTACTTAGGAACATCACATATAATTTACAATGTTATGTTTTACTTGTTATTCTAGCATTTAAGCTTTATTCTCATAATGACAAGTATTTTAAAAAGGTCAAAAATATTTATACTGTGAAAATTAACAATAGATGAATGTTATAAAACAAGAATTGGTTCATCAGTCAATTGAAAGAAATATTTTAATATTTAGAACTAATTTCCCCAAATTATAATTTACATATGAGTATAGAAGAGACACATTTTTCACATATGATCGTTTTAGATCTGCTGTGTACCCTCCGAGGTAGTCATTTAGTTGAAACACAGGCTGAGACATTACATGACTTCTTTTTGTTAGTTCGTTTTTGGTGGGTGTTTGGTTTCATACAATTATTACCTTTCAAACTCCACAACAACCACAATTTTTAAGAAGGAAACTTTCTCTTTTAATAAATTAGTAGCATTAAAAAATAGGCTAGCTGTGGCAGCACACACTTGTCATCACAGTAATTGGGAGGCTGAGACAGGAAGATCTCCCTGTTTGAGGCCAGCTGAGCCTACACTGTGAGTGCAAGATCAGCCTGAACTGCATAGGGAGACCCTGTCTCAAAAAAGAAAAAAGAAAAAAAAAGAAACAGAAAGCAGAAATAGCAAATATCGTTGTTATGATATATTTATATCAGATTCAGTCAAGATCTATCAAAGTTGTAAAAGAAAAGGATGTATTTGTAACTATCTGCATTTGAAAAATAAGAACACACAAATGATTTTAAATATCATAGGTATGCACTTAATTTTTTGTGAAAAAAATCTTTCAGATACATGCTATATATTTGAAACTGTATGGAAATAATTTTGAAATTTAATAAGCACAAGTACTATACTTACCTACTTTTATTGTAATTTTCAACATATGTCACTGAATTATACTAAATTGCTATTTATTCTATATGTATAAACCTAGAGCCATAGCATAACAAATTTACATCCTGTCTATTTCTATGGAAAATACATTTGTAAAATTCTAGGGTGTATCATAGAAGAAGTTTATATATATATATATATATATATATATATATATATGAATTTTTATGCCTCAAACAATGACTTAAGACAAAAAGATACATATTCAATATATGATAAGAAATAGAAATATATTGCTTAGTGCAACTATAAATAGTTTTTGTTAGAAACATTTATAGACAAAAAGTTTAAAACTTGAGAACTTTCTGCGTACATCAAGGCCTTAGGAAACTCGAATTTCACCTCTACCTCCTGATACCAAACTTCAAGTTGATGTGCTTCTCTATGCTCTTAACATATCCAAGTCAAGGAAGCAACGTGTACTTTGACAAAATAAATATAGTGAAAAGAAGTTAAAAGTCACAACGTAAAGCGACACAATCTGTATACTGTATAAGAGAAATGAACATTTTTGTAACTTTTATAGAAAAATGCTACTCATAAGAAGTAACTTGCAATTTTTACACTAATGGTAATATTTAAGCATTCAGAGAAAAATCCAAATAAATTCATATTACATTCATTTGGATATGTTTTCTGCCTTTCTGAAGTGGTGAATTATAACAGAAAATTTTAGGGGTAATATTTCTTAAATGAGGCCCTACAAACACATGACTGTTTTAAAGAATGATTTACAATGCATAGTTTTTCAAACTTCTTTGTTGTGAAATCAAACCAATAATTTCTTACTTATTGGGTTTTTTTATTTTTCCTAAATCATGCAATACTCTATGGGGAGAAAGCAGTGGGAGGATGGTATGCTCGCACTTTTCATCTTCTTATATTCAGGAAACATTATATCTCCTTCTAAGCAGATTAAAGAGGAACTGTTTCTCATAAAGTGCATAAATATGCGATTATCATTCAGAGCAAAACCAGTGCAGTACTAAAGTGAGCATAAAGGCTGTGGGGATGGGTTTGGGGAAATAACTATTTAAATCTCTTTCAGGGAATAACCAATTTGAAAAAAGCCTTTAAATAAAATGTACAAATCCCAACAATTAGACATAAAAAGGGATTCTTCAAAAAAGAAAAAAAAATGGAACACATATGCTAATAAGCATAAAGCCTTTTTTCTACATATAAGTGACCAAATTGGTTCCTGGTGTCTCCCTGTTTTAAGTGAAACATAAGACTAGTGCTCATACACTTCAGTAGTGAAGTGCTCTGTATAAAAGATGATGGAGTACACGAGACACAAGTGGGGAGATTGGATGTAGCAAAGTGCTCCCAAAACATACATAATGCTGGCAGTGCGGGGAATGAGCACCCAAGTAAAACGCTTGTGAGAGACCTCAGGGCATGGAAGGGGGAAGAGAGCTGAAGATAAAAGAGGATCTCAAAACCTTGACCTGTTCAGTACAGAATGCTAGGTAAATGAGAATAAAGATGCATTTTGTTTTCTTTTGGGTACTGTTTCCAGAAGCTTAATGAAAGACTCAGGCTATCTTTTATAATTCAAAGGGAGAAAAGCACACTTTTAAGATCTAAGGCATCTTTTGTGTATACAGCACAGCAGATTCAGTTTAAAGTATATCCACAGAAATGAAATCCCAGAGAAATGTTACTTCAGGCTGTAGAAATCGGAAAGTGATATTTCAGTTTCAAGTGCACCGTTGTCAATGCACTTGATGAACCCTCTTCATTAAAAATGTTACTACGTTTTAGTGGGAACATAAACAAAAATAAACTCTCTCAAGTTTAGCAAGTGTGGCTTTTTGACTTCAGTCTGTTGTCAATAACTATTTTCATACCAGCTTCTGTGCTGTGGCCATACTTTATGTCCTTGATATTGACCAGTTAGGGAGCCCAAAGAAAGTAATGTAGTGCCTGAGCGAGGCATACTTGATGTGGGAAGGAAAAGCATGATACTGATTTACATTTTAGAAACAGTCCGTGGCAAGGAGAACTGATATCCTGGAAGTTGAGTTGTAATTTACTAGCAAAAAAATGTACACCAGGGGAAAGCAATAGCGTAAGCACAGAACAGACATACAGCGGCCTTAACGTTCAGAAGATGGAGTTCATTTGTAAAGATCATGTGAGGAAGTCATGTGGAATGTCTAATTATAGGCTATTCCTATAGCCTTGATCACTGAATGCTTCATCGAAGTGGGACAGAATTTTGTACTTTAATCAAGAGTAAAATAACAATTCAAACATTAGATATTTCTCAGAGTTCTCTTTCATTTAGAGCAATGATGTTCATGAACTTACAGTTCATAATGCTAAAAGAACCATATAAAGTTATTGCAGGACTGTTGCAAGTTTATTCTCTAGAGACAGAGAATATGCACTTTTTAAGTAAAATCGAATTTATAGGACTAGTACGTGAAGAATAAATGCAGAATCCCAATTCGGGCAAAGCAGCATTCTTTAAATATCCACCAATAGCAGGTATTTGTTCAATATTAGTAGTTCAATATTAGAGTAGACACATTTAACATGCTGCAGAAACAAAGCAGAAGAGGAATGGGTGATTTACACTGGAGAATTCATGAAAGCAACTGTGGATGATGATATTTCATCTGCGACTTTGACATGAAGAGCCACAGGAGATGCTGCTGCAAAGGGTGTGGGGTTCGAATAATAGAGGGCATTGATTATTGTGTTGAGGAAATGAGCGCTTAGAGTCTAGGTGATGCCAAGCCTGGTGCATCCATTAAACTAAAGTTGTAACTTGCTCTACTTTCTGTTTCACAAATGTATTTGGATGGAATGGATAAAAGCAAAGGACAGAGAATATAATGGGAAAGCCATGGCATTAGTCGAGGTAGGAGGAAATGACAGCCTAATTGAGCTAATAATAACAATAATAAAACTCAAAGGTCAATAAAGTTATAAGCTGTGGGATACTGTAATGGTTCACAGAGAAGGGTTAACATGCAGGGAATAATCTGGGACAGAACACGAAGTTTCAAACCTCAGGTAGGGCACTATGGGAGACAGGATGTGTAAAGGTTCTAGACACTGACATACTGATGATCCAGTTAAAGTGATATAATTAAAAATAAAATGGAACCGCCAGACATGATGCTTTCACTGCAGTCTCACCTAATTGGGAAACTAAATTAAAAGACTACAGTCTGCACAACTTACTGAGACTTTTTTTCAAACAAAAATTAAGAGATGAATGAAGTAGCTTAGTGGTACAGCTACCCTTGTGTTGCATATTCAAGGCTTAAAATTTAATTAATGAAGCAAATAAAGAAAGAAAAGAAATGAAAAAGAAAGAAAAAGAAAAAAGAAATGGAGAGAGAAAGAAAGAAAAAAGAAAGAGTAGATTGGAGAAGTAAGGAAAGACAAGTCATAATTTTAGCAAAATAATAAGGAAATATACACAAGATGTTTAAGTAAAGCCTCTGGTATTTGAATGGATGGTTTATATTTCAGAGAAAGGTCTTAACTCATATATTTGAGGCAGTCAAACATAATATTTTAATGTTATATATATTTATATACATATATATATATATATATACATAACAAGGTCGGGAGAAAACATGAGGAGGAAGTGTTCAACTCTCAAAGAGAAGCTACACATTTAAAGTAAACTTTTGAATTTTTTACTAGTGGGACAATAAATGATTTACTGGGATGCTGAGAATAGCAATTAAGTAGACTGGGAAACACAAGGCAAAAATGTGTTAAGAAATAAAGAAAAAAAGTTGAAAGGAAAAAATAAATGGATTATTTTTCAGGAAAAGGGAATGTTTGAGTTATATTTTAAAATGGAGGCAAAGTAGGAGGAAATATAATTTCTTTAACATTCAACTTTTATGAGAAAGCCACAGATGTACCTTTTAAGAGTACTATGCAGGGCTGGGGATTTAGCTCAGCTGCAAAAGCCCCTGCCTGGCAAGCGCAAGGTCATGAGTTCGGTTCCCGGTACCGGAGAAAAACCAAAAAAAAAAAAAAAAAAAAAAAGATTTAAGAGTACTACGCAATATTGAAATCTACTATATAATTATTACACTAGGCCTGACAAATATGTTACAATGCACATGAGATATTATATTTTTCAGGCATAGTATACATTTGGTCTTTCCTTGAATTTAAGTCTCAGCTAAAAATTCCGGTCATTCCAACACAACGTTAAAAATCCCTCTGTACTTGGATTTACTTGAATATATTAAACTAATGAACATTAACTATCTAGAAATCATATAGGAATTGGCAGGCATGGTGATGTCTATAATTTCAGCTACTGGAAAGAATGAGGCAGGAGGATGATATGATCAAAGTCAGCCCAAGGGACACAGTGAGAGCCTGTTTTGAAGGAAAGAGACAACAGGAGATGATGAAGCATCCATGAGATCAGTCCTCAATATTACTCCAGAGAAGATCATAACAACAATACAGAACATTTTTCCTATGTCTATTTGGAAAGCACTTACAAAAAGTTTCAGCTGATCATATAAATTTATCTGCTACCAAGTTAATAGCACATGTTCCCTACTCTCTCTGAAGGGAATTGATTTAATTGCATTATCAGCTAACAAACCATATCTAATAATCTTATGACACATCATAGTACTATTTCTCTTGTGTTTTATCCAAGCAGTTATTTGTAGCATATAAAGTATCACATGTTGTTTAGTTGTATTTCTCTCACTGCTGAGACAAAATACCTGACACCCTAAGTTTAAAGAGGAAAGGTTTCTTTAGCTCACAGCTTGTGGAGGTTTCAGTCCATAAGAGGCTGATTCCAAGGCAGGATGGCACATGGTAGAGGGCAACAGTTCATGACCACAAAAGACAGAAAAAGCAAAAATAGAGGACAGAGACAAGCCTCTGTCTGACTTTTATATTGTATCCCATCTACCAGAATTAGGGTGGTGCCATTCAAAGCAGTGCACTGATCCGGCAGTCACCCACAATTAATCTTAGCACCCTTAATCCCAGAATTGCCCTAGGAATCAGTCACACACTCTAGATTCAGCCACCTCCGAAAGAACCCTATGACTGCATGAGGTTTGAAAGACATCTAGACCTAAACAATAATGTATATATATATTCTACAACCACATTTGAGGAACTCATTACAGAAATGTCTATTTATGTATCGTTCTCTACAGTTGACCAAGTAGATGCTATATGTTTTGGAAATGTAACCAGCTACAAAACTAAAGAAAGTGAGCTGGCAATACCCGTGTAGATTAATTCCTATTATTTCAATGTTCAGAGGAGAAATGTAGCAAATATAGCATTAACTAATGGAAGTAAACATTGTTGGGGCTTGAGATTTAGCTCAGTGGCACAGCACCTGCCCGGCAAGTGCAAGGTTGGGAGTTCAATCCCCTGTACTGGAAAAACAAAACAAAAAAACAAAACAAAAAAAAAGAAGTAAACGTTATTGGAACAGCTGCTATTTATTATTTTATTTATTTTTACTTCAAGGCAGTACAATTAATAATGGTTTAGGGAGAGATTTATAAAATTTTCTCCATGGGTAGGCCCATTCGAGAAAATGTTTGCACTTAAATACTTACAGAGATTCTTTTAATATTTGTTAATATAGAACATTTCAAAAAAGCTTTAATGTACCAGGTAGTTTATTAATTAACAGAAGAGTGACTTCAATAATTAGACTCAAGCAAAAAAGCTGAATTGACAATGGATTTCATGAAGCATTCTGCCTCTTCTCTCACTCTTATTTTTTGAATCTCATGGTACTCATGCATTAGATCTGCAACATTATTCATGTATCACACTTGGTGCCTGAACATGTGGCTTAGGGTGTTGTTTTGCAATGAAGAAAACAGGCAAGACATGTTTTTTATGCACATATTCTCTTCAAGAATATAGAGAATGAAAGTAATAAATACACAGACATGAAAACAGGTCCAGCTCTGTAGTTTCAGTCATGGAGAAAATAATAAACAAAGGAGATAACAAAGACACAGAGAGGGGCAGCTATAATTAGAGTAGCCTGGAAATATTATTTTGAAGGTGGGAATTTTGGCCCAGTTTTGACTGGTGATTAAGAGCCAGACGTGTTATAATCAACAGTGCAATTAATGCCAAGTAGGGATTTAAAAGGCTCGAAGACAAAAAATGATGATCAAGTCAAAGAACAGAAAGAATACAAAGTACAAAGACATTTTATTTATGAAAGGGCCCAGTAGAAGATGTGTCAGTGATATAGAACAGAGGCAGATGATAAGGACCTTGTAAGCCTCAGCTAGGAGTGTGAATTTTATCCTAAATACAAACTGAACACCTAAGAAAGGTCAGCATATCTTTAAAAATGAACCTTTGCATATTGTATGGTCTGCTAATGGGAAGGGGAGATGATGAAAGGAACTGAGATAGTGATTTAGATGCACACTGCAGTGCTTTGGAGTAGAGACAGAAAAGCCGAATGGAAAGAGAAAGAAATAAGTGAGATGCATTTCTACACGTGTGGTGGGGGAGGGGGGGAACAGAAGATAAACCCCTTAGATTAGGCCTCTTTTGTATCTCTAAATCTGAATATTGAGAAATATCATTGCTCTCTTGGTTGTTATAAATCTTCTATAACAACTTGTTTTGTTAAAAATCCTGAGAAATCAAAATCCCCAAATATTACCTGACTTAAATCCCTCTGTTGCAATTATTATGCTCATTTCCTAATTTTCCCTCTTAATGAAAGGGGGAAACAGCTGTTTATCATCATCTATGGTCTTTGTACAAACTACAAGTCTATCATTAAGCAGTCCTCAAGTTCGTGTTGCCTAATTCACTTGTAATCACCCAGATTGACTATTTGAAGGCAAAAGCACTGAAAATGATTTAGTCATCTAGATGATCAAAATAACCTGGCAATCACCCATTATCACACCAAAATAATGAGCCTCATGTTTTGAAAGCAACTGAATCCATACAAAATACCAGCAAACAAATTGAATGTTTCAAAGACTTGCCAAATAAAGTCCTCACATTGTGCATGGGTCATCAGGGGAAGATATGGTCATGTGTTTAACAAAGGAATATTCATAGGACCCTATTCTAGGAACTGGGGCATTGGCTCCAGAGTGTCTTGACTGAGAGATTACAGGCCAGGGGGGCACTTGGGTAAGGATGATACAGGCAGATAGAGAACTCTACGGTGAGTATTGCAGATGGCTGGAACGACAGGGTGAATTGGGATCTCAGCATCTTAAATATAAGGAATGAAGGATTTGTGAGATATATAAAGCAGCTAAGACTATATACTGTTTTTCAACTTGATTCTTTTAATCATTCCTCTGATTTTGGAGTTCCATTTTGATACTAGCTGTTTTCTAATATCTATCATGTCCTTTGTGGTAGGAGTCAACTCCCCTTGCCTAGTACTTGGCCCATGATGTATGAACACAATGTGATCAGAGGGATTGAAAAATACAGACGTTTAAAATTATTTTTAATCTTTACTCTCATTATAGCATGTGTGTGTTACATACTGATTCCATTCATCACTGAGAGTTGGTCCATGTGCATAACACATTTTAATTATTTTTTCATCACCTCTACAAATGCTTCCCCCCTTCTCCCTCTGTTGGTGCCTTTTCCCTTTGCAAAAGATTTATCTCCCATTTCCTATTGTTGGTTTTTAATTTCACTCTTTACTTTACTTTGGGTTTCTCGTATGAGAGAAAACGTGATATTTAGGCTTATGTGTCTCATTTATTTCATTTACTATTATGATTTCAAGGTGCATCCATTTTCCTACAAATTACTCGTTTATCCTTTATTGCAGAGTAGTAATCCAATATGTAAAATCCAGTAAAATAAGACACATTACCCCTAAAAATATTCCCTCTCACATTAAACATACTTCCTGTTGTTCTTGTCACTTTGTGGAGCAATTGTCTAAGTATTCTAACTTTTTCACTTGCTCCATCTTGAATGTTTCCACACATGGAATGGACTCCAAACACCCTTAAAGGTCATTTTGACACTGGGGAAAAGCAGGGGGTTGCAGGGAACCAAATCTGGTGAATAAGAGGATGAGGTACACTGTAATGCTCTTACAAACTCCCCTTTCTTTTCTGTAGCATTCAGCATCAGCATTTGCTGATTTTTTTCACACCTTATGCAAACATTTCCAAAGAGGACTTCCAGAACTGCTTCAGACAGTGGCAAGAATGAAGAATAGAGTTTATGGAGATGAGAAAGGGCGCTGGAGATATAAAGTTCTAGACAAAACAGAGGAGAGATGAAGGAAAGTAAAAAGGATTAAGAAAGATACGATATTCCCTGTGATAAATGTGTGCACTGCACTATATACTTATCATATTTACAAAATGAATATCCTGCATTTAAAGTCAGTGTGTTTTGGTGAAACTTTCTGGCTATTTATATCCTCCATATAACATTTCCTCATGATGAAGATGTAGACAAAATCTACTCATTGAAAATGGAGTTGCCATAGCACAATGCCAACTCTGTGATAGTCTCTTCTGAACTGTTTTATAAAATGTTATATTAATAGTTCTTAAATCTTGGGATTGCCTACATGAAAAAGAATATCGAGCTTGCTTAAATATATAGGGTTCTTTTGTTGCAGCAGCTAAGAATTAACTCTAACTAAGGTTTCCTTGGGGAAAAATTCAACACACAAAGTAGTAATCAATATACACCCACATACAGATGAGAAAAAAGTATGTAAAATTGTCAGTTCATTTTACTCTTATTAGCTATTTGTCATACTTATGTACATTTTATTCTAATATTTTCATTAGAGGAAAGATAAAGATTGTTAATATGCAAAATAGCATGCTTTCATTGTATTTATTTAGAAGAATTCATGTGCCTTTTCAAAACATATAATGTTGAAGGATTAACTACTAAAATGTGTAACTTATTTGCAAGTTTTCTGATAATCCTTAGTGACCTTGGATTTTCAGTTTTGTCTTCCTCTCAATAACAACTCATAAAAGTTTGAAGAACGGAATGGTCCCTCCTGAAATCTCTTAAATGAAATAAATTTTAAACTCCTGTCATGCAATGCACTGTCAGTCACTATGGATAATCCCATTCAAGCTGAATAATTAACATTCTAAGGGAGAGATTCCCACCTGTACCGTGTAGCACAACATCAGGAAGTGAAGAGGGGTGTAGGAAAGAAAGACTCCCAGCACACCTCTACATGACAGAATGTGTGAATCAATTTTAATTATTTCTGGCTCTTTAAGTCCATCTGCTCTTTAGCAAAGATTGCTATCTGCTTGAGCCACTATAGCAAGACAATTAACACAGGTGCTGCAAGAGACCGATAGCACAGGTTGCTGATACTTGTGGCAGGGGCACTCTGCCATCTATGTGCCCAAGTACTGTGTAGGTGAAAGACATGCAGAGCAGTACAACACTAACTTTACTAAATAAAAGCATTATTTTGTATCACACACATTACAGTTGAATTCATCCAGCTTGAATGGTGTCAGTATCAGGAAGGAGTCAATTGTGTAAAACCCCAAGAAAATCAATATAGAAGGTGGAGAGGAATGCACTCTCCTACATAGATGCCTATCATAAAAGATTCTGGCAACTATCATAAAGCATTATAAAGTCCCTGAAGGGATCATTCATGAGTATGACTATAACCAAAACTCTGGCCAAGGATGGTTTAAACTGCTTCTTGCTACATGAATCACAAGGACCACAGGTTAGATATACAAGAACACAGGTCCTCACTAATGAACTGATGATATCAAGTCCTGCAATCAGTCTATGTCATGTTCTTTTTGTTTTGAAACATGGTAAGTGTACTTTTCACATTTATCTTTTAAAATCTTTTTCTTCCTTTGTGTCTGTGAAGATGCCAGTAGATACTGTGACATATATTTTCCCATTATATTGCTTGCTATTCTTGATCAAAATTAGTTTAGACGCTAGCATGTATCAGAGATAAAAGTAATTGCTTTAAAACCATTGTACACTATTTTGGCAAAGTATCTCCATGTGCATATGACCCTACTACCCACAAAAAAGTGAGCAAAAATAACTCATAGATGAAAAACAAAGTTGTAACCAGTAAAGGTTAACCTTCGCATGTGTATTCTCTAACACTTATTTATTATATGTTTTTCATTTTTTGATGATGTGTGATCTCTTTTAATTTTCTGTCAATAAATATGTTTAGTTTATCAATATATAATCCTCAACTAAATGGCTACATACTTACATGCTAAATTCTGAGGACAGTATAAGTAATCATCCTTACATTCAATATGTTTTGCACAATAATTATTAATCAAATATTCTCTAGTATTTCCCCAATATTCATTGCCTTCATCATTTTATTATTTCTGGAGAACTTATACTTACAAATTTCTTAGGATATATATTCTGTTTTTGTGTAATCCAGTAAGGAATTATTAGAATATTGTTAACTGAATAAAATCATAAGTATACCAGTGGAAGGTGTCCTGAGAATTCAGGCTTTTGGGTCTTTTCAGTCATTACTTACTGGAATCAAAATGAGTAGCCTATAACTGCGATTTTTAGCTCAGTCAGTATGTCCCTAACCAGATTATTTTACAAACTCAGAAAAAAAAAAAAAAAAACACGCTTATGCTGTCTTCAAAGAGGCCACCATAAAAGGATTCTGTCTTCCCAATCCTTGTTTTGTCCCTTTTCTCCCCTCCAATCTCCAATATATATGTGTGCACTTTACACTTGAAAGAGCATATTTTCTCATTCCCTTTCCAAGTATATTTAGGAAAATGGTCTTCTTATTTCAGAGCTAAGAAGTACAAGATTTAGGCAAATTACATAGAAGCATGCCCCAGGAGATGCTTGTTGAAGACATGGGCCAAGTGCAGTGTCTTAGTTGTCAAGGCTAAATGATTAATCTATCAGTATTTGCCTCAGTTGTGCCTCCTCTAAATTCTCATCAATCCAGACTCTGCCCGGCCTACATTAGTTTCCTGCACCACTCAACTTTATTTACAAATATGAGGTCCTGTTTCCTCCCTCTTGAGATACTGTTAAAAGTCCTTAGTTATGTCATCCCCTGTGCCAGTGACGGTTCTCCACAGAAAGAGAATGAGTGGGACATGTATTTCTAAGTGCAGAGAAATTTATTTAAGGAATTGGCTAATGCAGCATTAAAAGGTAGTAAATCTGCAATCAGCACAGTAAGCTGATAACCTGTAAACTCAGAGAAGACTTCATCTTCTGCTTCAAGTTCACAGGTGGTTCACCTGCAAATTTACCCATACAAAAGGCGAGCCCTGCTGCTTTTTAAGGCCTTCCACTAGTTAGATGAGGCCCACTATATTACTGAAGATAATCTGCTTTATTCAAGGTCCATTGATTTAAATAATATCACCATGTAAAAAAATACCTTTAGAGTTACTCCCACACGTTTGACTAAATAAGTGGGTACTGGGACCTAGAGAAGGTGACACATAAAAATAACCAGCATATCTTTATATATAGCAATAAATTAAATGAGTTTACTTGGACAGCAATGTTTCTGGTGATTTTTATGAGAACTTGACAGCTCTTTTTCAAGCATTACTTCAAATATAGATATGTCTAATACAATCCAGTGAGCTGAATAAGACTAGAAACTGCACAGAAGGTTCGTGAGATCCGTGCTGTGTTAGTTATAATAATTTTCTTATATTGTTTCAAGCAAACCCTATCGAAGAGCAGGTTCTTAATAGATACTTGAAAAAGGATGAGCAAATTAGTAACCTAATAAGCCAGACATGCTGCTGTATTCTTGTTAGAGGAGATTATATTTTCAAAATGACCTCATGGTCCAAATATAAATATGATACAATCTCTTGCATTTCAGTATTTAAAATTCAGCATCCACAAAGCACACAGCCATGGGTTATCAGTATCATACAAATACACAGACCCACAAAATAGAACCAAAAACTTCAATTCTTTTTTCCTTCTTTTTGATGGGCAATAATTTTATTCGTCCAATAAATTAAAATTTAAGAACACTCTTCATTACTTATGCAAATATTTGCTTTTGTGATTGTGGTGGTTTAAATCTACTTTGTCGCCTGCAAATCTCATGAGTGCAGAGGTGGGACTTTTGGTAGCAGATTGGATGACATGAGACAGGTGCTACACTCATCGGAGGATGAGTCAGCTGATGAATCCCGAGCTAAATGTGCTCTGAGGAGGAGCCCTAGTTGGACGCTGAAGGTCACAGAGGCTGTGACCCGGTGGGTGTCTCTTCTTCCTAAGCTTCTTCCTTCTCTCTATTTCCCCGCTGTCATGGACTGAGCAGATTTTTTCCACCAGATCCTTCCTCCAGGCCCATTCCACCTGGAGCTGACCTACCATGCTCTGAGCCTTTTAAAATCAGTAAGCCAAGCTAGACCTGTCCTCCTTTAAATTGTGGGCTTTGGGGGTTATGATCAATGATAGGAAAGTGACTAAGTCAGTGAGGTTTTGCATTCTTACATTGTTTCACAGATACAGTTCATTACATTTTGTTTTCCCTTACACATAATTGTTTCTGCCATGCTTTTCCATATTTTCTCTCTCTTCATAATGAACAGCACTTTAAGCCTGACTTGTCATTTGCTTTGATTCACAGTTCTCCATCTTGAAAAGCTCCAGGTGACAGAGAAATCTGAGCAGCAAATTGACACTCAGCTTTTCATGAAGATTGAAGAAGTGTTCTGCTTCTTGATTTATATCCTTGCATTTGTACTCATACCATTTCATATTTAAAAGATTTTTCACCTATGTCATCTCTTATAAATCTTCATAAAAAGCTTATAGAAAGCAACTCATTTTTCTTATTTCAGTTAAGAACTGGAACTCCGTGAAAGGGTACTCTTACAAAGTTGTGTGAAGGACCTGCCTCCCAGGGAATGCCCTCTAAGATTTTGTAACTACACCTAAGTGATTATAATATTTAGTGTTGTGTAGATTTTTTTGAGATTGAATGTAATAATTTCTAAAATAATTTAAATATTCACCTTAGTGACATACTCTGTTTTTTTCTCCTCTAGATATGTCCTTGCTCTAATTTAAGCATTGGGAACTGTCCTACAGACCCATAGTACGGATATAAGCAATAATATGTGCTCTGAAAGTTCTGTGCCAAATCTGTGATGTTTCCAGTCACAATAGGCTTTGTTATTTATGTCTGACACTAGATAGAGACACAAAATGATAAATATTTCAGTATTTTCGTCAGGAAGTCCTGTGAACCAATTTACCATTGCTGAGAAATCACTGCTCTGATAAAGCTAGTCCTTATAAGTTAAACTGATACATTAAGTGGGGATTCAAAATGCCAATAGATTATTTCTCTTTTTTAAATTTATAATTAATTCTAAAGAAAATATATAATGAATCACAAAATACAGAGCTATATTTTCTGCATAAATCTTTTAGAGTAAAATCACCTGTGTCTGACTCGATCTGCATTACTCCTAAAGGTGCCTTAAACTTCTGAAGGTTTCAGAGATTATAATTGCTTTGAAACACACACACATGCAAACATGTACATACAGTAGCCTTACAAAAATATGAAAGATGCGAAGACATGAAGGATTATTGATTGCAGTGCCCTAACCAGCCAGAGAGAAAAATGCTACATGAAAATTATGTTCTTTCAGGTGAAAGAGTCAGTGGTAATCAATGTTAATATTTCTCTACAAAAACAAACCCCGTAAATCGCGGAATTAAATATATATACATAATGTGTATATATGTGTGTTTGTTCACATATATGTATATATTTGACTGAAATTCCTATAAAAGAAATTATGTTTAAGTAAGTTTAATAATCTTATGTAGAAGAACTAATTGCACAAATGAGCTCTTGTAAATAGATTTTTCCATGGTTTTATAATTTTATCATAAAAAATTTGTTGCTTTTGGAAGCTTGCATCTCAGATAGTGACTCTTAAAAAAGAATAACACTGTGTTTTAAGTATTGTTTCAAAGAAGTTCATAAAATATCATTGTTTATTAAAATAAGATATAAATAATTCATTTTATGTTAATGATATACATGTCAATATAATTTCTTACTGGGGCTGAACACCATTCAAATAGAGGCCAATTTACTAATGTAGCTAAATGATCAGATTTGCAAACAAAGGTCACTGTGTCAAATTGACTCAAATCGTTTTCTGCAGGCACGCTTTCCTGGGAAGATAAGGATGCAAACCAGTGATTTAATGTTTCCTCCAAGTAATTTCTGCAAATATATCTATCTTGATAAAGAATTAGCTCATCTGAGCAAACACTTTCATTATAACCACAGGTATCTGGGGAAACAATTTGTTTTCCACATAAAAGTTTGGTTATAATGACTTGCTTTAAATTCCACCCAGTTTTCTATACCTAAATTCTAAACTACTAGAAAGTTTGCTCATTTCCAGAGGTCTCTTTGTGCAGATGTTTTTCTTAAATAATATGGGTCCAATTCCTGAACATTAAAAGCAGAAAACACTTAATACATCTATGTTCACATGTATGTATATATATTTCTAAATAAGAATATTTCATTTTATTTTCATAGATTTAATAAAGTTATGTCTTTCTTTTTTGACACAGGGTCTCGCCATGCAATTCAGGCTGGCCTTGAGCTCACTTTGTTGCCCAGGCTGGTCTCAAACTCACAAAGATCCTCTTGCGTCAGCCTTCTGAGTCCTAGGATTACAGGTATGTGCAACCACACCTGGCTTGAAGTAACTTTTTTTTGCTAGGGGGGTACTAGGAATTGAACTCCCAACCTCCTGCTTACCAGACAGGTGCTGTGTGGCAGAGCTATATCCCCAGCCCCAAAGTTAGCTTTGTATTTTTGGTGGTTGTGGAGTTGTCAGTTGGGAACATATTTATTACCTTTGTGCTGTGATCAAATAATAAACGAATGTCTTTAAATTTATTTAATTAGGGGAACATCACGGTAACCTGAGTCTCTGACAAAAAAAAAAAAGAGAGCATAATTTTCTCAAACTATTTCTCTAGGGATTATTGTAAAGAAAACTGCATATATTTATTTTAAACTTTTTATTATTATATGTTTGAGATGCATAAAAATGTATTCACTGTGTGGTATTGGTACATATATGATCATTGAAACTAAATAATTAATAATAGTCAACTCTGTTAAAGGTGTTGAATGTTAATTGCTCAAACACATAAAAAGTGCCAACTATCTTTGCCCATGACATTTAGAGGCTATTCTATTTGAACTTCTGCTTGGTTGATCAATCAATCTCATCTCTATATGGAGGAACAGGAAAAGGAGCTGAAGGGGAAACGGATGAGAAACGCATTCAGATGTGTTATGTGCATGAACCATCTGGGCAGGAGGAAGGCAATCATTATGCACTGTAAAGCCAAAGGATAAAATCTGAACAAGGATTGCTTGTTTAGTCTTTCGGTTTCTTACCCTAAAAGGAAGAGTAGACACTTTAAAAGGAGGTCATATAACCATTTATTGTCGCTGCTCCACAGAATGTAAACCGTTTGCTAGAGATTTATTAACTTTAAAAAGAAAATTGTTTGATCATTTTCTTCCTTGTCAGTGCATAACTACTTCCTTTCCAAAGTTAGTTGTATATATTCTCTGAGTGAAATACAGTGAATTCTACTTTTCTAACATGATATATAAGAATAACACAGAGTGGGGCATGGTGTTGCACACCTGTAGTGTCAACTGCAGGAAGCTGAGGGGACAGAATCACCTGAGACTTCAAGTTTGAGACTAGCCTGGGTAACACAGTGGGTCTTTGACTGAAACACAGGTGTAAAAAAAAAGGAGATGAATGAGGAGCAGGGAAAGGAGGAAGAGGAGGAGGACCGGGAAAATGATGAGGATGAGAGTATTCAGTGTTAGAGAGTGAAAATGAGATTAGAATGTCAGTACGCATGATTTGCTACTTAAAGTCTAATATGTTTTATCTCAGGTAACTGGAGAGTTTTTAAGACTGACATTTTATGTATGTGAATATTATGAATTCACAATATAAATCTAATGGAAACTTATTAGGTAACTATACACCCACTCTTCTTTACATTTTACTTTTGAAATATTTTAACTTCTTAAAAGTTTGAAGAAAATAACACACAAATAGACCGTACAGTATAGATGTACTTTAATTGGTTGCAGATTGGCTCTTACTTTACTAGTCACAATATCCCTGTTTGATATTTGGTGTGTTCTTTTCACTGAAACATTTAAAACAAATTTAAAATATCTTGCAATGTAATCCTACATTGTTTAGTTATATTGCTCACATAACTTACCCAACAAATTTTTTAAGACAGAATTTTATCAATTTATTCTTATATCGAATCTATAGTCATGTTGTGTTGACCTTTTATATATATTTCATTATTCATCATATTGTTATAAAATTTTTTTTTTTTTTTCTTTTTGGTTTTTCTCTGGTACCGGGAACCGAACTCACGACCTTGCGCTTGCCAGGCAAGCGCTTTGCCGCTGAGCTAAATCCCCAGCCCCTGTTATAAAATTATAATTTAATGAAGAAGGAAGACAAAAAGGAAAGATCGTTTTTAAAGTAAGATTCTAATAATAAGTGTTAACTGAATCATGAAATTAAACAATGAAATCAGAGGCTAATGAAGAAGAACAATATGATTTAATGACAAATATGTCCTCATGAGTTGTTATTAAGTTAAAAGTGAATATTTATTCTATAGTGGGAAAATTACACACATTTTAATGAAAGATCACAGTGAGTGTCAACCCTGAATCCTCTCCAGGTTTCTCGGATATCGGATTTCAGAGGGAGGATCAAGAACACTCCATGGTCCCGGTACCAGAGAAAAACAAAAAAAAAAAAAAAAAAAAAAAAAAAAAACACTCCATGGTATTCCTACTTACATTATGCAGCCTGCATCCAAGCTGAGAAAGCGTCTGATAAACGCTAAAATATAACCTGCCCATACACTTTGCACATATTATGATGAAAAAAAAATATTTGAGAAATGGAAATTAAATAAAATTAAACATGTAAGATAACTGAGGACATTGATTTCAGGAAGAGGGGTTAGTGTGTATTTTGTTTCTATGTCAGAAAAACTGACACTGTATTTCTGCTTGCCTTTTACTCAACGCAACTTAAAAAGGACCAATAACATATAAATTACAAGCTCCATGGTAATCAAACTTAGAATAAAATAATGTATTCTTATTCCTGTGATTAAACAGTTCACAAATGTCAAAGTGTGATATTGAGTGTTGCCCATTCCCATGACCAAGTTACCGAGTCTCCAACTCCTTCATGTTTGACATCATTTAACAACCCGTGAGAAATGCATACATCCCTAGAAACTGAAAAGCTGAGTGACAGTAATAAGTGAAGAAGTCCATAAAAGAGTAAATACAAAAGCTAAGTATCATTTCCAGGTGGTACACCTGTACTACTAGAGAATGTTATGTGTAGTTCACTTTAAAAATTACTCATGCAAGAAATTCTTTATTATCATTAGAGAAAGCCAATCATTTGTTACAATGTGAAAGTTCTCTATTGTGTTCGTTTGACCACCTACACATGGCAGACTCTGGGGACCTGATGTCCATTTGACATGAGATATTAATCCTTATTAGTATCTTGAGACGTTGTGAAGATGATTTTTATTCATTAAAGTAAAGGAAATTTGTCAGACTGACCATTTTTTAGCCACTATTCCATGAATAGCTTTTTGAAAATAGCTTAGATTTGTTACTTAGGATTGTTTATATATAATTTCACTTCTACACAGTCAAACCAGGTAAAAATAATAGGTCAGGAGAGGAGCTCTGGAACTTCTGATGCATAAAATTTATAAAAATTGGAAGAAAATATAATGTACTCAAAATATTTTCACCATATACACAGTATTTAGTTAAACAGTAACAAATGCTAAATGTTTTAATAATACATTTCATAATTATCAAATTAGATCTGCAGATGCTGGTATGTGAACACATTACTTATCAATGATTTATTTTTTTACTTTTGAGATAATTCATTTTTTCATAGTTTTTTTCAATTGAATATCTGTGAAACTCCTGTACAGGAGGACTTACAAAAGTAAATTTCTAAAACTTTTATTGTATATCCTTAAGATATGTGTAGTTCCTTACACAAATATACAGATCATATAGTGAAATGCTCCATCAGAATGTCAACCACACCAAACTTTAAGCATTAAATTTAAAGAACACTTCACAGAATATATAAAGTTTTTCTGGGGCTGGGGATTTAGCTCAGTGGCAAAGCACCTGCCTGGCAAGTGCAAGGTCGTGAGTTCGGTTCCCGGTACCGGAGAAAAACCAAAAAAAAAAAAAAAAAAAAAGTTTTTCTATAAGACCATAATGAAATATTGAGCATTGAAATTAAAAAAAAAAAAAATCAGTGAAGAGTATAAGGCACTAATTTAATAAAAGAACCCAGGATGATCAATAAACTTCTGGAAAAATTCAAAATCTCACTTATAAAAATGAACTAAGGGGCTGGCAATATAGCTCAGTGGCACAGAGCCTGCCTGGCAAGCAAGAGGTGCTGAATTCGATTCCCAGTTCAAAAACAGAAAAGAACTGAAAGTGAAATAATAAGAGATGAAACTAAGCATCTATCGTAATGGTCAAATAACCATCTGATTTCAAATGATTAGCACTGATGTCAAGAAATGTGAATTGAAACCAGTAACGAGGCTAGAAGTTGGCATATCTGTACACACATGATTACATACATATGAAATTCTGATCCTCATATTCTGGGAAAACATTTGCAGAAATACACAAAGATATGCACAAGAACCTACAGAATCCTTCATTTATAGTTAGAAAAAGTAAATCAACAGGAAAGACAATGGAAAAACACCTACATACACACAATGGAATTATTCAACAGGAAAATGTGTGAAACTTAGCTACAACCATCAGTATGCATAAACTATGAGGATACAACATTGACTCACAAAGTTAGATTGCAGAAGGATACACACAGTAGAAGTCCATTTTATAAACTGTAATATCTTTCAAATTATATTAGTTAACTGCAAGATAAAGCATGAAATAGGTACACAGGGATTTCAAATTTACTAATTTTTAAGACCATGTTCATTAAATTTCTTTGTATCATTACAAAAGAAATTTCACAATATACTCATACTGTAATTAATTTATAATTGATTTGTTGACAAAACAGACTAAATACTAAATCCAGTATTTGTAGATTTCAAAATCTATTTCCACTTGATCTTATAGATAATATAATTTACATAAAACCATTGGGGCTTTTAAATCCTAAGCTATCTCATTGTAAAAAGGCAAAATGCATCTCCAGTTTTCTGGAGATCTGTTATTGTAGATGACATTAAAATTACATGGACTTTGAATGACAATTAAATGTAAGGATTCTATTATAAATCAACAACATTTTAGACTAACTTGTTTACAGGCAGGTGAAGACACACACATTATTTTTTGAGCTAATATTACTTACTGTTTTGTTTGTATTTCCAACAAAATTTGAGAAGATAAAATGAAATGCAGCTCTCTTAAAAATACAATATCTGGGGGCTGGGGATTTAGCTCAGGGGTACAGTGCCTGCCTGGCAAGAGAGAGGTCGTGAGTTTGATTCCTGGTAACAGGAAAAAAAAAAAAAAAGATACGATATCTGGGGAGTGTAAGTACATGAAACCAACCCCATGCAATTCAAATCAAAGCATATCTTTTCAAAAAGAACATTTGATAACATAATAACTTTTATAAGTGGGGCTTACAGTAACTGTGCTATATTTATTTATGACTTTAATGTATCTATTTCTTTCATGGAGTTTTGAACCCAAGTTAATAACTCTAATTATAACCAGCTACCTGTAATAAGTAACTTTGAAAAAAATTATACATATATTTCCTTTGAAAACATATGGTTTGAGAGCTATGATTTTTCAAATTATTATAGCTCAATAATTTATTATTTCTGCCTTGTACCAAAGGTCAATTTAAAATAATGTTATAGTTTTTAAAATACAATATTTCCATTTGGCCTCACATTTGCACAACAATAAAAGTATATGTGATTAAACTATGGTCTGTGCTTAGGCAGACAATATTATTTTAATAAGAAGAGCATACGTAATTTGATGTGATTATTAAGTGTTCTATTTAGAAATTCAGTGGAAAAAATCAAGGGACATTTCATTGCAGTAGTTGGAATTATTACTAAGTTGTGTATATTTTTTTCTAGAAAATAGCGCAAGAAGACTGAATTCAAAACAAATTATCAAGGGGCTGGGGATTTAGCTCAGCAGCACAGTGCCTGCCTGGCAAGCGCAAGGTCGTGAGTTTGATTCCTGGTACCGGGAAAAAAAAAAAAAAAAAAAAAAAAATCCAAAACAAATTATCAAATTGTAACTGCTTAATGACCTATTTTCTTGAATAGTTTTCAGTTAATAAAGCAATAGAGAAAGAGAAGTCTTAATTTGATTTTAAGAAAAACAAAGTTAGGTAAATCCATTGGACGGAAGCTAAGTATGTATTATAATGTACTCTGAAATAAATAGACCTGACTTTACACTGAAATACTATATTCAAAAATATTCAGTTACTGAGCTTTTGTCATATCCTAGGATGAAAGCCAGACACAGCGACGCAATTTTAAAAAGATATGGAAGAATCCTCAAAGAGTTTATAATTTAAATGTCTATGAGGTAGGGTGCACTGTTTCTAGACAGTAGAGATTTTATTATTAGCATAGTTGTAGGATAAGTAATGTTTTGTTTTGTGAGAAATTAAAAGTGACTGAAACTCAAAACATAAACATTTTAGTAATAGGAAGCTGTTAAAAGTTATATTCAATTCTTCAATGTCATTTAGAAAGAGATGAAAAATGACAATAGAGATTATAGGATGACTAAATTGGGCATTACGATATGTGGTATCTTCCTTGGTCTCTGATTCTGACTTCTCATTTTTTCTGACTAATCACTTATTCTGTGAGTCTTATGCTTTTTTTTAATTTGGCTAGCCATAAAATAGAGAAAATAGATCAGGCAAATTTCAATCAATGTCTATGGGAGAAGTAGATCGCAGTAAAAGGTTTGACAAATAGTTCAATTTAACATAGTTAATTAATTATTAAACTTTTAACAATTACTTTGTAAATATTAATTAAAATTGTACATAAATAAAAATAATACTTGAAATAGAACTTTTTAACAGTCAATATCCTCTGTTTGTTTAGATTGTCCTGACATTAGCACTCAACTTGATTATTTGGAGCAAATCAAACAAAGTGTACCAAATTTTTTTCTTTAGTAGTTTTGAATAGTTCCCACAGATTTGGAAGCTGCTCTTTTGAATAATTTCATGGAAGAGAAAAAGTGAAGTGCTAAATGAACAATACTGTGGGTCAGGGGATCTAGCTCAGTGGCTGAAGCACCTGCCTAGCAAGCACCAGGTCCCGAGTTCGATTCCTGGTAACAAAAAAATAAGAAAATATTATGAATTGATTACTTTGATGCATCCACATCCTATGAGTGGATTTGGGTCGATGTATTAGGAGATTAGTGAACATATTTCATACCTTTATAGTGTTTTTTTTGAGATCTAATTTAGCTGTTTTCATAATGACAATATAAAAGAGTAGTAATTTGTGTACAATCCTGATCCATTTCCAGTATTTGTCTTGTATTTCAGCCAATATGAAGATGATTTCTCTGAAAATTTCTGTACTTAAATAGGGACAGATGTAGAAAAAATGCCAACTTTGCACAACAGGACTGATCTAAAACATGCTACACTTACTGGCAGCTTTTCTTTAAGGGGGAGTTTTTCAAATTTATTCACCCCTGAAAAATAGATATCTATACCACAGGTATGATGTTTATCAAATAATATTGTAGCTTAATTTAACATTCAAATTAACGTAATTTAGTTCAAAATTTCAGTTACTTTTGACAAAAGAAATCTAAAATTAGTTCCAAATGAACTGGTAAACTTGCTTTCCCAAGTCAACATGACTTACTCTGCCAAATTCTTGGTGATATGATCCTCTGTCATCAACCCTATCAATACTTACACTGGTAACCTGTCCTATTTGAGAAACACAATAATTTTCTGTGACTGTAATTTCTAGCAAGTGATCAATCCAACTTTGCTAAATGTCTTCCTGATAGTTTTGGCCTTATGATGTCGATAACATTCAATATACACATTGTAAAGACAAGGCATAGTAAACCTGAGCAAGGGTACAATACTTAAGCAAAAGCCCTGTGTGTCAGATTTATATGATACTTGTGACATAACTGAGTTCATTCCTTAAATTTATAGACAAAACATTTGATTAAGGGAGGAGATAAATGATCAATATCTAGTTTCTATTTAACATTGAAAGGTGAAACACTTTCTCTTATTTATGTTATCTATTATAAAATTCCATCAGCACAATAATATAGCCAAAAATCATCAGTCTGTAAATCAAATACATTTAAATTTGAGTACATATAAAGTTTTGTGAAAATCAGTACTTTTATTCTAACTTGTAGAATTCAATTGGACAATAGATCTGTCTCATTATGAGTGATTGATTGGTTTTTGTACTGTTTTAGATTCAAGCTGCAACTTCAGTTCTTCTTTAGGCATCCTACCTGCTCACCTGCCTGCAAAATTTTGGAATTGTCTGTCTTTTTCATCACCTGACCCAATTTCTTAAATCTCTCTGCCTGAGTTTTTATTTGTTTGTCTCCTTCCTACCCTCTTTCTCCTTCCATTTGTCAATTTCTCAGTTTTTCTGTCTGTCTATCTATCTATCTATCTATCATGTATCTATCATCTCTCTATCTACCTACCTATCTATCTACGATCTATCTATTTCGTGTCTCTATAAATAAGATGAATCCTGGTGCTGCACAACGTTCAATGGAAAAGCAAGCTCATCAAAACATTACATTTTGTCCTCATTCACTTTATTCACTGGATCTTCTGATTGCTGGCTCTTCCTCACAGTCCAAATGACAATGAAAGGGTAATGATTTGAATCATCACAGGACACTGAGATAGTCAAGACAGCACAACTAATGACACACACAAAAGAACACTGTTTCAGAAAGCGGCAGGAACTCTGTGGTGTTTTGAATGTGAGACGCCAAGTATTTAGAGGAAGTGAAGACAGTGTCTCTTCTGCTGTAATAAACTTTATAGTTTAACCATATTCCATGCTGTTCCATCACATCTCATATACGTATCAATAATCTCTGTGTGTGATTGTGGTGTGTGTGTGTGTGTGTGTGTGTGTGAGATTGTACTGATCTCCTCCCTCCATAAACATAGAGACAGATTTCCTGGGAGATTCTTTAATTTACTTCTGTAAAGCATGGATTTTTTCAAGTTTAGTGAAATTCTTACCTGGTTGGGCTTGGGTGGATCAGCATGGATAGCAGGAAGTGCATTGTAAACTTGAAACCTGACCTTCTTACATAGATGTCACAGGTTAAAGAATGTCATAATCAAAGCAGATTTGTGTCATTTCTGAAATCAATATATCACTGACACAAAACCAGAGTCTATAACATTGTCCTGGGGTGATGGTGGTTCACAATAACATACTTGAAAATCTCACTTCAAGAATATAGAAAAAGTAAGTCTACTGAGCCCCGAAGTAAAATAGAAAATTATCTTTTTGTTATTTTAGTAAAATTATTCTTGTTGATTTAATTTAGACAATGAGGACATTCAAAGTTAGACTAAAACCAATATAATTTTGCAATACAAAATTAGGAAAAATATTAATATTTGGGTAAAGATGATATATTTTTGTTTTTCAATGAGATTAACTCATTGTACAAGGTAGTTTAATGAGGACTGTATAAAAAGTTGGAAACAAATACAAAATTAAGATATATGTAGGGTATTTTATATTTACTATATCATTTCATTATATGGTCTACTGTACTTAATAATTACTTCAAGTATTTATTATTTTATATACACTAAATAATTTAATGAACACAGCATGTACACAGAGGAACTAGAATATTTAGAAAACCCTTGGACTACTGAAAATAAAAAAAAAATAGCAAATCAACTCATGAACCATAAATAAATATAGTATTAAGAAGCTCTGAATACTCAGTGTATATTAGTTGATTACATACAGATTTGATCATTTTATTATTTTATTATTAATTCAATAAAATCTGTGTTAAACATCCATTACTTTAACACTCAATAGCGACAGCAGAATGACTGGCTAGTTCATGTCTAGCTGAACAAGCACACAGACTTTGCATTTGTGTGTGTGTGAGTGTCATGCTGAGGTGGGAGGCCTGGGCAATTACTCTGCAACATGTTAATGCCATGGGACCTGCAAGCAAAAAGCTTTGTAGGTATGGAAGAAAATCAAACTATATTCTGAGATAGAAAAAGATTTGAAAAGAGAATTATATTCTAAATTTATTTAGAAGAATGGGAGTTTTCCTAGGAAAAAAGTAGGAACTATGTCCTACTACTTTCAGAGATGTACAAGTATTTTCTGAAAATATATTCTAAATTTAGTTGGATGAACAGGATTCTTCTAGCAAAAATAAGATTGTATGAGAGTTGTGAGAAATTTTTGAGCTAAAAAATGGACAAATGTCTTTAAATTCAAGTAGTGTGTGATCTAAGTGTTAAATTTAATATACACAGCACATATGTTTGTAATATGTAATATAAAATATATAATATATACAGTATAATGTACAATATACAATATATATATTCATTACAAAGCAATGCATCACTTAATATCTGAATGATGAGGGGTTTTTTTGAACTAAGGGTAAAATGCAGGGGTGCTCTACTACTGAGCTACACCTCCACCCTTTTTCACTTTTTATTTTGAGACAATTTATTTTGCTAAATTTCCTGGTGGCTATGTTTGCATTCACAGTCTTCTCAAGTAGCAGGGATTACAGGTATGGGCCACCACGACCAGTTTCTTTCTTTCTTTTTTTTTTTTTATTTATCATTTTTTCACTCAAATACACACTCTTTGATATTATGATTTCAGAGAAAGGTGCAAATAGTCTCTAGTTACAAACATCATACAGAACACATTTGAATTATGTGATACCTTCTTTAAGTAACCCTTAACACTAGACTTAGCGTACACAAATGAAGAAAGGAGCAGCATCTTCTGTTGGACTAGATAGCCGTGATAAACCAAGTATCTACAAAGAAAGAATACTTTTGAAATGGTGAAGAAATAGTGTAGAAAATGTAAAGCTCTTCCATAGAATGATTCCTTTCAACTGTTTTTCACCCACTAATTCCTATGAAGGCAAGTGGATAAGTGGCATAAACTTACATAAACTTTTCACCTTGGGTGAGTGACATAACCTTATGTAAACCTTTATTGTGTTTGGACTATGCATTATTTACCTAACACACAGTCCATATTTATTGATTATAAAGGGTCATTCAATTAATATTTATGTCCTGTGCAGCCTGTTTGTTTTGGGTAAGAGTGGAAACATACATTTTCTCACTAATATTATGAAAACTACTTGCATTCAATTTAGGGTCATTAATTTACAGAACAGGTTATTATTATCAACCCAGCCTGTATACCAGTGAAAGACAATCTTTTTAAAATATTTGAACCATTCATTAAATTCCCATTGTCTATGGCTATGATTGCACATCTTTCATATGTCTCTTGGCTCTGTGCATGTATTTGTGTGTCTTCACATTTTACAAAATTTCTTTTTATTCCATTTTTTGCCCTCTTTCCCAGTGGCAGAGATTGAAGAAAAAAAGCACAAATTTCATATTTTAATTTTGAAGAAATTCTTAAATGTAAGAGAATAAATATTTTTCCATGGGTCCAAAGGTGTTTTCTCAATTGGTTACACTCTCTTCAAATTTTATGTTGAATTTTCCACATTGTGTTACGTATTTTCCTTCAAGAGATTCAGTATTATGTTGTTAAAAACATTTCATAAATCTGAAATTTTTAAACATGGGTCTGCGTTTTCATTTCATTTGCTGCTGTATGTGTAAGTGATGTTGATTAATGAAGCTTAGGTCTTGCAGCCTTATGGCTTGCTACTATCTCCACAGGTTCATTAATCAACACACAGTAAAAGTCACTGTCAGAGTACACAAAATAGAGGTCTTCCCGTAGGGATATGCTCTTTCAGAAAGGAAAAGAGAGTTTACATTGCTGCAAGGAGACATATCTCTACAAACAAAAGAAGACCCAAAACAATGCTACAGTTCTCCCACACTGAATATTTCTAACCATTCTTAAATTATGCCAACTTCAGAAAGAACTTCCACATACTCCTGCTGCAAATTAAAAGTTATGAGAGCTAAATAAAATTAGGAGTAGATTGAACTATATAAACATAATGTATTTGGCATCCATCAAGGAAATATATATGTCAAGAGACTTGTATTTGTCACCTTTGAATTTCTCGAATTTCTATTTTTAATTCAAGAAGATAAGCTATTTTTAATCTCCATGTAAAATCCATTTCTGCTCCTAAATCAACTTCATATTTGGAAAGTTTTTAATCATTCCACAGAGAAGTTTTATTTCAACAGATTTTGCTGAATTGAAATAATTTGTTTGCAGTGTCAACTCCTAAAAAGAGTGAAAATCCAGAAATGCAAGTAATTAAGAATATATCCCTAAAGCTACCTGTTCAATTTTCTCAGTAGATAATATATTTTTTAACTGTTTAGAGTGGTCTTCAAACACAATTTTGTGCTCAGAGCCAGATTTTTAAAAGGGATTCGTCAGGTGTTTTGGCGTGTAAATTTAATCCCCATTGATGTGCTTTTCCACAAAGGGCAGTGAGTTTAGATCCCAAGGTAGGAAGTGATTTAAATGCAGAAACTTCTTTCAGGATTGAAGCAAATACAAGTTGTTGAAAATCAGAGACTCTAAGACAAAAGTATAATCATTTTTATAAACCATCATAGCACTCAGGAGGATTGCTTTGAGGCAGGATTGTCGAGTTAAAGGCCAGCCTGGACTATAAAGTGAGGTCAAGGCCAGAGTGCCAGGCTAAACTACATGATGAGACCCTGCCTCAAATAAATAAATAAATAAATAAATGAATAAGAGTGGGGGATTGTTTCTACAGAGTGAATAAGAGAAGCTAGTTCAGAAATTATCTTTACTATAATAATTTTTAAAATTTAGCTTTGATGGTTTATAGAAAACCATTATAGGTTTATCTTAGGGTCTTTGATTCTCAATCACTTGTATATGCTTCAATCCTGAAAAAAGTTTCTGCATTTAAATCGCTTTCTGCTTTGGGATCTAAATGTTACTTCCCTTTGCGCAAAAGCACTGGGATGTTTATCAGTGTTCCAGTTTAGAATTAGCAAAACTTCTAGTTAGAATAGAGCAAAAATTCAAAAATAGCCATCTCTCTACTCTTGTTTGAGACATGAGAGAAAATTTTTTCACAATAAATGAATATATTTCAAAGAGACATTTTCCTAATTTTTGAAAAGATTTAAATTGAAATTAAATCATGTTTACCTATTTAAACTAAAACACATTTAACAAAATTTTCTAAAAGTCTGAGTCACTTTTTTGATCAGATAACATCATTAAAATATTAGTCATTATTAAAATTTAAGAAAAAAGTTATCTCTATCTCTGAAGACCAAAATTTATTTTTCACCTTTACAATTTCACTATTTCACATAGAACTTGGCCTTTAACATAATATCCATTAATAAATTATAAATAAACTATGTATTTGCAGTCCATCACTTTTATAACAAAATAAAAATTACTTAACATAATTGTGGGTTTTCAGATTTACAATTTTTAAAGAAGCAAATAGCTTATTGCCAATATTAGTTTATTTGTTCATTCATGTGTGACCAATAGACATATACATCTGTTTAATTTTCTTGAAAAAACAGATTGGGGCATAAGTTTTATACAAATAGTTGCTTTTATACCTTGCAGATTATTACTTTAGCAGTAATAGGAAAAGCTGGCTGTCAGCTATATAGATCACTACAGACACCATAGGATTTCGGGGAAAAGTAAACATTCTGTAACCTAATTCATCCCTATAAATCTTCCCTCTTCTAGTATGAATGGCACACATAAATAAAACAGAATGAATATTTAGAGGAACTGTGAATGATTGTGATCAGTCAGCTGTTTATTTCAGTTCCTTCAGTTGTTCCATTTTAAAATATATTTTGAGTCTTCTCTGAAGTGTGTCTTCCAGTTTTGGATGATGTTACACAATGTACTGTACTCAAAAAAGAAACAAAAAAGGAACCTCTATTTTTTTTTCTAAGCAAAGCTCAAAACTTTACCAAGAAGCTTGGTCGCACTCAATCTCATTTATCATTGCAAAGATTAAATATTTTTGCATGCTCTGGAATCGATATAAATTTCCTGTTTCAGCAACAGAAATTGAAACTAAAAAGTGCTTGGAGCACAGGGTAAGCACAATTTATATGATGAGGCTTTTGCCAATGAAACTTTTCTTTCTCTTTCTGATATCTTTCTTTTCTTTGGCTCTGCAGTTACCAAGCCAACGCTCTCCAGATCTACCACCACTGTCCTCTTCATTTCTCATTGCTCCCCTTGTACTGACCTATTTTCCTCCATTTTTAGCTCCAATGTAGAATTGAAAAGCTTTCTTAGCTGTGATTCTTAGCAGCAATGGGCAGCTTTCCTTTGGAAATAAGTGACTGCAATTGGCCACCTAATAGACTCTGCAGATTTTTGTGCGGAGTAATTGAACCTATTAATTTCCCTACTTCTCAGGCCAAAATGCCCTTCTAGGTTAAAACTGATGAGGGGAGGGAGCCAAGCCTCGAGGAACAGTCTCAAATAGCAGACAAGGGACTGGAGAAGATGATGGCTTTTGGAGGAGGGGATTATGTTTTAAAAAATTTTTTTTGAACCTGGAGAATTCTATTCTGAAGTCAAGGCCAAGCTATAATGACTGGAGCTGAAATGAAATGACTTCACCTCAATTCCCTCTGGGGTAATGAATCCAAAGTTTGAATGTTATATGATGATATCTTCTGAATTAGAATTGTCGTTGGATTCCTGAATTGCTTGTTTATCTTTACCTGCTCTTTATTACTTATGTTACACTGAAATCATGAATGGGATTTAATGGAGCAGCATGACAAATGTCATAGGGCACACACTGTCTTATAATAAAGCAATCAGGTTAAGTGTGAAGCATTGGAATAGAATAGGAACTTTCAATTACTTTATCCATGTGCTTCCATCCAAAAGCATTCTTTTACACAGAAAAGATTATAAAAAGAGCTTCCCTAATGCTATGGATAAAATAATATCAAAGTGATATAGATCCTCCTGATATTTCCCTATGCCTTAGAAGTATATATGTGGTTCTTGGCTAATTTATAATATACTCTAAAAAACTACATTTTGGAAATAGCCATGTCATATGAAAACTACTAAATTTTTCCTTTACAATCCAAGTTTAATATCAGACCCATATTGTAAACTTTTAGAACACTGTAACATATTGATAAATATAGTACTTCCACTTTAAATATTATGTCAGAAGCAACCATAGAGAACAACCATAGAGAAGTTCCATCATATTTAAAAATACCAGAGATATTATCCTTCTGAATTCTATTCTGAAGTCAAGGCAAAGCTGTAATAAATAGAGATGAATGGAAAAGAGTTCAGTTCAGTTCCTTCAGTACTTCACTGATTTCTATGACTCACTCCAGATTTATTAAGCCCAAAGAGAAAATCGAGGTAGGACAGGATTTGTTAAAATCAGATGATTCACAGAAAATTGGTTTTCTCAGTCAAGTGAGTTCATGATCATAGTAGTGGTACAAGGTTTCTATATTTATAGAACTGCCAACGCACAACTCTAGGAACAAATTGTGGGTGCTTTCATTCTAGAAATTATTTGAGAAAACATAAACAGTACTATCATAGCATTATGTGCTATTGTTAGGATTAGCAATATTTTCGGTGAAATAGTAGAAATTCATATAAATGTGTTCAATTTGCTAGAAGAACAAATAAAAGAAGCAAAAATGGTTAGTATTGACCCAAATGTAAGAGATTTTCAACAATATACAGAGCTTCGAAATAATGGAAAGCAAATAACTTTTAAGTACCATGATTTGGTATTGAATTGCATCCCAAAGCATTATTTGAAGGTAGACAGATGCCTGCAACAAGACCTCAACTGTCTTAATTTTTCATTTTTCCTTCTTTTTTAATATTGGTCTATCAGAAATAGGCAAGTTCTCCACTGAAAATTTGCCCCCAAAAATTTAATTTACAAATACATAAGTGTTGGGACTGGGGATTTAGCTTTAGTTTGTTTAGTTTTAATAAAATTTAAATAAACTTTACAAGTTTAAGTAAATAATAATATAGTAGGCAGTCTATGAAAATGATCCATAGTTAAGTGCTACAGCCTTGGCGTGGAAGATACAACCTTTAATACTTGCCTTTATGCATTGCCTGTAGCAAACCCAAGGAATGGGTTTCATTGTTTTCTTCTGAGTCTCCATCTTTCTATAGCAATTTGTACTTTTTTGAGCTGAGTCTGTTTGTCTACTCTTCATGTTCACTCACTTTAAGAGTCTCTAATGAAGAAATCTTTCATTGTTTTTTCAGGGGGGTATCATCTTTTATTTTGAGAAATGTTTACATTCTCAAGAGTCAATCTGTGCTTAGAGCTGATTATAACTTTACTCATCCTTTTGAATATTTCATTTAGTATGCAGACGATAGTAATGGCAGGTTGTATACATGCTTGATGCTAGCCCATTGCTACTAATTTTTTTTCTATGGAACCCGTGTGATTTTCTGCCTCCTCTGCTTATGACTACAATTATTTTTCAGACATTTGAGTTAACAGAACTTCTGAAAAACTTTCTTAAACAAATTATTGCTTGTTTGTTCATATGTGATTCTCATATTCAGAATATAAAAGTTGTTGATAAAAAGATGTTATATGTAGAGAAAGCTTAAGCAAATATAAAAATAAGATAATCATTAACATTTTTGAGAATATTTGAAAAATATTATTTATATAAAGGTTGTTTGATATGTATCATCTGTCTATGAGAAAGAATTTTAAAAATGGAAAGAAAATGGCATGAACACTCACCTAATTTCTCTGTCTATTGCTTTTATTTTTCAAGTGTATTGAATAATTTATTTAACATCTGTGAAAAACTCGCTATGTTTTATACTGTAGAATGTTGGAAAAATTGTCTTTTCTGCAAAAGGGCCAGAAAGTTTTAAAAAATTCTTAGCAATATCCTGTAGAAGTTTGGCAGACAAAAATGAAGAACACTTTCAGAAATGACTCAGAATGTTTCAGAAAGAATGATTATTATTAAAAGTCTTTTCAAGCTTAATATGAGGAGAAAACTAACAGTTTGCAACCGTCACATGCACACACACACTATGCTGAAATACCAAACACATCAGAGCTGATTGTGCTATTGTCAAAAGAACACATTTTGTCTATATTTATTATGGAGATTGGTCTGTAGTTGTCATTCCAGGAATGCAGAGTTGGTTCAGTATTCACAAATCTATACACGTTGTACGCCATATCAATGGAGCCAAAGACAAAAAGCCCATGAACATCTCAATAGATGCAGAAAAAGCTTTCAACAAGCTCCAACATGCATCCACGATAAAAACTCTACAGAAAATAGGAAAAGATGGTCTTTAACGTAACCTGATCAAAGCCATCTATGACAATCCAACAGCCAACATCATTCTAAATGGACAAGAACTGAAAGCTTTTACTTTAAAATCGGGAACAAGACAAGAATGTCCGCTGTCACAACTGCTGTTCAATATACTTCTGGAACAATTAGCCAGAGCAATTAGACAGGAGAAAGAAATAAAAGGAATAAGGATAGGAAAGGAAGAAGTAAAGCTATCACTATTTGCAGATGACATGATACTTTACATGGAAGACCCCACAAACTCCACAAGAGTGGATTCCTTTAATTAATCAACAAATTCAGCAGTGTAGCTGGATACAAAGTCAATACCCAAACATTGATAGCATTCCTATACACAAACAACAAACAGACTGACAGAGAAATTAAGGAAGCCATACCTTTCACAATAACATCCAAGAAATTGAAATATTTAGGAATCAGCCCAACAAAAGAGGTAAAAGATCTATTGAATGAAAACTACAGTACACTGTAAAAAGAGATTGAAGATTTCAGTAAATGGAAAAATATTCCTTGCTTATGGATAGGAAGAACCAACATTGTGAAAATGGCCGTACTTCCAAAACTGCTATACACATTCAATGCAATTGCCATTCAACTACAATTAGCATACCTCACAGATCTAGAGAAAACATGCCTTCAGTTCATGTGGAACCAGAAGAGACCCAGAATAGCCAAACCAATCCTGGGCAACAAGGACAAGTCAGGTGGAATCACAATCCCTGACCTGAAATTAAACTACAAAGCTACTGTCATAAAATCAACCTGGTACTGGCTAAAAAACAGACCTGTGGATCAATGGAACAGACTGGAAGGAACAGCCAAAACCAAAAACACACTTAGCCACCTAATCTTTGATAAAGGGGCCAAACAAACTGACTGGAAGAACGATAAACTTTTTAATAAATGATGCTGGAAAAATTGCTTTTCCACCTGCCCAAGACTGAAAAGAGGCCCAAGTCTATCACCATTCACCAAACTCAAGTCAAAATGGATCATAGATCTCAATATTAAAACAGAAACACTAAATCTATTGGAAGAGAAAGTAGGTAAAAACCTTGAAGACATAGGGGTAGGCAGAGAGTTCATGAACAAAAACCAAACTGCACGTGAAACGCTTGAAAGAATCAACAACTGGGATCTCATCCTACTGAAAAGTTTCTGCACATCTAAAGAAATCACCAGCAGAGTAAAAAGAAAACCTACAAACCTGGAAAAAAACTTTAGCTGACTGTCCCTCAGACAAAGGGCTTCTATCTAGAACATAGAAAGAATTAAAAAATATCAGCACCCCCAATTCAAAGACCCAATCAAAACTGGGCAGCTGAGATGAATACACACTTCTCAGATCAGGAAATACAAATGGCAAAGAAATACATGAGAAAATGTTCAACATCATTAGTCATTCAAGAAATGCAAATTAAAACAACATTGAGATTCCACCTTACCCCAGTAAGAATGGCTAGCATTAAGAATACAACAATTAACAAATGCTGGCGAGGCTGTGGAGAAATAGGAACCCTTCTCCACTGCTGGTGGGAATGCAGACTGGTGAAACCACCATGGAAATCATTTGGAGATTCCTCAGAAAACTAGCTCTAGAGGTCCCATCCAACCCAGCTATTCCCCTTCTGGGTATTTTCCCAGAAGATCTAAAAACATTATACCACAGCGATGTATGTGCATCTATGTTCATAGCAGCACAATTTGTAAGTGCTACATTGTGGAAGCAACTCAAATGTCCATCTACCAAGGATTGGATAAGAAAATTATGGTACTTTCATATAATGGAATATTATTCAGCTATAAAGAAAGATAAACTCGAGGCTTTTATACGTAAATGGTCATGACTACAGACCATACTCATAGGTGAAATAAATCAGACCTGCATGTGCAAGCACCTCATTGTCTCACTCGTGTAAAACCTGAAAGAATTAATAAAAACTAGGAGATATGATAGACATTGTAAAATGATAGGAAAGCACTCAAGGGTAAAGGGCAACTGGGATGTGGGAAAAGAGAAGGGAAAGAAGGAGAAATTTTGTATGTATGTATACACAGGATAGTTAACATAGTTGTTCTACTGTCTTCTATTTCTTTGCTGAAAGAACCTATTAATGAGGCCTTGATTTATCAGTATTGAATCTCTCTATTTGTTTTCATGAGAAATCACTTTGAAGATGTGAATATGTAATACAATAAGTATTGTTAATTTCTTACCACTGTGTTTGTAACTCTGTAATTTCTGTACTGTTCTTTTGCTATTTTGTAAAAGGCTGTCTGTCTGTTAATGTTTTCCTCCTTTTATTTCTAGGATAAAAAATAAAAGGATGCAAGTAAACTGCTTGGAAACTAGTTGTTTTTCCCAATTTGGGCTGTTCTATAACTGCTATCCTTCTTGAAGTCTAGAATCTCAATCGTGTGGCTGGGTTTTGCTTTTACATACCTAGTCCCGAATAAAAACCTTGGACTCTGAGTCATGAATAAAAGTGAGACTCATTTCGTTGAATGTTGCAGTGTCTAAAAGTTCAACACAATTTGTTGAATGCATTCTTTGAGAGCCCTATATGAATTGGGTTAAAGCTGAAGGAGAAAACAGGAATTTTGTGCCTTGGTTTTTCCAAAGGAGTCTTATAAGGTATATTAATAAATTATAGCTGTGATCACAACTGACACAGACTGCAGGGAGTAATTAGAGTTTGTGCATGCCCTTAGGACACACACACACACACACACACACACATACGCACGTGCACACACACACTACACTGCTGATAACAGCAAAAGTAGTTACTTTGTACTCTGTCTTCTCGTTGTGTCTTCCATTCAATTCCATTTTACTCTATAACATTCTGGTTAATTCAATTTTAATTCACTCAACTCTGTAACACTTAAATTAAAAGCCATGTATCTTGCATTATGCAATTGCATGATCCACTAATGTGACACTATTCCAGATAGCCTACTCTGCTATCTACCTTAAGTGGTTCAGTATCAGCTGCAGAGAAAAACAGATAAAAATCTTTTCAAAGGATTTTAGTGGTAATCAATGATAAGGATCATATATGGGGAATAATAGGTTAGTTATCTAATGCAACATAAGAAATTATCCCAAAACTTATCGCCTCAAACAATAATTACCGAGTATGCCATGATTTCTACTAGTGCCTCTAGCTCAAGTTCTTTCAGTGGGCTTCAGTCAAGGTGCTCATTATCTGTGGCTACAGGCACTTCAAGCTTCAACAGGGGAATCTGCTGAAGAGCAGTCACACAGTAAATTCACTATGTGGCAATTGTTTCATTCATAGACATATTGTGGCTACTGGATTCCCATTGCAAGCTCAATACCAGGATATAAAATGACATAAACTGATGTCTTTTTGGTGATCTAAAGAAGGAAATAGCATACAAATATTTGTTATCTCTTTTTTGGTGGGGGAGGTTATAGGGAACAGTACTAGGGATTAAATCCAGTGGAGTTCTATCACTAAGCTTAAAACTTTTTAAAAATTTTAAATTTTGCAACACATTCTCATCAGGGAAACCAGATGTGTGCAACTATTTCCAGACATCTTGCATTCACTACAGATGTGTAAATTCTGTCTCAGTTAGGGATGGAGATTAAATGGAGGCCTGAACAGCAGCAAGCATCTTTAAGAATCTACGTAGAATCTACCTTCCATAAGTAGGAAGAAATAAAATGTCCATGTTGATGCTACAACAGTTACTAATGTTGTCAAGATATATAATCATTTCTCTGTATATTCTAATTATTCTAAATATTTCCATTATCTCTTAAGAGATTAATTGTGTCACCTGCATGAACTTTAGTTGAAAGCCTCCCTGGTGACTATGTCAATTGTTTACTTTTGAGGCAGTAGTTAGCTTCTACACCAATTACAGTGTGTCATTAACTTGTGACTATTTCATATTATAATTATGCTGCTTTTGTACAACAAAGGCACATTTATTTGTTCCATTTTGTGTGTCACTTTATCCATGTGATTAGAAATTAGGAAGAGGACAGAAAACAAGTTAAAGAGAAGGGGAAAGAGGTGAAGCCAAGGAGAAGAAGTGTTCATCACTGTAATTCACATGTGCTCTGATATTTTTTTTTTTTTTTTTTTTTTGGTTTTTCTCCGGTACCAGGAACCGAACTCACGACCTTGCGC
>NW_004955426.1:10557737-10610391 GCF_000276665.1 Chinchilla lanigera
CAGTTATACTATGTACTATCAGTTTTGATATAACTTTATATATAAATATAAAATTATAGTTTATACATTTTATTATTAAGTATAAATATTAAGTGTAAATATTTAAATGTGCATATGCACAAAGTGTATTGATGGTAACCTATGAGGTATAATCAAAACTGAAGGTGAATATTTACATTTCAAAAACATTATTACGCTAAAGAACACATTGCCATTAATTCCCCTTTAAAATATTCACTTGGCTTCAGAGAGACTTATCCCATCATTCTTGCCTCTTTCTGAAGCAGTTCTGGAAGTCCTCTTTTGTGAGGATCTTAAATTGTTCTGTCCTGGCTTCCTAGATAACCTGAATCATTTCAAATGTTTACTTTCACGGTCATTTTGACTTTAGGAAGAACCAGGAAAACCAGAAGTTGCATGAACCAGAATGATAAGAATATTCAAATTGAGAAGTATTTTAAGGATAACTAGCAGTGTATCCTTTACTGTAGTATTCTTTAATATATATCATATTTTATCAGCCCTTGAATCTATATAAAATACATATTATAAGCTGTGCAGTATTTATTTTCCTTATCTTTTGAAGAAAGGAATTATTACATGTATGCTTCAATTCAGTAACCCGAAGGTCATCGATCCATCAGAACTAGAATTTTTACCGAGTCTGCGTCTAGTTTACATTTCCAACTTGACAGTGCATGCACTCAAATTCAGACTCCAGGTTATGCCACTTCTTAAAACACAGATAAAACAAATTTAAGGAAAAAGCTAACTAGAGACTACTTTTTACAGCAGATATCAGGTAATTATTAAATATTATAGCTTATTTTAAGGTATCTGGATATTGGCCTAGAATTAAAATATGGTTCAAATTTAGATGTTTACTTTGAAAATGGGAGTGTAAAAATAGGAAGACAAAAGACTAAACTATAAACAATTACAAGTAAAATGAAAAAGGAAGAAAGTAAAGAAGAAATGAAATGAAACATAAATGAAAGGGAAATAAACTGCAAAACTTTAAGGAAATTTAATATTAATCTGATACTACCTCCAAGGAGTCAGATTGCAATTTTGGATCAAAAGTATATCATTCTTTATAAACAGTTAAACTTTTTCAGCTTTAGAATTTAAGTGGCCTGAAGAAAATGTTTAGAATAAAAGAAACAATGTAATTGCATATATTCCAGGAGTAAAATAACCATAAATATAAAATAATCACGTTTAAGATTTTAAAATGTGGCAACAATGTATAATAATACTTATTATCAGCATACAAATGTTAGCATGAGCATCTTTTTAGTTAAAAGAGATAAATTTATAGTTATTACGCTAAACTCTGCAGGGTTCTGGAACAAAAGAACTTATTGAATTTAATATATTTCTCATAAAAGTGTCTCAGAAGTATTAATTTCATGCTTGACACAACTTTTCATAGGCTTTGTGATTTTATATCTCAGATTTACAGCACACTAGATTTGTTGGATAATAAACTCTCAAATTGCAGAAATTTTGAAATTGAAAGGAGCTCTCTTTTTTAAATACAGAAAAGAAGTTTGGTTAGTTTAGTATGAAATATGAACCTTGAAGTGAGTTCATTTTGCCAATAATGACATAAATATAGTGGTTCTATATTTGTAACAATAAAATATAAATTAAATAGTGAATAATCTTTGCTTAATTTATTCATTCTGAGTAGCTTTATGTGAAATTAAATAAAACAGCAAAATGATCAATAATTTAATTATCTTTAGTCTTTTCTATCAAATATAAAAACAAAAATGACATGAAGATGAGTGTTGGTGGGCATAACAGCAGGCCCTAAACGTTTTACAAACACGGTATCGGTAGGCAACAGACTGTTGTGAAATCAGGTGTGGTTTACAAAGAGGCCCATTTTCCCTTAAAACAATTAGATGTAAATCATGCTAATACTTTTATGAATGGATCGGTCAGGTTAGTGCAAAGAATAGATAAAATGTTTTATAGTGAGAAGTGACATTTAGGAAATGTCACTTTGCTCACATACCAATCTATAAGTTAGTCCAAGAAGTTCTAGTGGTAAAAATTCAATTCTTACAAGTTAGGATCGCAGTGTAGTAGAATGATCCATGTAACTTCCATCCTACTAAAACTTTTCAGTATTGTAATCACCATGTTATTGTACCTAGCACCTTGTGGCACTTGAAATATATGTGTTAAATAAAGAAATCTTAAAAATGAATTTCCTTTGCAAAATTGGTTGTGATAGATCACAAAATCTCAAAAGATAGGGAATTCATTACTGTAGAAAATCAACTTACTTCTGAGAATTTTGATTTACAAATGCTTTTACTGTGTAAAATACTATTGGCCTTTAAAGAAAATCTGTCCATTGGATTCATGTTGAATTTTGTGGAATCAAAATGAATCCCTCGATGCTTGGCAATCTTTCAACTATTTGAAGATAGGTATCCAGACGAGATGCTGCAAACGTAGTAACGTATGATTTTTGTTCACTGTATATTTGACTTCTTTTACCCTATAGCCTACTTCACAATTTTAGCCAGATTTTTTCTGGTAGGGGAGATTGTAAGATCAAAGCAAATTTACTTGGCCATTTCCTCTCTTGTATTTTATAAACATCTAAATTGATTGTGTCCAATAAAAATCGGAAACCATTTCACACTACAAAGGAACAATAATTATTGTGCCTGAGTAAGAAAGTGCAGATCCAGTATGTGCTGCCTGGCATGGAACAACTGTCCTTTGCCTTTGGGACCATAAAATATCACATGGCTCTATAAAGAAGACATGTATAACAGCCATAACTCACTAAACATAAATGATCTTCCACTCTTTGATAGCTGATGCACAATTTTGCCAGATTCTTCTATGACCTTCCATTGGAGAGTTCCCATTATGTACAAGATTAATTTTAGTACAATTGTATGATGGCTATATGTGTGAATTTAGTAAAAGACTGTGAAGAAAGCTGGGCATGGAAGTGTGAACCTGTCATCTCCACACTCTGATAGGCTGAGGCAGGAAGATCACAAGTTTGAGCAAGTTTATAAATTAGATGGACCATGTCTCAAAAATAAAAATATATATATATAAATTAAAAGGCCAGGTGAGGTAGCTCAGTGAAAAGGCCACAGGTTCAGTCTCAAGTCAGAGGCAGAGGGTGGGGGGAGAAGACAGAGGAGAAAGAGACAGAGAGAGAGAATAGAAATAAATATGAGTTTGCTCACATACTTAATTTGGAATTAATATATATCAATTATTTGGTAATTATTTTTGTAAGTCTTGTCTTCTTTAAATTGAAATTTCATTTGACTCTCCTTGTAATCCACTAATTCGTAAAGTTGGACAGGATTAAATAAGAGAGAGATAGCTCCTATTTTTTATTCATTCTTTCAGATCTTATACTAGTGAGACAATACAGTGCTTACACAGGCAGGTCTGATTTATTTCACTTATGAATATGGTCTCTAGTTGTGACCATTACCTATAAAAGCCTATGGGAGGGGCTGGGGATTTAGCTCAGCGGCAAAGCGCCTGCCTGGCAAGCGCAAGGTCGTGAGTTCGGTTCCTGATATCGGAGAAAAACCAAAACACCAAAAAAAGAAAAAAAAAAAAAAAAAAAAAAGCCTATGGGAAAAAAAAAAGAGAAGGGAAAGAGGGGAAATTATGTAAGTATGCATATACGGGATAGCTAACATAGTTGAACTACTGTCTTCTATTGCTTTACTGAAAGAAACAGTTAATGATTAATTGATTGATCAATATTGCATGTCCATATTCATTTCCTGAGAAACCACTCTGAAGATATTAATATGTGATACAACAAGCATTGTTAATTTCCTACCATTTTGTTTGTAACTCTGCACTGTTTGTATTGTTCTTTTGTTATTCTATAAATGGATGTCTGTTTGTTAATGCATTTTCCTTCTTTTATTTTTAAAATAAAAGAGAGAGAGAGAGCCGGGCATGGTGGCACATGTCTGTAATCCTGGCACTCAGGAGGCTGAGGCAGGAGGATCGTTGTGAGTTTGAGAACAGCCTGGGTTACAAAGTGAGCTCCAGGCCAGCCTGAACTGAATAGAAAGACCCTGTCTCAAAAAGACAGAGAGAGAGAGAGAGCGAGCAAGCGAGCGAGCGAGAGAGAGAGATCTAGTGCCAGAAAGAAAAGTTGATTGTATTCCAGTCACCCCGGAAAACCTTCACCCAAGGCTAAGTTTTCACGGGTATAAAATGGAAAGAGCAATGCTATCAGGCAATACTTGGAGCAAAATCATGAGGTACTTACTGCCAAAACCAGAAAGATAATAGCAAAGTTGCCCATGTGTTCAATCTATTTTTAACACCTTAGAAGAGAGATGCCGATTCCGTTAATTTGGAAAGACATTTCTCAGGCTGGGGGGACTGCATGGAACATGTTTTACCAGTTCTGAGGCTCATCATTTTGTTCATGTTGTAACATTTCTAAAGTGGAAGTGCATCTTCTATTCAATAATGTGTCAGAGTTCATTGGGGACATTTGCTTAATTTTAGTCAAATAAACAATGGTGTTATTCACATAAACACCTTTAGGGAGAGAATGTCACAAATGAGGGCTTTAATTTATGCAGTTTTATGTCAAATGCAGTCCTGAAGCGAAGAGGCAGTGAGTTGTCCTCTGAGTAAAGCCTGCCTTACTATGTGCCGTGTTACCCTTGGCAAGGTTATGTTGATAGAAAAGAGAAATGCAGCTTATGTTGCAGTGTCCTGGTTTTTGTTTGTTTTTTATTTTCACCTCACAATTAGTAAACTGCTGATTTGACTAAATTCTGGCTTGATGAACTTGGTGAACTTGAGTGAGCTCTGAAAAACATGACTAATGTTGCTCCACTGATCAAATCCCGCCTCTGACCCAGAAGCAGATGTTGCAGAGTCAGTATAATTTCATCAGCAAACTCTTGGGTGACAATCAGAAGTCTTCTCTTGATGGTGAAACGGCTATCTCATTATTGTTATTTACAAGACTTTATCGTTATTTTACAAAAAGAAAACAATATATAAAGGCTTTACCAACTGTTAGGTACCTCCTAGGCTTTCAGTAAGTATTTTTACCTCTTGAATTGTTATTCTCTGAGTTTGTTTTAATTTAATCAAGTATATCTGTGTATGGTACCCAGAACTGACAAGACATGAGTGGCTGTCTGTTAGCTCTTCACTCTGGTTACTATATCTCCACTCAGGAAATACAAGGTCTCATTAGCTCCCATGGATCTATATCACATGAATAACATATTCATCTCATGGTCAAACAAAATTCACCACCCTGGGGCTGGGGATTTAGCTCAGCTGCACAGCGCCTGCCTGGCAAACACAAGGTTGTGAGTTCGATTCCTGGTACAGAGAAAAAAAAAAGGAAAGAGTGAACTGAACTGGGATTGAAGAGAACTGAATGACAAGATGTGTACTTTAGGGGAGAGTGTAGGGGATATAGCTCAGCGGCACAGCGCCTGCCTGGCAAGGGCAAGGTCCTGAGTTCGATTCCCGGTCAGAGAAAAAAAAAAAAAAAAAAACACCTCACCATCCTTTCTATACTTGTTACTGTTCCTCCTATGGTTGGATTTGAGATCTGGGGATAAGACCTTGTATATGTCACTTCAAGATGTTTCTTAATAGTTTTGGCCCCCACTCTTTGTTGTCTAAATATTGTCAACTCTTTGTCCTACTATGAAATGTATGCCATGTTTCTAGGCTTTTTTGCATACTTAAATCTGATGGTCATCACTAGTTTGTAGATTTCAAGTTGTAAATTTAATAGGCCACAGTAACAAAAATGGATACAGCTAAATTTAGATCTTTGAGCATATGGTAGAACCATGTCTTCAGGCTGACAGGATTGAATACTATACTTTATCTACCTACAATACCATTTATTTTATCATCACTTTTATAATTACACTTCATAGTCACCAAAATCTTATGAGTAGTGCTTTGTTAAAAATCAATCTGCCATATTACTCTTACTACTTATCTAACCTTTATATTTAAAAAGAAAAAAGTGTTATGACATAATCTTAAAAATATTCTTGCTGAAGTCTAAGGAACATAAAAACACTGAAGTCATCACATGCTAGTACCTTGGAACTATTTGTTTTAATACATTTCCATGCTTCATTTATGGAATACTAACAAAGAAATGTAAAGATGTCAGAAGTTCCTCCCTCATTCACCAGCAATATATGTCGGCAATATTTCTTTTATCTACTTCTTATGCTTGCTAGCAACTACTTTCTAATCATTATTACTGTTTTTAGCAATTTGCATTTCTTAGGAGTACCAGGTCATGTTTGCTCCTGGTCTTAATGACTTTTGGGTGTATCATTTAAATACTATCTGTAGAAAGTGCCTGTAAGTAATATGCTAAAACACTGGATCTTTCTAGACCCACTTGCTGTTTATTTTTCAGTCTCTTCATTTTTGGCTGCCCCATCATCTACATTCCCAATCCTGAGGAGCTCACATGTCACAGAAAAACCACTCTGGATGAATTCTTGTTTTCTTGCAAGCCATTCTTTTTGTCAGAAAGATACTTCTCTGCTTAATCTGTCTTCATCTTAGTAAGAAGCAACTATACAATTGGACAAGGAGGCAACTGATCACTTACTTTTTCCACTTCCTTTTGTTAATAACACAATACAGGCAGCTGGAAAAGTTATAAATAAACAGGTTGATTGTGTCCAGTGTTGAGGGGTCAAAGTGGTGATGGTCTTCCTGTTGGCAGCATGCTTAAGCAAGAGGGGTCATCACATTTGAGAGACAGGAATCATGCATGTGTGAGACCTACCAAACTGGTGTTTAGAGAGGACAACATTTCTGAAAATACCATTAAGTAACCCCTTGTTCCATTAAGTCTTTCATCATATGAATGCATTATTCTATTCTTGCAAAGTCATTATCACTCCTTTTTCAAAGGTCCATGTAATCCTACTTTCCTATTTCTCATAATGGGGATTAAATTTCAACACTGACGTGACAGAGGACAAACCATGTTCAAATCACTGCAGCCAGATTTTTTTTAACAAAGATATGTTAAAGAGCTATACCAGAGATGATGTATTAGGGAAGAGATATACTAGAGAAGAACCCACTAGATTCTGAATGTCTCTGTTATCCATAACTCCATCAAAATAAAGCAGCCAACCTCACTGTTCATATGGTTAATATGCTTTGAGCATGAGATGTGTGAACTCTGATCACATGTTAACTGGCTCAAGGTCCGGCCTCTTGTCAAACAGGTCACCTGTAAGATAACTTCCAACCTGAGGGGATGTCTGATATGATAAATTTATATGGCTATGAAATCCACAGGGCCAGGGTGACCTTTGTAAAATTTCATTTAAATAAAATATTCGCTGAAAGGGGAAAATCACACAGAACAGATGTGGAAAGACAGAGATAGAGGAGTGGGGGGCAGAAAAAGGCCACCTCTACATGCGCATTCAAAAATGTCAACATTTGAATGCCTGGAGCCCATGTATGATTTTACATGGCTAAACCTCCTTGATAGTGTGAGTAAGCCAAAGACCTTCTATAGACTGTCTTTTTGATTCACATAAGAGGGAGATATGCGAGTTATCTTTGAGAAAGGAGATTTGCTGTCAGTATCAGAGATGCTACACATGGAGTATGAAGAAAGGAAGCACAAGCCAAGGTATCATCTGCCCTCTATAAGCAAAAGGCAAAGAAATAGAAACTCCATTAGAACGTCTAGAAAGCATGAATATTGACTTTAGGATTCTTACCTGCTCAGGATGTTATGACTGTCAGGGATTTTAGGATTTTTGAGATCCATGATATTAGGTAATAGAATTTGGGATGTTTAAAGCCACTAAATTTTGCAGTACTTTATCAGAACAGCGGTGAAAAACTAATAGAAATGACAATACATGAAATGTTCTTAGAGAAATGAATCCATATTCATATAAATCTTGATGCCATTTGTTCTCAAAAATTCAATAGACATGAAAAACCAATATATGTGTACAACAGTAAATTGACCAACAATCTCAGAAAGAGAATGCATGAGAACTTGCCAGGCTAGAAGCTAAAGGCAAGAGAAGAAAAGCCAAATGAAAGACAGAGAGATTAATCCACACATATGCCAGAGCATTTCAGTCCAGTTCAACACTTGTGTACAATCTCTGCATTCTCTGCTAACATGAATTTTATATGTAATTATAAGAACGTATCTTTTTCCACATTTGATTCTCATCTCATTTTATAGATTTCCCTGGATATATACATATTACTTATCTTTAGACTTCAAAATTCATTACTTTTTCATTAGATGTTTTCTATTTAATTCCCTTGTTCTCCTGCATGCCTTAATCTCACCTGAAATAGTCAATAGGAAACATTCTCTTGGGAGAAGAACATTTCAGAGGGTAACATTATTAAAACTGACTTTGTGTCTAATTTTATAACACATATTATGAAGAATAGAGGTAGAATTTTAACTGTACCATATTAAAACCAAAGCATGCCTAACGGAGAAGTAGAAGACTATTTGCCGTGGAAAGAATCTCTCAAACCACCCTCCAACTTCATATGCTGGAATCCTACCTACTAAGGTAGTGGCATGGGGAGGTAGAGGACTTTGGGTGGTGATCAGGCCACAAAGGGTTCTTGTCTATGACTGAGATCAGAGTTCTTATAGAAGAGGTCTCAAGAGAAATCCCTGTCCCTTCTGTCAAGTAAAGACCCAGAATGTTAGCCGTCTATGAACCAAAAAGGAAAAGCAGGCTTTACCAGTTATATAAATCATAGGCACCTTGTTCTTGGACTTCTCAGGGTCCAAAAATATGATAAATAACTTACTGTTACTCATATGTAAACCATCAAGCCAGGCTGCTTTATTCTGTTATTCCTACCTGAACACACTAACACATTTCTATTCACTGGTATCTGAAGGACATAGACCTTTTCACAAGGCAAGAATGCTTGTTCTATATTAACTGGCCCTTGACTTTCATAACTAGCAATTGCATGAGTAAAGTTAAATTCAATACACTGCAATTTTTCTAATCTAGTCCTAGACGCTAAACTAGAATAAGATGAATAGATTTCTGGAAGTCCCTGGAGAAAATTTTGAGAAATAATTATTTATAAAAAATTGTCAATATTTATAATCAGAAAAATTGTCAATATTTATAATCAGAAAAATTCCCTTTTGTTTTAAGTAGTAGAGGATTTTTCTATCTGACTTCTTAGAAGTTTTAAGGCCTAAGCCAGTATAACCAGGAAACTTCTAATTATAAGCCAACATTTTACAACACAAAACATTAACAATTGTTCAGAACATATAGTTCAGCGGGAGAGAGGGTCTCTTTCACATTTGCAAGCCTTGGATTCCAGTTCATTACCACAGAGAAAGGACATGATGAATATGTCTATTTCATAATTGTGAATTGCTTAATATGGTGTTCCTCAAGTTTTTGTGTGTTCCTTAACAATTTGTTCCTCAATTTGTGTTCCTTAATATTATGTTTTAAAACTTGGATTTTATTCTGTCATCTATAAAATTATTATAACAATAACCTTTGCTGAAAGATTTGTTTCTTAGCAATAAATAACATAATACACCCTCATGGCATAGTACCATACACACTGTTATTTCTACTTGAACAGTGAATATTTTTTTCACTAGCTTTGTTATATTCAGGAAGCCTTGGGCAAAACTATGACAAAAGAAAAGAATTTTTTCCATCCTCCTACACTTCCCTATTTTGGCTCGAACTTAACACTTACATTATTCTTATCCTCTCTGTCAAAAAATCCCCACAGGTTATCTTCAGCTTCGTATTATAATGTTTGATCTACTTCTGTCTTCTTCAGATATATTCCCCACATTGAAACTCCTCACTCATTCAGCTTAATTTCAAACTGACTGTCTCACCTTCTTATTTCTTCTCAGGCTTATAATTGATAAATATATAACTGATAAACCTGTTCTTTAATAGTAACAAAAGCATAATAATTTAAATGCTTAAATTATTTGATGACATTTTAAATCCCAAATTATAGGAATAGACATATATACATCTATACACTTCATTTGCTCACTGCAAATTTTCTTTTTATCCTGAAACATGCTTTTGAGTACTAATAGGGATTTAAAAGATGATATAACTATACCCTGACAAAATAAATTCAAAAACATTTCATAATATAGTCCAATAAAAGATATATTTGGAAGTCAACTTTATATTATTACACTGCTTTGCTGTTCATATATTTTAGATGAATATCCTCATTTTAAAAAGTTTCATCAAAAATTATACAGTGTACTTTCTATGTTTTTAGCTAAGGATATAATGATGATGATCAAAAGGAACTGTCAACATATGTTGAGCTCCTTGAGAACTTTTTCTTCAAGAAAACAGATGTTTAATGAGAAGAGTTGTTAGTATTTGCTAAAATATGTAGAATATATGCCATGAAAACATAAATATTACAAGAATATTAAAAATCATGCTATAAAAAATTTTCTTTCCAAAAATGAATAGGCTAGTTCAGAGGTTAGTGGTGGAAATACATTCTGAATAATTTATAATTTCCATCTTTATACTGTACAGCACTTTTATTGTTTTTTTACAATGTATAAATGCATTTGCATTAACTTGTTAGAGTTAATGGATTGGAAAGTAATACAATGAAGTAGACAGAGAGGAATAGCTGTTAAACTTTTATTTTCAGCCAACGATGATGAGATATTACATTGCGAGAACTTTTACATGAAACACTTTTTAAAAATACATTGCTCTTTAATTGACTTATTGCAGTTCCAAATTGCTATCTTATTGAAATCTCCAACTGGTAATTATATCCATTTATCATGAAGTACACCTCAGCTTTAACTTAATGAATATTTATGAAACACATTGAACACTTATTTTATTTTAGCAATATATGTGTATCTATATACACATAAACACATTTTGAAAAAGTAAAATGATATAGACATTTACAAAACACAAAATAATGCATGTACACATATAACTGTTATTGAGTACATTCTGTGATCTCCAAGTTTTATTTTTGAAAATATCGCTTAAATTCTACCAACTAGGAAAAGACTGCACAATAAATACTCATGGTTAGAAAGTATGTATGCAAATTAAGTTTTGAGTTATAAATTCTTTGAATAAGTTTTACTGTCAGACACAGTACTATAATTGTAATACAGGGGTAATTACACAATAATGTAAGTGTTAGGAAATTGGTCCAGGGAAAATGGTCTAGTGATCACTGAAGAGGCAGTAGTTTATTCAACTGGGAATAACTCAATGAATATGTGAGACTGGAGAAACTGTGTATCTTGTAAACTGCCTCTTACAACTACTATCTTCTCAGCAAATTTACTTATGTCATAAATTTCCTATTGTCATCTGTATGAGAAAATTATAACAGCACTGACAACCACAAACATATTGAAAACAAAAATGCAATTGCTCAAACTAACTTGTTTCTTGACTAAGTAAGTTTTTCAACCTTATTTTTTATGCATAATTAGAATCATTTAACATCACAGTTCTCCTCTTCATTTCAATCTCTATAGATTTTGGGTTTTTTGTTTTGTTTTTTTCTGGTACCAGGAATTGAACTCACGACCTCGCGCTTGCCAGGCAGGCGCTGTGCCGCTGAGCTAAATCCCCAGCCCCAGATTTCGTTTTAAAAATAGACACTATTTTAGGAGCATTTTAGGTTCACAGAAAAATTTAATAAAAACTATCAAATCTCTTTATACACTCAGTTCTGCTATATGTGCATAGCTTCCACTATTTTCAACATCCCCTACAAGAGCAAACATTTACTACAACTGATAACTTACATTGACACAATGCTTTGCATGAAGACCAGAGTTTACATTAAGCTTACTTGGATGTGTTCTACAGTATGTAGATTTTAAGACATGCTTGATGGTATGTGTCCAGCACAGTAGTATCAGAGTATACTCCCTGCCCTAAAATCCTCTGCACTTCATCTTTCCTGTCATTCTCACGTTTAATTTTTGCCAACCATTAAAATTTTCATAGTCTTTATAGGTTATCTTTTTCCAGAATGCCATATACTAATGTTGAAGCAATATACTATGTAGGTTTTTTTTTTTAATTGGCTTCTTGTACTTAGTAATGCCTTTAAAATCTCTCCTTTTTCTATGATTTGATAGCTTATTTATTTTAGCCCTGGATAATACTTCTTTGTCTAGGATGCATCATACCTTTTCTATTCATCCGTTGGAGAATATCCTAGTTGCTTCCAATTTTGGCAATTATGAATAATGCTGCTATCAAAAGGCATATTAACAGTCTCTGTGTGTGTGCAAACACGCACACATGCATGTGTGTTTAACTCCTTTGGGTAAATACCAAGGAGCACAACTGTAGGACTGAGTAATGAGTATGTTCAGTGTTGTAAGAAATATCAAACTATCCAGCAAAGTGGCTGCACCACTTTGCACTTTGCATTTTAGCCCACAATGTATAAGCTCTCCTGTTGCTTCACACCTAGTCAGCATTTGATGACGTCAATGTTCTGTATCTTGGGTACTTGAACAGATTTCTAGTAACTGCACAGGCTTTTAGATGTAAATACTTCCATACATCAACAGACAAAGCTCTTTTGTAAGCCTGGCAAGAAAACTGAAAGTTAGAATCCAGCCTGGATAACTTACTCACTTAAAAATATTCTCTAGCTCTCAGACACACACAAAAAAAGGAAGATAAAAGACCTGGAGATGGATCTCCGTGCAAAGGCCTGGGTTCAATTCCTAATAGTATGTATGTAGGCATGTATGTGTGTATTTTGTATGTATAAATAGGTGGCCTTCATCAAGTGAGCAATACATGAGCTCTGGGCATAATTTTAAAATATTTGTGTGCACTCTTCAGGGATTCAATTTTTTAAAACATCTTTTGAAAGTTGAGTGGATATATTATCTTTATTGTAGTCTGCTTTCCAACTCCTTTCTATTTCCTACGGCTGACAAGTTTCGCACACTTTGATATCCTGAAATATTATTGATATGCTCCTACTTTTCAAAATTAGCAAACAGTATTTTCTATAACCTTTTTTATATATTGAATTTTTTAAAGGAAGATCTATGACTCCAAGTACATATTTTACAGGAAAATGATTTAAAGGAAGGTTGACATGTTATATAGGCAGTTGTGAAAGACATAACAAAGTGAGAAATTTCTTGCATTAACTTTTAATTTTCTTATTGCTTTAGATTTTCAAATTTACCTAAATACAGTAATTAGTAACTACTTTGCCCATAGAAACATCTTTAAATCCTCACTTGTATATTTAGCATTCATTTTTGCTAATTCTGCAACATTTCTTTAACAATATTTTACTGATGTTGAATTGCAATTTCTCCACGAGTAAATCTTTAAAACTCATATTTCAAATTTTGTTTATAAATTTTTTTATGTCTATTAAATGTATTAAGGGGGTTCAAGGTATTTCAAAACATGAACATGTACACAGTGTGTGTTTACCTAGCCTCTACTTTTAGTAATTATTCTGCCATGAATATGAACTATTATAACATTCGACTTTTCTCTGATTGTGAATACAGGTTTTATAGATTCTTACCATAATTACTACAATTGCTATTGTTCTTACTGTTTGCATAGGATTTGTTATTATTTCAGAAGGTATTGTTTTTGCATTCATTTTTACCTTTCTGTTTTCAGTCTGATTTTAGATGTGAGTCTACTTTAATTCATCCTACATGGAACATTAAAAAATCAGTTCTAAGAAACTGTTTTTCATTTATCCCACCCATACTATCTCTTCTGCTCCTTGAAGTATTTCTCTAATTCTACTAAATGTACATGGAATATATAATTCTTACCTTAATCCTTTCCTTGGCTAGACGGACTTTTATATTATTTCAGAGAATTGTTTTTTTAATCAAGTGATACTATCTCTGTCAATATCTAATTTTGCTGATAAAATAAATTTGAATTCAAATTCCATAGAGATTGCTATTGTCTCAATTTTCATTAATAGTATAGATTATTACATTGCCTCTGCTTGTTGGATGGTGAACACTGGTTTGAATGTGTTTTGTTCTCTCTGAAACTAACAATGAAATTTCATCATCACTGTGGTGGTGGTGTGGTGGGAGGTGAAACCTTGATGAGGGATTAATGTCTTTCTTGCAAGACTGAATCATTTCTCATGAAAATCGAATAGTTATAATGAAAACCAGTCTTTTTAAATTTAGACTCTTCCTAGTGCTTTGCATCTTTGTATTTGTAGACTTCCTGTTCAGCTTTCCACCATGAGTTGAAATAGCATTGTAAGTCCTCCTGAAAGCTGATCAGAGGCTCATATCATGCTACTGGACTTCCCAGCTCCCCTAAAGAGTGAGCCGTTTACTCTTTCAGTTTCTTATACTAGCAAGTCAATATGATGTTTATATGTGCAAGTCTGACTTATTTCACTCATGAGTATGGTCTCTACATGCATGCATTTAACTATAAAAGCCTCAAATTTATTTTTCTTTACAGTTGAGTAATACTCCATTGTATAAAAATACCACATCTTTTTTATCTATTCCTCAGGTGATGGGCATTTTGGCTGTTTCCAAGATATTGTGAAAGGGAAAGAAACTGCTCAAGAAGAAACAAAAACTGGGATGGGGGAAAGGAGAAAAAAGGAAGGTGTATATATATATATATATATATATATATATATAAGCTAAGGCAATTGCACTACTAATTTCTATTAGTTCATTGAAAAGAACAGTTAGTGTCTATATTGTTTGATCAATCTTACATGCCTATATCTTGTAATCTGAACAACTACTTTGAAGACAACAATATGCAACATAATAACCCTTGTTACTTTCCTACCATCTTGTTTTGAAATTCTATATTATTTCAATGTTTTTCATTATCTTCAAAATAAAACAGTGACCTTAACATCTTCCAGTCAAAGCTTTTCTGCTAAAACAACAAAATAAACTAAAATATGCACCTTCACTCACCCAAGTACAAATGCTTATATCTTTATGTGTTTGTCATTTTTTTTAAATGTGAGGCAACATTTCAACATATTTATACCACAGATATCACTACATACACAAATTGAAAGTTGCATTTTTCAGAATGACTTTTCAATTGTGTTACCATGTATCCTGGAAAATATATCATTTTAAGATTAAGTTTGACTGAATGTCTTAGTCTACTCATCATCAAATGAGGTAAATAGCACAAGAAAGGAGTCCAAACTCAAAAGAATTCCCAGTCTGTGTTTAAATTTTTATGAAAAACTTTGCCTCGTCCCTACCCAGTCTCTTTAAGCAGAGTCAATGGAAGGTTAAGCATTTGGAGCTCTTCATCACTATATATATATATATATATATATATAAAATATATATATATATTATATATATATATTCATTTATTTATTTATATTTATATAAATTTTAACTTCTACTCCATGCTTACATTAAATTTAGAAGCTACTTTAGGGTACAAATTCATGGGGAACTTGAGATAGAAGTATACCTCAAGGATCCAAACTCTTGTCTTGAAATGGGTATTAATTTGCAAGCCACAAAGGATTTTCAACATTTTTTCCCAGCTCTCAACTAAAGTTGACCTCATCATTAAATGTTTTAATTATCACCTTAAATGGCGTTTATCAAAGGAGACGAGTTATCCATGTTCTAGTTATTATGTGACATAAAATATTATTCTGGTGACTGCATTTATAGAAGTTCCCAGCAGACTTTCTTCATATTTCCAAAAACCAATGCCTGAATTGAATCTAAAGTAATCATTATATATTTGTGTGTTTTTGTGAGTGTGTAATTTTCTTCTTGTGAAGGGCCTATTCCTACGCTAAGAATATGCATCATGAGTGCAATAAAATTTGCAGTCATTTGGCAAATAAGGGATTTCTTTTCTTTTTTTTTTTTTACTGCAGTTACTCCCAAAGTAGCTAAAGTTACAAGGATTTTTGATAGGAATAAAAATAAAAGAAATGCAGTGCCAGTTCCCATCTCTTTATTTCTGTGACAGTCTGAGTCCATGGCCTGAGTCCATGCTTTAGATCTTTACATTTTTGAAACCTTTTAAAAATCTTCTTTTCCTTCTGTTTAGCACTTGGTCTAGCTCACAACAAAGCTCTGATGTCCCCCTCTCTGCCCTTCCTCCCCACTTTTGTACTTGTTTTGAGACAAGGTTTTGCTGTGTAATCTAGATTGGCCACTTACGTTGTTGGATTAAAGTCACCGCACCACCTATGGTGGCCATAAACTCAGATTCATCCTCCTGGTCACAGTTTTTAGCTCCAGTTAGAATTTCAAACCTTATACAAGAAAACCCTTGGCCACGCTCTTTCATATCCATACAAAACTCAAAAGCCACTTTCTATGTCCCGTTCTTTCCACTATTTAGAAGTGTTTCCATGTGTATCCTTGTTCTTCTTAGAAAGCCCCATTATGGGAAGCACATATCTTTTCAAATCATCTTGATGTATAGTGTGTCATATCAGTTTTCACAACTACATGAAGTTAAGGATGCAAGGCTAGAGTCTCTGTGTGGCAGCTACAAAATAGCAGAATATTTTTTTTTTGATGAAACACTGCTTATACGATGTGAATCTTGCCATGATTTATTGAGTGTATTCAGTTTATTATCAGTTGCACCATTTTTTAAAAAAAGTCAAAAAGCTCTTGCTTCAAAATAAATTGAAATGAAAAGTGAAAGAATGCTTGTTTATTCTGAGAAATGAAGAACTTATTCCAGGATAGAGAAATTAAAGAGTATATGGCTATAATTCAAAATTTATGTGACCTTATTTAGATTTGTGTTATATCAGAAAGAAAAGACTTTTCTTATTCTTGACTGTAGATAGCACTAAATAAATGGGAATCAGAATGAGTCTAGTAAAGGGGCTGGGGGTTTAGCTCAGCGGCAAAAGCGCCTGCCTGGCAAGCGCAAGGTCATGAGTTCGGTTCCCGGTACCGGAGAAAAACCAAAAAAAAAAAAAAAAAAAAAAAAACAAAGAATGAGTCTAGTAAAAATAGAAATGTGATAGGGTTATTTTCCGTTTAAATATGGACACATGCACATTTCCTTTGTTTAACAATCTAGACACATGTATCAGGTGTTCCCAGGTTTGTTTCTCAATTATTTTTCCTTTATGGACTAAAAGACATAAAATTACAAACTCCGAGTGCCGTGTGGGCTGTGGGCAGCTGGGTTGAAAGGAGTTGGTTTATGTGAATTTAAGGGCTGGCAAATCCAAAAGTTACACAACAAAACCAAAAGGGACACAGCAGGGAAGCACAGTGCAACTAAGGAAGAGGGTATGCTGCACACTAAAATCTGATTTACATTCATCAGTTTGTGGGAAAGGCAGGAACCCTGAGCAGTATGCCACAGATCACAGTAAAACTTCTTCTCTAGGGAAGCTATTTTTGCTCTTAAGACCTTCAACTGATTAGATGAGGGCTACATATATTATCAAAAGCAATCTCTTCTACTTTAAGCCAACTGATTATAAATGTAATCACATCCACATAATAGCTTCACAGCAACACCTACACTGATGATTGATTAAATAAGCAGATCTATACTGCAGTGAAGCTGACACATGAAACTCTCACAGATGCAGTAAGATTAAGTACTATGTAACTGCAGAATTGTATACACACCAGTGTACGAGCAATTGAAATTTAAATTCTTTGGTAAAGTAAGACAAAGTGACTGGTTTCTTACTTTCTTTTCTTTTTTGATAATATTGATCATCCCAAGATCATCCAGAAGCAATAAAAAATAGCCACTGAATTCACTGTTTCAAAGAGAGTGCAATGGCAGATGAGAACGAACAGTCAAATACTTTATCATTAGAGGGAGTTGAATGAAGTAGAGCAAGGATGGTAACTAGTGATATGTGTGATCGAAGGACTGTGAACCGGCTGTGCAGGAATGGCTAATTTGCTGATTTTTTAATTTTAAAAAGAAGAAAATAAGTAAAACAGAATTTTAAAACAAGATAATATGAGAGTAGCAATAATTAAGACATTGAGGATGATACCTTGGCTAAGGAGAAATGGAGGACAGATTTCCATCAAGGCTGCTAGGCTCATCTAGTTGGAAGAAGATTAAGATATAGTGAGGAAGACAGTGATTCAAATGCCAAATTTTGTTATAAATTCGGGAATGATTTCAAGAAGAACAGTGAGACTGAGGAAAAGGAACTCATTTATGTTGCATAACAAAGTATGATTTCAAACAGAGTTCCGAGGGAGTAAGAAAACCTCCCAGTTCTTGAAGATATGCAATAAATATGAATCTACATCACAAAGGATCACTGGAGTTGTGCTATCATAAACAGAGTCCAAATTTTAATTATGGCGGGTAAGTGAAGTAGAATAGCTGTGAAAATCTGCAGGATGGTGAAAGTTATTCATAAATGTTCCATCTGGAAACATCCTACCTATTTTAGAGCCTATTCTACAAACAGTTGCTCTTTCCTGTCTTGATGACTGCCAAGAGAACCTAGTTCTTTATCACGGTGTTGGAAGGACACATGAATTTGGTGAGCTCTTCTCTTTGAGTAAGGCCAGGACACAGGGTATCGTTTTAATCGAGTATAACAAAAGTAATGGGGTTTCACTTCTATGTTAATGTTATGTAAGATTGTAACTCATATTTTTAAAGATATTTGATCTTCCTTTCTGGCCTTGATAAAGTAAAAGGTTACACTGGGGTGGCTCAGAACTCACAACAGCTTCTAGCCAAAAGTTCCAACTCAAGAAGCATAATTCCAAAGTAAAAGAGCCTACAAAACACCGAGTGCTGCTAACAATCACGTGAGTTTAAAATTTTAATCTTCCCTAGCTGAGGCTCAGATGATATGGAGCCCTCATCAACGTGTTGGCTACAGCTTTGCAAGACCCTGGAGAAGAGACCCAACTCAGCCATATCCTGACTCCACAGAAACCCTGAGACAGCAAATGTGCAAGCTTTAAACTGCTATGTGTATCACAAGACAATAAATACAACGTTAGAATCCCACTGTCCTATACTGTCTATGCTTGACAAAAGACCGTCTTCCACCTTAAATTATTTGCCACCATATAAAGGAATGCTTGCCTACTGTTGATTTGACCATTAAATATCATGCATGCTTGAGAATGAAGGTCTTTTTCTTATTTATATAGTTAAAATATATGAAGTATTGCAAATTCTTAGCCAACGAAGTACCAGATGGGGATCTACCCAAAGACTGGCCCATCAGTCCACTTTGAATGCCAAAAATAAACATGTGTTTTAGTCATATATTAAAATGCCTTGTCTGCTCACCAAGATAAATCAAATCTAAACTGAGATTCACTGCATTTACATATCAAGTAAAAATATAAGTAGTCAGTGCTTGCAAGTTGAATCATTATAGGAACAAGATTAAAAAAAAAAGAAAGAGTGCTTGTCTTCATAAATTCTTTGTTTTGCCTGAATGATTTTGCTTGACATTTACAGGACATTTTAAAAATATAATCATGCATTTCTAAATGTCTTGACCCCTTGTTTAGCAAGTAGATCCTTATTTCAATGTTAATAAATTCAGGCTAACTGTAAAGAATAACTTAAGGTAAATAGAAATGATAGAGAAAGAAAAAAGTCTAAAATTAAATTTTATTAATCTCTAAACATAACTATATTCAGTCATTTTTGGTTGTTTATTAATGTGTTTTTAAAACCTAGCTATTCATGAATTTAGCAGAGAAAACCATAGAAAATGAAGAAATACAATGTTTGAAGTGTCAAGCTCGTCAGAATATATTAAATGTATACTCAGGGTTTCTGACAGAGAAGAGAAAGTGTGACTTTTACTTAAGACTAACAAAATGAAGGTGTGTCAAGATGGCTGGGTATTAAACCTTGCAATGTTCTGCTGCTGATCACATACAATGCCTGTTTCAGGAAAGAGGGGTCAAATTATAATATTGCAAGTGAATCAGGTTTTGTAGAAGAAAATCAGACATGCAATGGTGAAATTTGAGCAGAATTTGTCATATAGATGTTAACTGGATTATTCTTGCTTTTGACAACCTACTATAGTTGAATGTCCATTATAGGAAGTTTTGGCACAGAAATTAGCAATGGAAACTTATCATAACTTATGAAGTTTCTCCCATTATGTAGACCAGAATAGAGGGAAGACAAAAAAAAAAAATCAAAGAATTTCAAATAAGAATGATGAAGATTAGGAAAAAGGTAATAGATTTATGAGAACAAAATACATTAGCCATCAGGAAATGCAAATCAAAACTACCATCAAATTCGATGTCACCTCCGGTAAAATGACTGCTGTCAAAAAATAGTGTTGGTGAGGAATAAAGAAATAGGAAGCCTTGTACACTGGGTGGGAATATAAATTAGCACCATAGCTATGGAAAGCAGTATGAAGGTTCCTTAGAAAACTAAAAATAGATTTACCATATGGGCCAGTGATCCCATTTCTTCCAAAGGAAATGAAGTCAGCATATGGTAAAGAGATGCCTGCATGCCTATGTTCATAACTGCACTATTCATAATAACCAAGATATGAAATGAGTTTGAATGTCCAGGACCAGATGAATGAAAAAATATGTTATATATGCACAATGACTATTATTGAACTGTAAATAAGAATAAAATCATACCATTTGTGACAAAATTGATGGAAGTAGGATATATCATGTTACACAAATGAAAAATGTCAGACACAGAAAATGTCCTGTCTTCTCTTTCATATGTAGAAAATAGAAAAAGAAGAACTTCAGGTAGAAAAGGAATTACTAGTGATGAAAATAAATGCCTCCTTCTTTGTCTCATAGTTTCTCCCAGCAATGATCAAAGTGACTAAGACAGATTTGATTTTGGTACAAGGAGTGAGTTCTTTGCTGTGAGGCTGTATGACTATGTGGTTCCAAAATGTTGAAGTTGTTCTCAGGAGAAATTTGGAAATGTTTGTGGATGCCAGCTGGAGAAGCACCGCTAAGAGGATTCTACCTTTTATTCATGTCCTGAGACTGCCAGACTGAGTTGAAGGGCAGACCAGTCTAGTAGCGGAAACTTCATGGCAGCCCAACATTTAGGTGGTAGCATTGGTACTGTCGTGGGCTCTTAGCCAACTCTACTTTGAGATTGAGAGCATATGGCACACCCAAATAATTTTAAAAGTTTGGAATTTGGCCAGAAAAGAATCTCAGTTAAATTTTGGACCTGCAATGTTAGAGCTGAGGAGAGTTCAGTTGCTGAAAAGATTAGCATTAAAAGATGTACTTTGGAGCAGGACAATAGGAGGAAAGGCTTGAGGGCATTTCAGAAAAGAGTAAGACCCTGTCCTTGAACCTGCAAAAGTGAAAGAATTTGCTTTCAAAAGAGATTTTCTAGCTGCCCTGTAGTAAAAGGACCACCCCAGGGATTCTTCCCAGGGATTCAGCTCACTAGGCCCAGCCATCCAGACACTCACAAGTCTTTGCAGCTAGGATGTAAAACAGCCTGGTCATTGCTCCATGTTACATCAGACCTTGGCATTACTCATGTGGTGCTGCTTTTATAGATGCAAGATGCAAGGTGTGTGGTCATGGAGACTTAAGAACCAGGAGACCATGCTGTGTGCCCTTAAGAGGCAGAATGTGAAGCCGTGAAAGTAAATCTAAAAATGCAGCTAAGACTCAAGGAAGTTGGAGAGGCCAGGAATGTGAATGTGAACATCTGAGAAAAGCCACAGGAGGGGGAAAAGTCAGCTCAAGAGAGGCCCTGAGAGCTGCAACCATCTGCAATACTGTATGCAGCAGAACCTCCCAAGACCTTTGGAGTTCACATCTCATTGCTGCAACTTCCTCTGTGTAGTAGACATCGAATGTAGGATTTAACATTTGCCCTTCTTGGTTTGAGGCTTGCTTTTTCTCCACTGATTTCTACCACTCTATTTCTCCCTGTGCCGTTGTATGTTCACAGTGTTTAACTTTTTTTTTTTTTTTCATTTCTTACAGAAGCTCCAGCTAAGAGTTTGCTTTTGAGTCTTAGACAAGACTTTGAAATTAAAGTTCTATGTAATTCTATAACTTAAAATCTGGTGATGTTTAAAGGTAGAATAATTGAATTTTTCATAGATGCACATGAGTCTTATAGAGGTCAGGGAAGAATCTTGTGGAATGGATCTAAAATGGTCTCCAAAGCCATTTTATGTTTGGAAAGTGGTTGGATTACCTGTGTAGGACAGCAGGCTTGCTATTGGCAGGCAGATTTTGGGAGTGGAAAACTGACCACTGAGGGTTGTAGCCCGAAAGGGTTTATGTCCCTCCTTAGTTTCTCCATTCCTGTTCTTTGCTTTCTGTCCTCCATGCCATAAGATGTTCTCCTCTACCATCGTCCCTGCCATGCGTTTCTGTGTTGGTGTCAGCCTGGACTGAAATGTGAGCAAAAATAAACCTCTCCTTTAGGGTGGGGGTTATCATGAATTTTGTCCCAAGAGGGATTGTGACTAAGACAGTTAGGCTAGGAAAAGGGGCTCATGGGGTCGGGGAGATTGTGAAAGTGAGAGGATAGAGTGGAGGATGGGTGGAGAAGATTATTGCATCACATATGCATGTGTGGAAATATCACAGTGAATGCCATTACATATACAATTAATGTGCCAGTAATTATAATTTTAACAAAAATTAAAAAATGGATATATTCAACTGAAGAAAGAACTCTTAAGAAAGAACCCTTAAAAACTGGATATATTCAACTGAAGAAAGAACAAGATTAGGTGGGTTATTGCATTAAAGGAAAAATGAACTGGATTCTAGGTTTAGCCAGAAAGATGTACACATGGGAAAGGAATTAAATGATCTAAAAAACATCTAGTGTGGCCAGGTCTTAGAGAAAGAAATACAGTAACAATGTCATTTGCTTAAGTACAGTGATTTAAATCAGATTTTTCCCAGAAGTAATTCATATGGAATAAAATAAACCTTATCTTCCGAGTCAGGCTTCAGAAAGTAAACAATTTTCCTCTCTCACCAACACTACTCAGAAGCTGCCTTCATATTTGAAAAGTTGCTTAAAGTTGAGAAATTTGAATGAAATTGACTTTTCCTTCTTGTGCAGAGTGCTTCTTTTCTCATCCTCAGTTGTCAGAAGAAGAAACTGTGGTATGGAGAAGACCAGCAGTTCTTCACAGGAGTCCTGAAAGGATTCAAACTAGGGACTTGTTATATAGCTTATGGGCTTATTTCTTCTTGGACTTCAAAATTCCTTTGTACAATCTTTATAATAGCAAGGTTTCTTGATGCAGAGAGCTTGCCTAATCAGCGAGACTGAAAAGACCAATGGGAATATATAGTAAGTCTACCATAAAGATCAATTTGTCAGGTTTGACATGAATCATAGAAGAAATGATCTATTTTTCTTGGATGATTAAGCCAGAATATCTACTAGACCTATATACTTCTTGGCAAGCAGAATATATAAATTAGTGTACTAACTTAAACCCTTTTAGAATTAATTAGACATGGCTGAAAATAATTTACAAAATTTTGGTGTACACAGCTATAACAGAGTCTGAATCCCTGAATGAATTCCTTTTGGCCCCATATCAGAAATTTAACCTAATGTATTTATGCATAACTTGCTACTTAACATCATTTTTTAAAATGGGGTCATCTTGTAAAGATTATATATATGCTTCAAATTAGAGACATGTAAAGTCACAAAATAAAAATTCCTGTAATTTGAGTGACATATATTTCAATTACATGAAAAATTAATTAAAACATCAGTTAACTGTAACAATGCAAGTTCCAAGTATTTGACAGCTGAGATTTTAATTGTAGGTTTCCATGTATCCTTTCATTTACTTGCTCTGAGGCATATTTATATGATTATTTACATCTATCTTTGATTCTAGATTAACAGTCCATTTAATCAAGACTTTCAGAGTCTTTTCCTGGGAAGAGTTAAAAAATATTTCTCAGTCATATATTCACTTATTTATATACATACTTTTTATATATTTATATGTTCTTCATATATTTATAAAATATATATGAGTAATTGCTTCAACCTAGTTCCTCAGTTCTATTCAAGGTAATAATTATTTTAATAATATAAAATATTTGTAAAGATTAAATGACTCCATGTGTTTGGAAATACCCAAGCCAGTATTTCAGCGAAAGAATACCAGTAACATAAAATACAGTAATAACCAAAAGCCCTCAGACTAAAATTACAAAACAGCACATCAGACAGCAAATGCAAAGTTTGGAATCTAGAGTAACCATCTCATTTTTCTTTTAAACATGTTCTGTTCATTCGTTTATACACATACTTCATGTTTCCCTTATAATATTGGTAGGAGTATGTGATACCACTTCCCTTAATTTATTTAGTGCAAGTATGCAGAACACAATGATTGCATTCTTTTTATAATTAGTACCTGTATGTAGCATATCTTAATTCCTTCTTCATAGATTTTCCCTTCCCTCCCTCCCCTTTCTCTCCCATTTGAGAAAGGTATGATGCTATTTCTTAAATGTTACATTGATGGTAGTGATCCTTGTGCTGTCGGACACAGACAGGACAAGGATAGGACTAACAAATTTCACGTGAAACATTTTGTGCTCACTTAACCCATTCATTGGCAGAATGCCTTCAGAGCATGCCTGTCATAAAGGGAATGAAGAATATAAAACAGAAAAATATGCTTGTATACAAATTTTACCTAATGTTTCTGTGAATCCTTTCATACTTTCCAGAGAATAATCTGAAAAATAATATGAAAATTTATGTGCTACACAAACCTGGCTGGTAAAATTCTGAAAATGTTTTAGCATAAGCAATTTTGCTAAGACAGCTTCTCTTTATGTAGTCCAGGTTTCAGGACACACTTGAACTTTCTACATAGCCCAGACTAGCCTCAAACTCACAATCCTCCTGCCCTGGCCTCCCAAGTGCTGGGATTGTAGGTGTGCACCACCGCACTAAACAGCAGTTTCATTTTGAGAAAGTTAATATCTTTTATGTCTAACGTACATAGGAGAATCTACAATTATAAAAGCATTACTAAAGTATAAAACATAGAGAATGCTAAATACAAAAATTAAACCTTAATTTAATTTTTTAAGTTTTAAACAAACTATTACCTGTAATCAGTGCTATTCTTTGCTTTTAAGGATTTCAATACCGATAGTGTATGCCTAAATGTTTATTCCTGCTAAATCTGTCAATTGCCAAAAATTATTTGCACCAAATTAAACTAATATCCTTTAAATGGTTTAAATTTTAAAATAAATTTAATGTTATTTATACATTGGTTGAGAAACTTCAAAATGTTTCTGCATCCTCTTAAGTACCAATTATCCGGCTTAATTATAACAGCATTAACTAGGACAAGACATGCAAGAACTGCGTAAGAACCAGGAAGTCATGCGATCTTAATAAACGTGTGATCAGAAAAGGAGAAACTTGTAAATTCCTTATCACTTTTTCTCCAAAACTGTTACTTAATATAACTCATGAATAAAAATGCGTTGTAAAGTATAAATTTGATATTTTTTAAATTTGGGGTTTTTCATCTTAAATTCATCGCAAGCACTCTGTGAGTTATATTCCAAGTAAACCCTGAAATAGATTTGGTAGACCATGGAAAATAAAAAGCACTTGAGAATGAAAGGCGGAAGGATTTAGTAGTATGTGGGTCGTGCTTAAAAATAGAACATAAAAATCAAATTGTAGCAAAGCACGCTATATATGTAACAATGATTTATAAATACCGTGAATCTAGATGAGCATCAGAAGCCTTCTGCTAATACTAGTTTGTCTCTTCAAAAATTGCAATTTCAATTCGATTTCACAGGCTCCCCAGCGAGGCTTCAGGTATGCAGCATAAAGGAAGTCACTCAGTACACAGCAAAGCCAGAACCTGGCCACTCGCACTTCTGCCTTGTAGGGCGCTCCATTTCCACTGAACTGTGAGACTGTTTTCCTTTCACCACCTCATATGTTACCGTGCTTCACACTGTGGGTTACACAAAAGCTGTTCCGCCATTTATTCATTCTCATTTTTCTCTACCCTTTTTGCTCACCGCTAAGGTTTAAAAAAAAATTAAAAAACTGTTCTTGCTAAGTTGCCCTGACTGGCCTGAATTTGTGGAACCTTCTGCCTAACTCTTGGGAATAGCTAGATTCCAACGATGCAGCCGTGCCTGGTTTAGGAAAGTTTGCGTGTTGGCACAGTGTGCTTGATTCACCTCTCTTTCTCCTGATGGTTGCTTGTGCGTTTGTATTGGATGAAGAAGGACAATGACCCTGGATGAGGATGGTTGTGGGAGAGGACATTATTCCTAGAAGCATGAAACGGGGCAAGCAGTAACTTTCCTTGAAAAAAAGGATGCTAAGAATGTAAATTTAAAGCAGTGATTCTTGTTAAATGTGTTATTTGTTAATTTAAAACATGCACTTCAATAATTTAACAGGTCGGAAAATAGCAACCAAGTCTCACCAGGAAGGTATAATTCTGTAGCCTCAGGTTTTAAAGTTAGGCCATAGGTCAGTGTTCTTAAAATACCCTGACATCTATCCTGAAAGATGCTTAGAAAATAGAATCCATCAGTGGGTTCAAGACCTAAAATGACAGATATGCGTGGCAGCTGTAATCCCAGCACTGGAGAGGCTGAAGCAGGAGGATTGCCAGGGAGTTTGAAGGATAGGGAATTCAAGGTCAGCCTGCACTACATAGTGAAACCCTATCTCAAAAAACTAAACAAAGAAACAGTCCTTGCTAGTGATACACTTTCAGTAGTATATGTACCTTTTGCCAGCTGGGGGCAAACAAGATGGGTTTAATGAGAGAAGAGATTGTTTTCAAAGCAATTACCACCAGCTTCTAGCAAAATGGCAGTGTAAAAACTCTGATCAGGACCTGGGAGTAACTGAGACCAATGTACATGCTGACAATTGGGGGGCTGGGGATTTAGCTCAGCAGCACAGCAAATGCCTGGCAAGCGCAAAGTCGTGTGTTCGATTCCCAGTACTGCAAAAACAAAAAAGAAAAAAGATATGCTACATAATGTGAAAGCAACTGCTCATTTGGGGGCTTGGGATTTAGCTCAGTGGCACAGCAGCACAGCGCCTGCTTGGCAAGTGCAGCAAGCTCAAGGTCATGAGTTCGATTCCCAGTACCGGAAAAAACATACAAAAAAAAAAAAAAAAAAAACCAACAAAATCCTGAGAATTGGTCTAGATGTGCCTGTGCTGTACAACTCACCTCACAAGCTGACTTGTAGTCGTTTCATTAGAATAAATCATTAGTAAGTACATAAATTTTGGCAAGAAAAAAAAGTCCCATTATCACCATTTGTCTTAGCTAGTGTACTAGAGATCCTAGTCAACTTAGAAGCCAAGTAAAATTAATAAGACTTAGACCGGAAATTAATCCTTATTATTTAAAGATGATGAGTTCATTTTTAGAATAATAGTGAAAATAGAACTTTGCAAGGTTTCTGTGCATAAAATTAATATTTAATACTGTGTTTCTGCATAACAGAAACAGAGAATAGGTGAAACTGAAGTTCCATTTGAATTACAGTAAAACTAGAATAGATCTGGGAGCACAGTCAACAAATATGTACAAAATATAAAATTTATAGCAACAAATTATATAAATTTCACATAAAGAACTATAAGTCTTTTTATTAAGATTTAGATTAAGAAAGAGCCATGTTTACTATTGGGAGCTTTAACAATCTTATTTTTTATTTTGCTCAGGTTTTTAGTGTGAAATGTGACAAGCTGTGCAAAATATACAGAGGAGAGGAAAGTGTCAGAATAGCTATTACTTTTTTGTAATTGCACACAGGGAACACAGTCCTGAACAAAGGCAAAACTGGTGTGGTGCTTCATTTTCTTTTGTCCTTTGGCTCTAGGACTTTCACAGATCTTCCAGTAGCATCAGCTTGAAACATGAAACATATGCTCTACAGGAGCCACTATGAGAAACATCTAAGGAAGAATTTGAATTTTCTATGGGTAACAAGTGCATTTATTAATTATGACAATAATGCACATTAGATGCTTATTTGCCCCCCTCCACCTTCACAGTAATAAGAAATAAGGATGTTTTAGTTCACCCATTTAAACAGCCATAAAGACCATTTTAAGAGTTGCAAGCTCTGTGAAAACAAAATTAAACCCTTGAACTCATAGAGCATATTATATTTGTTTATAAACTTATGATATGTAAGAAAGTTGTTAAACTCCTAAGAATTCCACAAAAACTTTACTTAGCAGATATGAGAAATTATGTTATCACACAATTTACTGCTATTTATGTATCAACATGATGACACTTAAGACAACACAATCACAATTTGAGTAAAGAAACTACTAGAAGTCTCTAACACAGTGTTTCTATGTGAAAATCATTATTCTATACCTGTTATAGAATAACTTATTAAATCCTCTCACCATCATGAAGGGAGCTCACAAAATTTCCATATTTTGCATACTAGGATGCTGAAGCATGGAAAATTTATGTAACTTTCTAATATGTAGAGGATCCCAGCTCAAGCCTATGCTGTCCGGCTACAGGTACCAGGCCCTGTATTTTTACAATGTCCTGTCTTTTTGCATAGCTAAACACATCACAGAAGAATGCACATGGCATCCATCATTGGTGAAGAGTGAATGAATTTTAAAAATTAAACGATATAATGTTGAAAGAAATGCACATATGTTAAATAAAACTAGAAAATAACAAAATCAGTTAAAAATACTAATTGCCTCAAAAGTGAGGAATGATGAAATATAAATTATGCAGGGTGTCCATAGCACTTCAGTGTTATTCTAATTTTGTCCTTCACATTGCTTTACTTGGGGTTTTCTTTCATACATTGAGTGCATATCTTCTAATTTATATATTGTCTCGTTAATATTTGATGAAAATTTTAAAATAAATGTACGTGAACAGGAGTTCTAAAATATCACATTCATATGCAAGCAAGAAAATTGCATTCTGGGGCAGCTACCCACTCAATCCAATTGTATGTCTCCATTGTGGGGTCAGATACAGAAATTGTAGCATATGAAAAATGGAAAATCATTTGATTAGAAAATGAAAAACAATTTCCTAGTGCAGGCTTAGCCCCATATTTTCCTTTATTCTAAAATTATTACAAGGTTGATGAGCGAGGGAAGTTGAAAGCAAAAAATGTTCATATTATCTCTGTAAATTATATGTGTCTTATCAGTGTATACACTTGAAACATATAAATATATTTTTAAAGTTAGATAATTGCAGGCTGAATAAATGGCTTTATCAAAATGATGCTGATTCAGAGTTAAAGAAAAAGTTTTGGCATTTCTTTAGAAATGTCATGAGATCTGCTAGTAACCTTACTCTATTTAAATTCTAATCTATAAATCCATGTTAGGGGTAATGTACATACTTCTCATGGGCATGTGATAGGAAGGGATCATTAAAAATCTTTAATAAATTAAAATCTTGATCCAATAACCATGAATGATTGAATATTACTGTATAGTTAAAAAGACATAATGACTTTAATGAGTGAAAGAAAGCTGGACAAATAAATATTATAGTTACAAGAAAACATATAATTTCAGGGCAAGTTCCTTGGGCTATATCTTGAATGCATGAAGTCATGATTTTAACTAATCCTGTGCCAAGGGATGTTCCAGCCACAGAAATAGTAGGTTCATTCATGCAGAGCAATACAACATAAGAGATTTATGTAGAAACTTATTTGAAGTATTAAGAAGTTGGAAATGGTGCCCATTGAAGTTATATGTTTGTTTTCATTCGTGTCCCCATTCATTTAACAAACAATGTACTTACTACCCAAACATTCAAAGGAGATAAGGGTACTATTTTTTCAATATGTTCATAGAGTTCATTCAAAAATATACTTAAAAATCTAGAAGAAAATTTTCATTTTTTCTGACGGATGAAGTAAAATCTCAAATAATGTTGATTTTCATGTTTAAAGGAAGCGGTGCAAAATTAGTAAGTTTTACAATACCTTTACTCTAAAAAAGTAATTCTAATACTAGCTTAATTATTGGGAAATGAAGCATACTATTGTGAGGAAAAGCACAAGGTTTTAATTTACACATAAATAGATTTAAGTATTATTTCTGTCTTTTGCTAGTTGGAATACATTGGGAAAGTTAGTTTACTAGCTGTACTTTAAATAATATTTTTCAGGATTAGAAAACCTGAGCACTGTTTATACAGTATAAACACTATCAAACATATAACATTTTACAGATTTTTGTGGAGACTTCACAATATGTACCATTTTACACATGAACGATCTGTGGTGGCTGTATTTTCAAGTGCTTACACGAAATACCAGAATGAATTGGTAGACTGAAATAGTTCCAACTGTTGATTGCCCATTAGAAAATCATACAACCACAGTCTTGCCCTGTCTGATCTATATGAAGAATGTTTTTTCCTCACCCTTTTCCTTGGGCTTGGCTGTATGTCTTTTTTGTGCAGAAGGATATTGGCAGACTTTAACAGAAATGTGAGGAGAGGAGAAATGTGTACTGTGAAATGTTCGTTCCGACTTTGTTGAGCCTGATGTTTCTCTTATCACAGTGGGCAGGCTCTGCCCAAGTAGTCCTGACTTCTTTTGGGGGCCAAGAATCAATACATAAGCCATTTAATGAGTGAGAACAGTACTGCCCAGCCAATGTAGCACTGATCAACCACATCCAATTGGATGACAATGGAGAATTAGAATGAACATATCATGACCCTAAATAACTCATAAATAAATCTGAAAAATGAAGGACTTTTCTCTTTTCTGGCTTTTTTCTTTTGTAATTAAATTAGTATGCAACTTGCATGCAAATATCATGATATGTTTAACCTATCACTACTGAAGGTAGAATAATTTTTGAAAGGTTAAATTCATACCTGCTTTTGCTATAAAATTAACATCTTCTTAATGCAGCTTTTTGTAAGTTCTAAAAGTACAAGTTTTAATAATTAAGTGTATTTTTTTAAAAGGTAAAAAAAGACTTCTGTAGTCATAAAACAATTTTTGTATATTTTAAAGATTATTCCATTAAATGGTTTAACAAAAATTATTTAACATATTCATGTCTACTTGCTAAGAGAAACTAGTATAATTAAGATTTATGAATTTCTAAAAATTTTAGAATTTGCCTAACACATATTCTAAAATTAGCAATATATAACACTTAAATTATATTATTATTATCATATAACTGTTATCATACATCATGTTATATGTTATTTTATAACATAAGTTATTATACACAATAAATTCATTACCACTTAACACATCAATATTACCCTGTGATATAGCTGAATTCAAATTGGAACTTAGAGTGGAGTTTTCTAATGGATATGTTTTTAGAAATGACAGTTATTTTCCCTAATTCTCTATTATAACAATTGCACTTAATATATAACAATTATACCACTTAATAATATTTTATTTTGCCATTATTTGTATCTCTTAAATGTATAGTATCTTCACATATGAACTTGAAATTATAATATTTCTGAAGGTAATTTGAAATTGAATCATGCCAAAATATGTGAAATACTTATGATAATAATGGATATTAAGTAAATATTTAAAATATTGGCTAATACTTTTGTAAATATTGAGAGGAAATACAGGAAAAAGGGGCCATATAAATACAGGAAAAAGTTTCCATATAACGTCTCAGCAAAGCCTGAAGTTCAAGGAATTGGACAGGTCTTTAGATGTTCATTTGAGAATACGCTTAATACATATGTTTGTTCAAATTACCAAAGAACTGACTTTCCTCAGAAGATATTTGGCAGTTAGGCAGAACAAACTGGAAATTGGGAATAATACGAGAACCAAATAGGAGATGCTGATGGAGAAAACCGCAAAGGGATACATATAGGGAGAAAGATTTATTTTTTAAATGTGTAAAACGTTATCATAATATATTGAAATTTATTTTTCACATGGAGAGAATACAAAATAGTGTTCTTTGTTCTGCAATTCATTTCAATCCTTAACCACTTCTGCCATTTTCTGGCAGACGAGGGATATTTTGAGGGTGATGAGACACCTTTAGTTGACTGAGGTGTTTTCATTTTAGTGTTCAATATCAGTGTTTGGTTGTATTTTAACCAGCTGATTTTCAAGAGTCAAGGATTTTTAATGAAATATATTCTCTATGCAATGTTTTTGCCCTCAGCAATTAATGTATTGTTTTGTGCCTACTATTTTCCCTGGTCTACAGAGGTATATTTTACATAGTTCCCTGATTATATACCTGGTGATGTGAACTGTGTTTTTAACTTTGATGAGGATCTAGACTTGATGTTTCATTCAATCAATCCTGGTGACTCACAGTGCTTCACATGTTCCTGATAATTTCAATATGTACTGTGCTCCTGGGACATTGACTGGGGGACCATGCTAAGAAAGCAGATGTACAACTGTTCATTATATTAGTTCAAGAATAGCACACTCCATTTTCCAAAGAGTTGGAATTCAATGAAAATGCTTTTTATGTCACATCTTGTGAAATAACAGAAGCTGCCTTAAATTACAAGCCATAGAAAAGTGTTCATTATAAAGTAACATTATCATTAATGAATGTAAACCATCATATTTTAATATAATTAATACAAATATTATGTACCTTATTACACACTGTATAACAAAGTATTTTAACTTAACTATCAAAAACTTGCAAATTTAGTGGGGGTATGTGCCATGTTTAGAAATATTGTTCTTCTAAAAAATCAGAAAATAGATCACAATCTCCTTAATTTCTTTACTTAGAACTTTTAAGTATTTGAAATGGTCTCAGTAGGAGTATTTTCTTTCCTTCAGGGGCGCAGCATTGCCAAGTAATATTTTGTTGCTGGCTGCAATCATGATGCATAATGTTCAAATGGTTACTTGATTAAATCAAGACACATTATGTAGAAAAATCTCATCATCGGTGTTACAAAATCTTTTCCACTGACCAAACAGCCAATCTGGAACACACAGTCATTTTCATGGAAAAGCAAAACCATCAGGAAGTACGCTTTCACTAAAAATAGTACTCCATATAAGACATGCAGTAATCCTCTTTAGTCCTGCTTTGCACAAAAGGACATGACCTTCCATTAAGTGCATTTACTGTTTCCCCATGAGATTGTCAGACAGCAGGACTATCAGAGATATTAGTTAATACTACTTGACCTATAACTAATGAATATAAATTATCCTTGTTTTATCTATTTCAGTTTGAAATTGCCCATTTCTTCTTTAGTGGAATCTCTTTCCATGTTGGAGTAGTTGAGGGGTCACTTTCAGTCCATCATAGCTGTGCCAGTTAGGGAAGACAGAAAATGAGGTAACTGGGATGAATTTTCCACATCTTATGTTTGAAAGCCAGAATGATGATTTTCAGAGGGCACAATGGGAAAATAAAAGAACTAAGTAATTTATAATGATTATAACAAACACCAGAAAGAATGATAGGATATTTATGAAACATTTGACTACTTAATTAATGTGATCTCAACACCAACAAAACCATTTCCAAGTACAGCTCTCCTAGGTATGTACTAATTAAGTATGTTCGTGTCAGTGAGCACTTATCATAAAATGATGTACTCTTTCATTATGGTTTTAAAACAGGTGTAGTTTAAAAGCTCCCTTTTCTAATCTTAATCTCTTTCAATATAAAGCAAGGGAATGTTCAATATGGCTTTGAAGAGATGAAGTTATACTCATTTTGTGGAAATTGTGCACTTGGGAAATACAATACCTTGGACCCAATTAATTTATTATTAATATGTAAGGGCACTGAAAGAAATAGCAATTACTTTTGATTACAAAACTTACTGGCTTTTGCTAACAAATGCATGTTAACAATTGATTGTTATTGTTAGATAGCACTTTTGCAGAAATGAGCAATTCACCATGTAATTCCTTACAAAGGGAAACAAAGCAAGGAAGGGCAAGGCAAGGCAGAGTTAGACAAAGGGAGATGGAAAGTTAGAGAGAAGAAAATGACATAAGGAAATATAAAAATAAGACTTGAAGGAATATAAGAGAGAAAGAGATGAATAGAATTTCAGCAAATAAAAACACAAAGAATGTGCTCATTAAGGAAAAGACCACACAATATTGTAATAAATTTGGGTTTTAGTTAGCAAAATACTACATATAAATGGATTTTGAAGATGTTGCCTACAAGAATTTATTAGCCCTGAGCTAAAATGCAGAACTCTTTTACAACATTTAATGTGAATATAATTGTTATGCTATTATAATATTTGGATTCCCATCTATACTTTTATTCTCATATAACATTTTTGGAGTTTTTTTGTTCTGTTTTATTTCCTTATTTCCTTAGGAATCAAAATGTTTAGGTCTGTCAAGACTTCAAATTCTTGATTTGGGAAAATATTATGGAAATGGAAAGCAATCACATGAACAATATGAAGATTTATAAAATTTATCATATTAGGATGTCCTAAAATCAAGATTACAGATGGAAAGCAGCACTGTAAAATACATTATATTAATATTTCACATGTAAACTACCATTTGGGAGGTTATTTGCAGGTTTTTCAGTACTAGTAGTAAATATATAACTAAATTCTCATATTTGTTTTTTAAATGAGGGCTAGATTAAGGAAAATAATCTTGTTAATAAGGAAACAGGTTAATTTAGTGATTATTCACTTGCTGTCATTACTTCTCTGTGCATGTAATAAATATTCAAGGTAGTATTTTATGGAAAACCTATTTCTGGCATGAGGATTGTACTTGCAATCAGCATAAGATGTTTCACTAGCAACCCATTGATCTCACCTACCTTCACATACACAAAGCTGGAACCGGGCCAAGCTACAGAACGCTGTGCTTAGGGTGCAGTCTGAGTAGTTCACTCTCACATAAGCTCATGTTTCTCTCACTTTTGGGTTTCATGCTTCTGAAAGGAGGACTGGCACAAATGGATCCAGGAATTAACTTCCACTATAGGAACATTGTTCCACTTGGTCAAATTTCACTTGGTAAACTGAGTCAGGGACCAGGTGATCTCAGTGTTGTTGGACATTGTATTCTGCCTTTGTTATCAGCAAGAGGGATGAGCTATGATTCAACCATAGCTGTGTTCTGCACAGAAAACCCAAGGTAACTTTCTTTCCTTTACAAGAAGTTATATAAGAAAAAAATGAACCAGGAAGAGATGCGTATACTAAAAAGAGACCATTATATGAAATGGCACAGAAAAACTTAATCATTGAATGTACTTTAGTTTTTAACCTCTAGTCTCTGCATACAGAATAGAGAAAATTTGATTTAAATGGATTTCCTCCCTTGAGAGCTAGGAAATTATGTTTAATATCAAAAATAAGTGTTGGTATATTTTATTATTCAGCTGATTAATTCAAAGAAATAATAAAATGAAAATTTATGAGTTTTTTGCTCTAAAACTATGATAATTCCATTGTGGAAAGTTTGAAAAATCAAGGGCAATCACTGAGACTAATCCAGAATTACATCACTACTTGATTGTCTTAAATTCTCTATCTAAACTTTTTGGAAGCTCCATCTTGAGAGCTGTAGGTGCAGATCCAATGGAACTATCATTTAATGGAACATATAGGTTGGGGGCAAAAGAAGAATATTATATAGTGTTCCATCTAGTTGTTCTTTTTTTTTTTTTTTTTTTTTTTTTTTTTTTTTTTGATACGAGGAATCAAACTCAGGACCTTGTACTTACCAGGAAGGTGTTTGTGCAGCTGAGCGATAGCCCTGCTTCCTTAATGTTCCATTTAGACATAAACTTTATTGTTGTTGTTTTTAGCTATATGCATGGTACTTAGAACACTGGTATATCTGAGATCACTAAATAAGTATTTACTAAATGTAAGAAAGAGAAGAGCACAGTAGAACCTTAGGATATCAAAATCAGTGAAAAATAATCCAAACACATAAGGAAAGTTTTCAAAATTTAAAGAATATTACTAGGATCCCCAGACTGCTGCATAGGTCAGACAATTTGCAATACATATAAAAATATGTGAGAATATCAATACGTTGCTGACTTTTAATAATGTAAAATATGTTACAAAAGGAGAAGCAAATGATTATATCACATTTTAATATACATTCTTGATAAAACATAATGCTGAACAGGTTATATGATTTTCACTATTCCTTATTGTAGAATAGATCACACCATAAAGAATATAATAATCTATTAAACATTAAATACAATTTTCATGGAAACCACTAAAAGTTGGTTGAACATAAAAATATTGAACATAGGAGAATTATGATGATAGATAGAAGTATAACTTTGCTACTTATTTGATGTAGAAGGTAAACAATACTAATGCATAGGTGTGTTTGAATGCCTGAGTGATAAGACATAGACCTACTCCTTTGTGCTATGTCAGATCAGTGGAACTGAGAGCATCTTACATGTTTTTCTTCCAGAGCCTTAGTAAGGACAATAAACCAGATGTACAATATGAGTCCAATTTGTAGGCAGAAATAAAGGAGGAACAGTTATTTTCATCTGTTTTTTTGTTTGTTTGTTTTTTTCCGGTACCAGGAATTGAACTCATTCCCTTGTGCTTGCCAGGAAGGCGCTGTGCCTCTGAGCTAAATCCCCAGCCCCTGGAACAGTTATTTTCAAAGGCCATTGTGAGAGATCTTTTTTTTTTCCCAGTACCAGGAATTGAACTCACAACCTTGCTCTTTCCAGGCAGGTGCTGTGCCACTGAGCTAAATCCCCAGCCCCCATGAGAGATCTTTGATGGACAGACACAACATAGAGGAACCCAGCTCTTCCTTGTTCTGCTGTATACCCCATGCAGCTGTTCTGACAAACAGCATTCTGATAAACAATGATAAACGGCAGCCTCAGGTATATTCACCCTTAAGGTCTGGCCACAGAGCACAGAAACAGTTACAAAGGAGGCAGCAGTAGCCAGTCACGGTTCTGCCACTTCCCTGGCCATTCCTGCTTGGACTCCCAGCCTGTCTTACCAGCTCTGACTGCTCCTGCTCATCAGACCTGTAGGCACAGGGAGAGGCTAATTCGCTATGATCCTCAGTCCTCCTCTTCTGAAGTGGCACTTCTCTAGCTCACTCTCACTTTTTCCAAATCATTTAAAAACTGAAAATGGCGTTTTCATAAAAATTAGTGTGGACTCTGCTTCCATGACTGAAAACTAATATAAAGATTCAGTGATTGATTTATTAATATGAAATGAGCAACAATATCTCTTAAAGATGAATAAAGCAATATTTACGTAGTGTTAACCTAATTTTCTTAAAAGATACAGTTTCTTCTTGTATACTTGTCTGTTGTTTAAGCTAAAATTTCTGCCGGTGGTGATATGCCACCATGAGGGCTTCTTTTTCAGCATAATTATGTTAATAAAAGATGTTTTTTTTACCCTTTGAATTTCCTTGTTTAACACAATGTCTTTGAGTGACAACAGATAAAATAAGCAAGGTGCTAAATATCCCACTATAATAAATGAATGCAAAGTGTTTACAATTCATATATTTGGATATAATTCCCCTTAAAATGTGTTTGAAAAATTGTATTTAAGAAAAACAGACTTTTTCACTTCAGTATATGGTACACTGCATTTCTTTTAGTTTGTCAATGTTTTGCAGCTCAAGGATATCTCCACTCTCTGAAGCATCGTAACCTAGGGCAAGCGGGCTGCAGACAGAACAAAAATTAAAGTAGTAGCATGCCAGTCTAAATGTAGGGGACATCTGTAAATATATTATACATGTTAAAATTACAACATCAGGAAAAGTGATATAGTTTACACGAGAAATACAGCCACCAGGAACTGGGTCACCACAAGTTTCTAAACCTGGACTGATTTAGTAAGATATATGGATGTACAAGATAGACACAGAGATAAAGACAGAGACAGACAGAGAGAGAGACAGATAGAGAGAGAAACAAAGGGAGAGAGACAGAGATAGACAGATAGATATGAGTTCTACTCACATCAAGTGGAACTGACAATCCAAGCCTAGACTTACTAAAACCCTATGCAAGGCATACAACCAAACCAAAAAATTATTGGCTCTGTTATTAGCTCAACAGCTTCTTTCATGGACGAATTGTTAAAAGCCTCACATAACAGAATGAGGAAAGTTATCTATACTATAGTCAGTCAGAACTGGACATTTCTTAAGCAAAAAGATTGAGCAAGGAAACTATTTACTTTCTCTGAAAATATCCCCAGGGTACCTAGTCTTCTTTTATAAAAAGACTACAATTCTATATAAATGTTGTGCTCTTTCAGCCTACATTTGATACACAAGATATAATAATAATTTATATGTGTGTTGTGTGTGTGTGTGTGAATGTGATGCTACCAGGCCAGAGAATTTGTTATTATGCGAGTAACATCACTCAACCTTAAATTGGATACTTAATTTCTTCACACATACAAAATATTTATTTTACATGCTACACACAAGCTGCAGTATAACAGGATCGCAATGTGATAAGACAGGGCTAATGTTCTCTATCCAAAAGAAAATTTGCAGAATTTTACATTGTTTTCCTTAAAAATAATTTTTTGCTAGTAAAAATACATATATTAAGATATAATTAGAAGCCAGTAAGCTCAGAAGTATAGTTTGCCTGAAAATATACCTCCTATAAGGAGAATTCATTAATGCCTCATTGGGTGAAAGCATGAAGTTTTAATATTCAGTCCTCTTTACTCAGACAGAGTTCTGTTCTCTCTGTCTTTTCTTCTGAATGTCCTCTGAATGTGCATGTGAATATGTGCTTACTCTGCATAGTCTGCGCTTCATTTATAATTCTCACTTAGGTGAACTTGTAACAATAGACACATAAACAGACACTTGTTTCTACACATCTACATGCAGAAACACGTTTTTGTTTTATCTTGAAAGTGACTGAACATTTAGAAGCAAAAGTCGATAATAAAAATTAAAAAGAAACAATTGGTTTGATAAAATTCAATCAAAACATTGATGAAAACAGAACAGTAAGCAATCAGTTTACCCTTTCCATCGCTGTGAAGGGGTGTTCAGAAACAATAAGTTAAAATTTGGATTTTTGCTTCCTTGACTGCAATTTTAAAAATACAATTGCTCAGTTAAAAAGGTTGTATTCAGTATTTTCGATGTTTCTTTGCAAAGTTATAAGACACAACCACATTTTTCTTATTATGAACCAAAACATAACATATATTGTATTTTTTGTTTTATAAAATTTTAACACAGATGTATGTTGGTGCTAACGAATGTTAAGTTTGCTTAAATCACAAAAAAGTGACATAATTCCAAGGTTTATATATATTTATATATATATGTAATATATATTATGTATGTGTGTGTATGTCTCAGGTATAGGAGCACACAAGATGCAAAGAACATTTTTCTTTAAGTGTTTACATTCCAGAAAGCAGAGGTAGAAATTCATAATATAATATAGAGTAAAAAATATGTAGGAAGCAGATTAGGACACTATTGGCTGAAAGTTTTGTTGAATTTGTAATATTGCAGTAGTGTGGATAGACATCACAGGGAATGGGGGGTTTTAAAAAAGACCTGAAGGCAGCTAGACAGATGGGTATCAGGTAACCAGCATTTCAGCTAAAAGAGGTGAATTGGAGAAACGGGGAAGTCTTCTACATTTCAGAAAAAGGAGGAAGAGCTATAAGGAAGTATGAAAGAGCAAGGGGAACCATGGAGGAAGTGTAGATCAGAATTATGTAAGATAAGGAGCCAAAGCTCATGAACTCCGAGATTCCTAGCTAAACAATTTTATTGAAGAGGACAGGTAATTAACTGGGTCAAATACTCACCGACTAAATGGAAGACAGAGAATAGTCTACCATATATTCTCTTATTTATGAGTTGATGGGAAGTTTCTTAAAAAAAAATACCAAGAAACTGCTGTTTATATCTCAGGGAAGTGAGCTAGTAGGTGAGTAGGAAGAGAGATGAAGATTTCAGTTTAGCACATTCAACTATAACTGATTTTCTTTGCCATGAGCATCCATTGAGCAGTTTAAAAATACGAAATTATACATAAAAATAACAATAATCAGCTGTTTGATAAAAATACATCATGTTATTTGATAAAAGTACTAAGCAGATTATATGGGGGAGGGCCATCCTCAAAACAGCATCTATGAAAGTGACAGTGTAATGGAATCCCAAACCAAAAGCTATTAGTCATTTCTTGGATTTAACTTTACCTCCAGATGGCTTTAAAAAAAATGTAAACATGTTACTTGAAGTAGATAATGTTAAGTAATCTCCACAGTGTTTTAAGTGGCAGATGGCTAAAATTATTACATATGTTCCTCTACTTAGAATGGGGTTACATCCTGATAAACCATTGTAAGTTGGTAACGTTTTAAGTCAAAATGCATTTAAAACCCCTAATTTACTGCAGATCAAAAGTCAGCACAGTGAGCTGCAGAGTGACAACTGTCTGTGCTCATGGTTGTATAGCTGAGTGGGATCTGTGCCTTACTGATAACAGCCGACATCTAAGAAGAGTTTTGTATAGCGTATCCTCAGATAGATAAAAGATCAAAATTCAACGTGCAATTTCTATTGAATGGATTATAGCTTTTTCACCATCTGAACTCAAAAAAAATGGTAAAGCCAGTCATCAAAGACCATCTGTATGTGTTCATACACAGCTGAGAACAAAACTCTATGCAACATAAGGGAAATGAAAGTTCTGTTGTCTGGCCATTGTCAAAGATAGGTGGTAGAGACCCAGGGGAGGGCTGTACAGTCCTTGGCAGGGCTGCTCATGAAAGCAGGGCCTGCAAGAGTTCTTTACATAAAGATGCTGAATGACACAGGGCAAGAGAGAGCCTGAGAATAGCGAGGTGCCACAGCATAAGCCAAGTAATGGGTGAAGCAGGGTTGTTACTGACAGAGCCACTAAATTCACAGGTCGAGTGTGTGGTAAGTCAAGAGTGGGGCAGGATACCTCTAGCGTCTGATGACAAGGTGTATAACAGCCTCCCAGACAAAAAAGAGAATTCTTTGATAAAATTAGAACTGTTGAACATGGATATTTTTAGTAAGGATTAGGGACAAGCCAAAGATATTCCCAGAAATAAAGTTGAGGGATGGATACTATGAGAGGTTTATATACTTTTATAATTAGAAACCAGAAACAAATTGCTTTTTCTCATAGTAAAATCTATTTTATACCATTAAAAAGCCAACGGCCATCATACTGTCTGTAGGAGTGTGTGAGTGAGTGAGTGTGTGTGTGTGTGTGTGTGTGTGTGTTAATGGGTTTTTAATCCAGTGCCCCTGCATGAAGCTACATCCCCAGCCCTTGTTTGTTTGTGTATTTATTTATTTATTATTTTGAGACTGGTACTTGATAAGTTTCTACGTTGGCCAAGCTAGGCCTGACCTTGTTATCCCCCTCTTTCAACCTCCAAGACTGTTGTGGTTAGCATTCATACATCTATAGCTGTTTTTATACTTCTTAATTTCTGTTTTGATAAGATAGGTGCATTTTTAAGAGGAGGAGAATTTTTTTTTAAACAGTGTTTTGCTTCTAGCTTTTAAACATAAAATTATCTTTTTATTTTTATGGAGTTAGAAACTTTTTGGCATTAAAGAATGGAGGAGTTAATCCATTTACAAAAATTGGTTAAGTAACCATTAATGAAAATATATTGGCTCTGGGTTAAAATTATTAATCATAGCCTTGTGACTTGCAAGCAAAATATAATCATTTCTCATGGTGGTTCTCTATGAATCCACAATATTGGAGATTTCTTCCCCATTCTATTTGTAAAAGCACTCATAACTTCCCAGTTCTCTGTGGTGACATGAACTAATGGACCATCTTTAAATAAATTCACTTACAGAACCAGAATATGGCACAATGTTCTCTTTCTCTGTAGTGCTGCAAAATTAGCATCAAATGCAGGACTCACTATTCTTCACCTCCCCCACGGTTGTCATTTCTACACTGTAAATCATAGAGTAAGAATAAATGAAGTTGTTTACCTCCTGTCATTCATACTTCATGTCTTTCTCTACAGTGTGGAAGTAATTCATTTTTAGGAAAGATTAATGCCAAAAGCATTTATTGCCTTCTATGAGAAACATTTAGCAAGCTTTAGAGATCATGTCGAGAAACTTTCTCTTAATATTTGTGTGTGTGTGTGTGTGTGTGTGTGTGTACCTGTATGTATGGATATGCGCCTACACACAGGAGTGATAAGTAAGAAATGTGAAGGAATTAGAAAAATGCTTTCAAAAGTATTTGGAATATGTTTCCCTGTACATTTTCCTTAATTTTCATGATAGCTTAGTACAGCATCATGCCTCTAAAGAGACTGTACAGAGTGAAAGAAAGCAGATACATAAAGGAATGAATGGTCATGTTAGCACCAGAAAGAATACTAATGCTCTCCCTAATATGATATGGATAGGTGATGCAATATTTTTAAAATATCATGAGTGGATTCACTGTCTAGCAACACTGTCTGCTAATGTGGGTATGTATGTCTAGGCGCGTGTTTGTGTATACACGCATGAGGAAACTAGGGCAATTGATAAAAGCAAATGCAATTTAATGATATTCAGGTGTAGAGAAGCAGGCCATGCATTCTTTTTCTTACTTCACAAAAAGCAAAGAAACCACAAATGAAACACAGAAAAAGGGAGTGACACACAGAGCTTTTCTGCTCAAGAAAATGCCCAGACAAACTCTGACTATGCTGCTGTTATTTTCACAAGAAAATTGACTCTTAGCTATAATTCCACGCTCTTGGCAAAACTAATAATTCATCTGCAGCTATCAAGCTTAAAGCTTCATGGACTTGCACACTAAGGTTTCCTTGCTAACTTCGAAATCTACAGGAACAAGAAAATGAGCTGGACTCATTATTTGGATGTGATTTCATGACCTACATGAATGCTAGGGATAATGGACAACTTCAGCCCCTGCAAATCAAACAGTTCCATGATCCATCATTAACCTAAGTGAGCACCCGCTTTATTGAAGCAGCTCTCTAAATGAGTAGGTCAAGGCCTCTTTAAAAGTTCAGAGATTTGTTAATGTTCCAAGGACTTAGAGACTAATAGGAGACTGCTTGAGCGTGTACAAAATTGTAGGCACTTTGGAGAGCTTACATGACACAACAGATAGACACAGACAGACAGACATAGATATATCCATCCTTTGAAACTTAGTTTAAATAGAGAATGCTGCATTTCTGACATTATCCTGCAAAAATGTGAATCGGAGTGAAGTTGAAAATAGAGGACTCTGTAGAGAGCTATTCCACAAGCTCCTGGGAGGAAGTGAGTTTCCACTCTTTCATAATGCAATTAACTCTATTAGAGAGAATGGAATTCCGAATACTGTTCAAATTAAGTCAGTGAAGTTAGAAGCAGCAGCAATTCTGCAAGAATTAGCTCTGCCCTTCTGAAGAGAGCAACTGAATTAAATCTTGGAGGACGTTAAGATTAAGCCATCTAATTGCTACTTTAGGAGTCCGGACTTTGCATAGACTCAAGTCCAGGTGTTAATAGTGATTCTCCTCTGTTCTCCTCAGATAACAAAACTGAATCTCAGAGCCAATTAAGGCAAACCTTTAAAGGCCTTCTTACCCTTTCTTAGTGGATCCTGGGAGTTTTATTTTAATTGTAGTCACCATAGGGAACAGGGAACATCACACAGCGAGATAGTTATTGAATCTCCAGTTGAAATGATAACTAATATCTATCAAATAATTCTGCACTAAATTAAAAGAAGAACTTTTTATAGGCTAACAGTCAAATGTGTTTTTCTTATTCCCTAATCATTTTAACAGGAGATTGTTTTGGTACTTCAAACTAATATTACACACATGAGGTGACTAGTTAATGATTAGTCGTTAGGCTCTTGTGTGTATTAACATCTAATAATGAATAGTCCTTAATATTGCATTTGTCTCCCTAAAGATATCCACCACTAATGTCTGATAGAAATTACACAAACTCCTATTTGTGTATGTGTATTTTTGAGTAAATTTATGTTCACAATTCTTTCATTCCCCAAACAGGTATTGAGGGTGTGTAGGTTCACCTCCTTCATAGTGTTTGCAGTTTATCATGGAAGAGAGTATACAGATGCCCTTCACCTTCTACCTGGGCTACATCATCATAAACCGTCACAGGTTGAAACTATTATGACTTACATTCTATACACCTAACTTATACAACACAAGAGTTTAATGATGCAATACACTATAAAACATGAGTGTCCAAAATTTGGCTTGTTTATGCCACATTATGTGAGGAGGAATTGTCTTGGGCCACTTATAAGATATATAATACAGATAATATGCATAAGTAACAAGGCATTTTGTGTGTGTGTGTGTGTGTGTGTGTGTGTGTGTATTTAATACAAATAACAAGAAAAGACAGCAAGTGTCCCACAGGACACAAGTTAGCCCTTTTTAGAGCTTGGTTTGCTAGCATTACAGGCTTGCTAGTCCTGTCAAGTATGAAAAGAGAATTGGAAAATGTGATTAACCTAGGAAAAAAATGTGAAGAACAGTTTCTTCTGAATGCATATCAATTTTGGAGTATCATATAGTAAAACAAAGTTAATTCAAATCACCTTACATTGAGGATCACCTATAAGGAAATATCATGTTATGATATATTATTATCTAAGTCCTATTTAAAGAAAACTAAAGAAAGATAAAGGTAAAGATTTCACTGGAAATGAAGGTATTATTTAGAGACAATGGACAGAGAATGTCCCTTCAGAGTAGTAGCAATGAAACAAAAATGTCTGTGAAGTGCAGAGAGGCTAGAGCGTGAAATCTGTGTGGCAGGGATGAGTTTAGTCTAATGAGTGAAAAGACAAGAAAAAAGAAAAGAGTTTGGGACAGTTTTTGTCTATAATTCATGGAAATTTCTTAGACTGTGATAATGGGTAGTGTGACAGTTGCCTACTTAACAATGAACTGGGCAGGGGCGTGAGAAAGTGTAAAAGTTTTAACAGAAAGATCAGTTTGGCAGGCACTGCAACATTGTGTATTTGAGATGATAACGACTGCACAAAAGTCACTGACTTGGAAAACAATTTGCTTCTCACTCAGAAGACAATTGTGGCACACAATTTGCTTAAAGATATATTTAGACCATACAGCTATGAAGCCAGTAGGGGCAATATTGCACAGGATGTGGGCAGGGTACCGGCTGGGAAGCAAGATCTCAGAGGTGACCCTATGGTTTGGAGGCATTGGGTACATAATTATGTAAAGTGCTGAGGTGAAGAAGATTCAAAGAATGAGTATATTTAGTTTGTGGTGAGGATGAACAGAAACCAAGAATTTAGTTTTGAACAAGTTGTATTTTAAATGACTATCAGATACACAAGGAGAAATACTGAGTAGGCATTCTGATATTGAAGTTGATATTCAATACAAGGACTGGAGATTAAAACTTAGTTTTAGAAACTTTCAGATTGCATTTAAACCTCTGCCTATAGGCAGGGCTATCTCTTCAGGGTCATAGTCTCATTCTGCCTGTGACAGAATCCCTGAATAGCAATAATTTTCATATACATATCTAAAAATAAAGAAGATTCAGCAAAGGAGAATGACAAAACTGTAGACTATGAAAGAGCAATGAAATTTAAAAATGACAAAAGCACATGAAAGATTTTTTTGCTAAAAAAAAAAAAACAAGAAGTAGTTGCAATTTCCAGGTTTAGGAATTTGCTGTATACTGACATTTTTCTTTGCCAAAATTCTGCACCTTAGAATCCCCTTGAAACTCTACGAAGACAACAATATACAGTATAACAACCATCAGTGAATCACTACCATCTTGTCTAGTGAAACTGCATCATTTTTAACTTTTTTCTTTTTAATGGTTTCATCAGTTCTCTTTAATGGTTTGATCATTCTTGCATTCTTACATCTGGTAATCTGAGCAACTTTGTTGAAGATAACAATATGTAATATAACAGCCATTGTCAATTCCTATCATTTTGTTCTGAAGACATGTATCATTTTATTGTTTCTGCTTTCTTTTGTTTTAATCTATGTTATTGGTATTTTGCTATTGTTCTTCTTTTTATTATTCTCTTTAAAATAAAAAAGAAAAAGAAACTCTGTGAGTGTGGGCTTTTATGATACCGTAATGAATTTTGAACATTCCAAGACTTAACTTTTTTTTTTTTAAAGCAGTAAGCCCTACTTATCAAAACGCTTCAAGGAAGTATCTGTAAACTTATGGACTGGTGCAGATAACAACAATGGTTTTCATTTTCACCCTTATTTCTGTCATCACCAATGTTATATAGTCACAAGCATTTAAAGGTTGCTATTAAATAAATGTGAGAAACGTTCAAAGTACTGGAGAATAAGTATCTTACCAAATGCAGATGAAATTTATACATTCATCTAGTGTGTAAGGATACAGCGGCTTCCAAGATGTACAAGATTACTGCATAGAACTTCAGTTCCTGTCACAAGTATAATTCTCATACTGGGCTTCCCTATATTAAAATTTGATAATGGTAGTGCAATACAAATATTGGATATTGATTAGGAAAATTAAATCTCTCTATAAGATACTCTTATTTTAGATGATGTTGTGGTTTATATTTAGATGTCCCTCAAAAGTCTCATATGTTCATAAGATGGAGATTTTGGGAAGTTACTGCAACATGGATGTGTGATACTGGGTGTGTGACACTGGACTGGTCCACTGATTGGTTTATAGGGGTGTATTATGCTGAGAGGTGAAGGCTGATGAGAGGAGGTGGGTCTGAGAGCATGGAGAAAGACACACACACACACACACACACACACACACAGAGAGAGAGAGAGAGAGAGAGAGAGAGAGAGAGAGAGAGAGAGAATGAGACAGACAGACCAAGGCAGAAACAGAGACAGAGAAAGAGACAGAGACAGAGACAGAGACAGAGACAGAAACAGATATATGCCACCCGCCCGGAACACTTGCTTCTTCCCATCTGCCACACCATGGGCTGCTTCTCCTTTACCATGCAGCCCTTCTTGAAGTCAGCCAACTATGGACTGGAACCTCTACAAACTATGAACTAAAATAAATCTTTCCTCCTTTATCTTGTGGGTGTAGGGATTTTCTCCCAACAACAAGAAAATAACTAGGACATAATAAGTCTGAGCTTCTCATTCTTGCCTAAGTAAAAATATAACTTAAAGTCTTGCCAAAAGCTTATTCTGCACTTTTCACTTGTGAGCCTGTTGCTAGTCACTGGGGAAGTGTGGAATTTCAGTAAAATCTTACTTTGAAATCTGCTTCCAGTTACATCCCTTGCAGCAATAGCAACCCTACATTGAAATATTGACTCACAAAGCTGTAGGACGTTTCATTTGAAATATAGACTCAGATGTCGCTTAAGGACTGGGATGCATTTGGAGACAGAAAGCATCAGGCAAGTTTGTTCTTGTGGGTACATCACAGAGTATAATTACACAACCTTAGATGGTGCAGGTCAGTCACTGGACATGCTCTCATTTTCATCAGGAAAAGAGGTAATTCTGAGATGTATGAAGCTACTCAGCCTAACTCAGCATATTTTACAGTATACCACTTTAAATAAATAAAGTTTGCTCTAAAATAAAAATAAGAGACATATAGCACCATGGGGCAACCAGTGTACATGCAGTCTGTCATTGACTGAAATATTATTTTATTATACAAGACTGTATTAATATTTGGTTATATTTCAGTCCGTACTATAGTTTACCCTCAGAAGTCATTTTGAATTCATATACTCTTAAGTAATAAGAGAAAGTACCGTTTTTTCCGCATTGGAAGAATAGTCTATCAATGTTAATTTTCTCTGGTTTTCAACCAGAAAGCATTTGGACTTTTTAAAATTACATTCAAAGATATTATTCGGATAATTTAATTATCACATTTTGGTTGATTATGTTCCAACAGTTTTTCATTATGTTCAAGATATTTTAATATATGTTTAAATATTATATAAAACAATTTAATATTTTGTCACTAAAGGCTATATAATTAGCATTATCAAAGGTAAAAATGTAATATAAACATGTCACCTACCTACGTTCTGGATATTATAAAATTTTCCTTTGCTAAAACCTGGGTCCATCCCTATTTCCCTTCCTATTTATTAACACCCCTAGCTAAATATACCATTTAATTTCATGTGTTTAGGTTTTCACACAAAACACGTACTACAAACTTTGTTTGAGCCTATATTCACTGCCTACTCATACTAAATTACCTCCTTTTTCTGCTTCTAAACCTTTTGAATTCAGATAGTAAAATCTGATCACAATCTAAACATCAATGTTTCTTCCAACTGCCAGAAGCCTCCATGCCTCTCTACTGAAAAAAATTCTCATCTAAATAAGCTGAATTTTTAGATAAGTGGCCTGAGGATGGCTTTTCTTCCCAAATGCCAAGTAAAGTACATAGTGCATAACAAATCCTGATTACTACATTTCATCTAATCCAGTGGGCCAGCTCTGGTTGTAGTCCTCCTCTGCAGATCTCGCCTTCTGTAGATACAGTAGACTAAAGGAAGTAAGATATAACCATTAATGACTATTATCTGTTGAGTAATATACTAGTAAAGATAAAATTCTAAGAATAATAATTGGCCCCCAGATACCCCTAGAATACTTCTCAAAATAATATTTTAAAGAACTGGTTTCAAAGTTTTGATATTTCCACATAATCATAAAGAAAATAAATCAGGACACTCACCTTTATACACAGGAGATATTTTCTATACTATATTAATTCTCCCTAAAATTAAAATTATTGAATCTATTTTTGTATGCTACCTTGAGGTGTAATTAAAAGTCCTTGAAACTAATGTCCTACTTTACAGAAAATTCTGTGTTCATAACACATGGCTCACATCTTACTATGCATTTGGTGTTGGAACTAAGTATACATCCTTCAACCATTTGAGTACGTCAGTTAGGAGTCGATATGTAAGATGAGTATTTTTCTAATGAGGATCTCAGAGTGGAGTTTCACTGTGTCCCTCTTTACATCTAGATGCATGTCTTTAGAAGAAAGTTTCTTTGTTTAAATAACATGTCCCTATAGTCAAATTTCTTTACAGATCAGTAACTTAAATATTCCCAGAGTAAGGGTTATGAAAGAAAAGGAATGTAAAAAAAATGAATAAAAGATTTTCAATATTTAATTTATCTCTAGATATAATGATCTATACTAGAGTGAAATAAACTTGCATGCAGAGAAATTTATAAAAATGTAAGGATATATTCTGATTTCTATAGTTCAATAGGTGTTTACTAGAAGTGAAAATAATTCTGAATAAATAAATAATTCATTTCTTAGAGCATCTATCCAGGATCTAACAAAAAGTAAAAAATCTCATGTAGAATTCATGTATTTCTTCTATTTTTAATAGTCAAAACTTTTAGTGAGTCCTTCCTAAATATGTCAATTGCTCATAATTATGAGCCATTTCATCATGTGATACTTAAAAATAACTTTCAGTAACAGTTCTACACAGGGAGCATTATACACATGCACATTTTCCTTTTATATATGTACACATTTTACTAAATATATGCATCTAGATGTGAAGAGGGAGATGATGAAACTCCACACTGAGATCCTCATTAGAAAAATACATGTCTTACATATCAACTCCTAGCTGATGGACTCAAATGGTTGAATGATATGCACTTAGTTCCAACACCAAATGCACAGCCAAAGGTGAGGCATAGGTTATGCACACAGACTTTTCTGTAAAGTAGGACATTAGTTCAGTGGTGATATATCATCATAATCATAATAATTTAGAAAAAATAAAATTGCCTTAGAGCCAAGCTTTAAAATGCTTTTAAAAGCTATGAATTAAAATTGTTCAATTACCGGGGCTGGGGATTTAGCTCAGCGGCAAAAGCGCCTGCCTGGCAAGCGCAAGGTCGTGAGTTCGGTTCCTGGTACCGGAGAAAAACCAAAAAAATAAAAAATAAAAATAAATAAATAAATAAATAAAATAAAATAAAATTGTTCAATTACCACATATGATGAGTGAATTTTTTCCACTTAAAAATAATACATTTCATTCTTTGTATAATAATTACATTGACTTTATTTGTCTTGATATTAATTAAACCTATTCACAAGAAGAAAAAGATTTAAACAAGGAAGATGAACTACTTTCCACTTAGAATTTAATATAAATATAACAAAGAATTCACAGTATATTATAAGCTAATTGTTACCTATTCATGTGGTAATGATGACATGTTAATGCAGCATGTAATTACTTTTATAGAGCAATAATTTGTTAAAAGGCAAACAGCATAATATCTTAAATGAGACATCTGAATCATACTTTTTCTTCTGGAGAATGAAGACATTTACAACAGGGCCTATTAGTGGGACAGATTGTTACTCCAGTCTTTAGACTTCCTCTTTTTAAATGAAAACGTGGTTCACTTCTGGAAAGAAGCCTCAGTCTGTGCATCATCCAATCACAGCTGTTGGAGAGATTTAGTGACATGACATCTGAATGATATTGGTGTGAACACACGGTGATATCTCACATTCCACATAACAACAGTTTAAGCAGAATCTTTGCAGTTCTGTTCCTTCAGCAAGAGTGATTGGACATGAATCAGAAGGCATTTTAACAGACAAGGGTGACTTATATTCTTATTATCCTCAAAATGATAAAGAAATTGATTGATTTCAAACTACATCATGAACTATTACATAAAGTGTGATTTGCCAAAGTACCAGATGGAAAAGCATGTTTTACTCAAGGAGAATAAATTTTGTGATTAATCTCTAAATGATGCAGTCATATTGAGGTGTAGGGGTATCATGTGAAGCATTACCAGGGATTTCCCCCATCAACTCAGCACAACTTTTGCTACAATACAAACTCCATACATATGATCCTACACGTGGTACAAATGACAGCTTGACAGTAGTTCCACTTTTTCTTTGTGTGAGAATTGTCTAAAATGATCAAATCAATAAACAGATCAACAAGGAGTAAAGTCTAGCAGGAAAAAAAAAATACCTTGTCTTGAAAACTTCCCCCTACTGCTTGGAAGTGGTACCTAGTAGTAGAAGGCAAGAATAAAGGAACTATGGTCTGTGAAACAACAGAAAATAAAAAGGCGCTATTTTAATGAAGAAGAGGCTTAATGGCAGATTAATCATGGAAGTCAGTCTTTTAAGTAAGGAGTAGTAATTAAGAGAAAATATGTTACAACTGGGAATCAGACTTTCAGGTTAATATTATAGCAGGTAGAGAAAGAGTCCCTGAACCTTCCTGCTGAGTAGGCATATATGCTCCTCACTTCAAGGAAAGCTCCTACTTTGCATGTGTTTGGGCCCTTGAGCACTGAAAAACAATTCGTCAATCAACTGCTCATGGATTGGGAAGAGTACCAAGCTGCCTTTCAATTATGAAGTCACATTCTGCTGAAATCAAGGAAGTATTTACACCATAAACCTACTCAGTTAAATTCCTTTCTAAAATTAATTATTAAAAAAATCCTTAAAATTGCTCAGAATAATTTAATAAATTAACAATGTCATTTAAAAACGAGGACCAATATTTCAGGGTGATTATGTGTCTGCTGCTATTTTGTAAATTTTACAACTGATCAAGTGTGCACTAAACATTAAACAACAGCAAACTAATACCTGCTCAACATGGTTGGATTGTTCCTGTTCTGGTTCTGGGTAATGAAATTTAAAACTGTAAACATAAATTCAGAATGCAATCCATTTACATTGTTGCCTCTCAGCATGCAAGGTAATTTTCTTGCTGAGCAGTTTGTGAATGAGCGTCAAAATACTTGATGAGAAATGGAAAAATCAAGATATGGTTACAGAAGCAGCCAAAAGTATGTCAGTGGCCTCTCCAGAGAGAACAGAGCGATGTGCATCTGGAAGAGGCACCAAGCGCCTTGAAGTACAGAGGCTTTGAAGTCACTGTGATCTCAACATAGAAAAAAAAAAAAGCAAATAATGATGTTGCAAATGAAATATTTTCAAATGACTGGAGGTCTCTTTGAAAACGATTTGCTATCATGTCTTCCGTGGCGTATACTTTCTTCTTAACGCTACATCAAGTGATTACAACCTTAGGATAATTTTGACGTGCGTATTATATAACTCATAGCACATCTGCTAATCCACAGCTCTTTCACTTGTCCCAAATTAGTTTTGGGGCAGGAAACTCAGATGGCTCTGCAGACGGAGAAGCAGGACAAACCATTTCGATCGTCCCACGCTCGTGCTTTTAAATGAAGAATGAAGTTGAGCATTAGCGCTGCCCCAGGGGCCGCGGGTGAGGGCAGCTGTATTTAGAGAAGCTCTCGGAGAAGAGAGCCTCGGTCGCAGAGCACGAAAACCCAGTGAGGAAACAACGGCCGAGCGCCCGCGTGTCTCCTCCGCGCAGCCCGCGCAGGGCTCGGATGGCAGCCCGCCTCCCGCCCGCAGGGCTGCGGACTTGCGTGCAACTCGCCGAAGTTGCCCGGCGCAAGCCCGCAGGAGCTCGGGTACCCGCCGCAC
>NW_004955426.1:10610491-10618621 GCF_000276665.1 Chinchilla lanigera
GGGTGCGCGGCCGCAGCTGCCCACAGCTGCCCGCAGCTGCAGCCCCGGCGGGGACAGCCTTACCTGCGCGGCGGCTGGGAGCAGCGACAGCGCGGCAAGGAGCGGCGGCCCTGTGCCTCGCTCCCTCAGCTCTCCTCCTCGCCTCGGGTCCCCGCGGCAGCGCCCCGCCTCGCATTCACACAAGGTCCTCCAGGCCGGGCAGCGGCGGACGCCACTTTCTTCCTGGAAGAGGCCGCCCCCTTCTGAGAAGCGCCCGCAGCTCACTCCCTCGTTCCGCGCCGCCGCCCGCCAGCCCGGCTGCAGCCGGAGCCGCCAGCCAATGGGGGCCCGGGACGCCCGCCTGTCATCTCCCCGCCCTCAAAACAAAGCGCGGCGTGCCCGCTGCTCCGGCCGAGTTGTGGGAAGTAATTGAATCCCGCCTTTGCAGGGCAGATCGTTGGTTGTGTTTCTGCCCTGGTGTACCCTGCAGAATCCTCTGAAGGAACGGGAGGGCTGCAGGTCTCTCTCGCATACCTCTCTGCAGATTCATCAAAGGAGCTTAGTAGAGGGTGAAGAGTTAGTGCTAAGAGACGGGTAGAACCTCTGTCAGCACCGGGGTCAGCGCCTCGGCCAGCACCTGGGTCAGCACCTGAAGCTGGGGTTTGTAAATGCCTCGTGTCCATTGAAAATCTGAAAATGGGTAGGACCCCGAGATCAAAGGTTTGGAGTCTGATCTTCACTAAGTGTCGTGTTTCTTTCACTCTGTGGAACAACATTATACAATCTACTGACTTGGAAACTGTCTCGTTTTTTGAAACATCTCCTGAACAAAAGTCGGGTAATAATTGGAGCTAATCATAGAGTTAGGAGTTTCTCCTAATTCATTCACCTGTTCGTAGGCTGATTTCACTTGGGTCATATTCTATGAGGAGCTAAAAATTATTTACACTACTATGTTGGTCTGGTCTGTTTTAATGTTTTTAATTCTTATATGTTTTAAGATTATTAATATTAGCATAATTGCTTTACCTGAGAGAATTTGTTTAGTGGTTACACAAAACTTCATAAGATATGTTAATGGTAAGACAATATTATAATACAAAATTACTTTTGGAAATAATACGAGCAATTCCTCTAAAATCACCAAAACGACAATGTGCCCTTTATTCATGAGAATCTGTCTTTGTGTTTCACTATTAAAGTGCTATATATTGAATTAAATTTGCTTAAACAAGATCATCCAAGATCATTTATTTTTTCTTCAAGAATGTGTCACTTTATCATTTCTATGTCAGACTGCAGCAACGTTTGATAGAATCATTTTATCTTAGTAAAAATATATCAAGAGTTCAGAGTCTCAAAGCAGTCTTAAAAATGTGTTTGAGAATGAGTAGGATTGGAATTTTAAACAACTACACAAATAATAATGTTTTCATAATGTCAGCACTGAATGAGAATAAAATTAATGTGTCTTTCCAAAATCTCTTTGTTCCACTGAAGTACTGTGAATAGCTTGATCCATTTGGTTTAGCCAAGCTTTGTGTGTCAGGACAAGTTAAAATAGCTCGGGGAGACTTTACAAACAAAACAATTTGGTTACCTGTCTGTCATGTGTAGGGAGCATGGAAAATGTAATATTTACAGTGCTGTATGCTGTGTCACCATAAAAGAAAGTGAATGCTAACTTTATTGTAACTCATTCATGTAGCAAATAAAATTTTATTCAGGGTAGTTTCTGGCTAAGTGGAGCCACCTGGCTTTTGTAAAGCAAAGAATATGTTGAGGAAATATGAAAAATAAACATTATGTTTTCCTCAGGTTTATAGAAAAATATTCATCTGTTTAATTCATTAGTTGATAACAAATATATAACAAATCATTGAATACACAGCACTGTCTTCATTGTGTAAATTGATGATTCCAGCATAAAGTTCACCTGGAATTTATTGAGAAGGTAAATTCCCAAGCCTTTCTCTATTCTACTGAGTTGGCCACTCCAAGAATGCGAAACAGTGTATGTCTTAATAGATCCAAGTTTTTAAGTTATAACTCTAGGATTGCAATTTTTACACAACACACTACAACACAGCTACACCAGAAGTCTAATCACCTGCTTTAAAAGTAAAGTTTTATTGGGAAACAGTCACTTTCTATTACATATTGTTAAAGGCTCCTGTTGCTCTACAGCTGCAGAGATGAGTAGGCTTCAGGAAGTGTAGTTGTCCTGTTTGCTTTTGCTGAGACCAAACCCTAGCACCCACAACTTAAAGAGGAAATTTTTATTTGTCTCATGGTTTCAGATATTTCAGTCCAAAGTTTGATGGATCAAAGGCAGGGACATCATGGCAGAAGGCATGGCAGAGAGAAATTGCTCACTTCGTGGGGGTCAGGAGGCATAGGACAAAGTTATGCAAGGGATGTACCCTGCAAAGTCTTGTCGCCAGTCCTCCATCTGTGCCCCAATTCCTAGCAGCACATCTGGCTATGAACTCCAGTGCATTAATCTGCTGATGAATATGCTTCACCTCCATAAAACAAAAACCTTTCTGGGCATCTTATAATCCAGTTGAGTTGACAATTAAGCCTAACCATCAGAGGTGGACAAAGATTGAAGCTTAAAGTGCTTATTCTTTGTCCTTTAAGAGAAATTAATTGATTTATGACTAGGATAGTATAAGATCCACAAAATAATTAGGACAAATTGCAAATGTTGAGAGAATAGGAACATATACAGGGATGAACAAGATGATATTAAAGAAGTCAATGGGATTTAAAGTAGATTCAAAGTGATGATTTAGTAGATTATAATGATGTCTGTGTGTGTCTGTCTGTCTGTATGTGTGAATGTGCACATGTATTTATAGATTTGACTGCATGGTGGTATAGACTGAGAAATACTTTTCCTGTGAGCCTTATTTCCAACTCACTTTGAGATAAAAAAAAATATAAAGGAACAGTCATCTCCAAGAAGAACATCAAAGAGCAAATATAAATCTGTACAGACTTCTACCAAGCCCAGATAAATGAAGAGAACATTCGAGTCCTATCTGCCCCAAGACTGACATGCAATGTGGATAGGTCACATAATTTTTATTTGTAAGCCATAGGTCCTTTGGGATCATCTGTTGCTAGGCTAGACCTTAGTCTCTCCTGACTAAGGCAGTTTAGATTGAAACTGAGCAAGGGTCAAGAAAGGAGCTACAGCAAATGTAATGACTGAGAAAAGACAATGAGCTATATACCCAAGCACTACTGTGGAGAAAAATGAGAACCCATTAGACTTTCTTTAAGGAAGGCAGGACTCAAATGATAAGAAATAGACATTGAATTTAGAACACATTAAGAATGCTATAGTGGTAAGACATACTTCTTTAGCAATGAGGAGCCTCAAGGAGCCTGTTGAGAAAAAAGTGACATCACCAAAATGATGTTAGAAGAAGATTACTCTGTTCCCAAAGAATGTATAGAAGAACAGGAAATGGAATAAAATTTATCACAAAGCTGTGGAAAAGCAAAACATGATGTAATATCCATAAGAACTCAAGCATTGCCACCCTTGCACTTAATTCAATGAGTCAATGTGTCCCATCAATTTTACTTTTGAAATGCCACTAAAAGCAGTAGTTTTTCATGTGTTTTGTCTACCATTGTCATTGTTTGGCTTTCTGTTTCCACTGGCCTCCCTGGAAGGCTGTAGCATCTTTTTATGGGCAGCTCTCAGCCTGTCATGTCTATTATCTCTCAGCTGTAGATTTGATTCACAATTTCTTTACCCTGAGTCCCACCAAGGCTGATGGAGAATTTCCAACTGTATTGAAAAAAGGAGGGAAAGGACACAGAAAAACCATAGAATCCAGAAATTTCTCACTCAAGCAGCCGTAACTTTTGTGCAGAAGGGACTAACATTACTTCTGTTTATATTCCATTGGCCAGACAAAAGTCTCAGGCACTTTGCAAAAACACATGTCAGTGTGACAGAGAAGTATAACCTTCCTTCAGAGATCAAAATATGAAGAAGGATAACAATAGTTTTAAAAATGATATAATGTACTATAATCTCTTGGACCCTAAAACAACAAAAACATGAGTTTTCTCAACAGGGCTCAGCAAGTCTGGGAAAATATTTCTACTTAATTTTACCATTTCATATCTCTGGTTACTATTTACTTGAAATGATTGCAGTATACATGCTGAACAAAGTCATTGAAAGTGTTTATTGGTTTTTAAAAGTGTAGAGGAAACATAAGAAAGACTCAAAATATTCTGTATTTTTCTGTCTTAAAATGTATGCATCTTTCTCTGTTTATCTGAAAGCAAGCCAATAGTTTATGAGCAGATAATCCTGAAAGCTCTTGCAAAGGGACTACATGGTGGTGCCTACAGTGAACAAGATGGCTTAATTATACAAGGATCGTTAAAGTGTGTATAAAGCTATGCAGAGTACCTCTCGGAATTTTTCAACTCAAAGACATAGAGTCCCACTCAAAGGTTCAACTACTCCCTCCTTGGAGACCGTTACACACTGTGAGCGGTGACTCCTACTTCCATCATTGGTATAAAAAGAGACATACGGTAGAAAGGCAATGCTAGATCATGTTCACTTGAGGATTTTCCATCAACAAATATAGAAAATCAGGACAATGTGTGTCTATCCCTTTTACCTGCAGTGGAAATGAGATGGTCCAAGAAAACGTAAATTATCATCCAGTATCCCAAGATAATATCCATGGCAATAAGAAGGGACAGAGAGATCAGGTTGAGGCAGAATATCATGAGAGTCTAGGATGAGCTGATGGTTCCAGAAATTGAACAGAACCGGCTGTTTGAAAGCAGAGAAGGGGGCTGGGGATTTAGCTCAGCGGCAAAAGCGCCTGCCTGGCAAGCGCAAGGTCGTGAGTTTGGTTCCCGGTACTGGAGAAAAACAAAAAAAAAAAAAAAAAAAAAAAAAAAAAAAAGCAGAGAAGATAGAGATTTGGCTAGTACCCCATGGCAATAATAGTAAGACTCCACACTGTCCTTTACTACTAACAAATGGATTAATGTTTACTGAGAACTTACTAAGTGTCAAGCACATCCTAAGTATTCCACCTAGAAGACTTTAATAATATATAGAAAAATTGTACTAGTTTTTCTTCAGTTTACAGATGGGGAAATGACAGCATAGAGAATTTAAATAACATTTAATAATCCCAAAGTAAACAGAGCCAGCATCTAAATTTGAAAGCAAATTTTCTCCTTATTTGCCTCCATCACTTCACCCCTAATATTTCTATATTGTGGTATGTAACAATATTTCTGAAAATAGCACCTTATAGTCCTTTAGATCATTGCCATAAATATATTGATTTTTTAAAAAAATATTTTTTCTTCATTAATTGACTGATATATATATTAAATGAAAATATACATAACTTTAGGTCTGAAGTTTAGGGCAAAATTGAAGTAGCGAATGCTATTACCTCTGGAAACAAAAGTAAAAGGCTGTTTCTCAGAAGTGTATAGGAACTTCGTAGTTCATCACAAAAGAGATACACATTTAAATATCTTTACAATGAAACACTATATTCCCAATATCACTAGCAAATCTCAATTAGAAAGAACAGCAAAACTGAAAATTTGGAAAACAAAAAAAAAAACAAGTGGAAATCTTTGTGACAAATCCATGAACTTGCCCAGCATGGTGGCGCATGCCTATAAGCTCAGCACTTGGGAGGCTGAGGCAGGAGGATCATTGCAAGTTCGAGTCCAACCTGGGCTACAAAGTGAGCTAAAGCCCAGCCTGAACTGCACAGTGAGATGCTGTCTCAAAAAAAAAAAAAAAAAAAAAAAAAAAAATCCATGAACTTCAGACTCAAAAGTAGGGAACAATTAGATCTCAGTCCTATTTCACTAATTTTCTCACTATCTTAACTAGAAATGCAGGTGAGAATAAACTTTTTGTGGAAGGGACTACTTTTCAAGGACTGCGTATGTTCATAATCAGTATAACTTAAATTAAATGTCACAAAAATAACATGAAATTATACTTTAATTGTTATTTTTTACATCAACAGAAGTTCAGGGGAAAAAACCAACATTTTCTTAAAATCGCACTGAAAATTAGTGTCAGAATTCAGTGTTAAATGCAGTAGGTTTCATTTCTATGCCTTTGTCTCTTTTCTTGAACAAATCCTTGTCCAAACTATTTGTTCACTGATACCACATCATTAAATAAAAGTTTCTGCTCAGCCAGTGCACTGTCATCAACAAATAGCACTCCAGCTCTTACTTTCCTCCCACCTCATCCCTCTCAAAATTAGGATAAATTATGACTAGAAAAATTTTGTGGGTACACATGGGTGCTCGTGGATAAGAGAAAATGAGAAATATGAATGGTCCTAATATGTCCTTGTGTTGCTTTGGGGTTATTTTTCAAGGAAAACAATATAATACAGGACGTATATTTTATAAGGTTATTTACAATAGTCATCCAAAGAATGATACACAAGAGAGTGCAGGAAATCTGTCCGTACAGAACCAACAGCTCGTTATAGCTTCTGCCAGCTCCCAAAAGCCTTTCTCAGCTCCCAACAGCCTCTCTTCTTCTCCAGTTCTGCCTCTTTTGCTGCTGGTAAGAACTCCCAGGTGGGCTTCCCACACCCAGCAGCACGGTTATTCAGTTTAGCCAGGGGTTATAAGTTGACCACCAGTTGTTAATTCACTAAAGTCCTGAATGTGTGAGAGATGACCACAAAATATTCTCCATGCAACCTGGGTCGAAAAAATAATAACCTGAGAGGTGGAAAAATCACATATCCAAGTTTTAAGACGATTTAAGCTATCCTTGTTAAGTCTATGAATTATACAGTGGCACATTAATAAGTACATTAGGTCAACATATATTTGATCAATGCAAAATTGATCAAATTGGGTTATTTAATCCATAGGAAATCCAAGAAGGGGTAATGCCATAAAGCAGATATAAACATTGAGGGAAAAGTGACCCATGAAAGACGAATAAAAATGGCAGAATTTGAAAGGATTTTGAAAAACAACATAAGAGAGTATGACTGTTTGCATGCACAGTTGACTTTTGAAAAACATGAGCTTGACCTCCACAGATCCACTTATATTCAGAGTTTTCTTTGTTATTTTTTGATATTTGTGATAATTTGAATAAACTCATAGATAAACCAGACAGCCAGAAATAGAAAACAAACAAAAATTTGTGGAGTTCATTAATACTTTAAATATATGTAGAGAATAATCTACTAATAAAATATATACAAATCTATTATAAACAGTTAAAAGCCAAGAGATAGATGTCAGCTGTGGAAAGGAACCTAAATTGTATTAAGATATGTCGTGTACATCTATCAACTGCACAACAAACATAACCATGTACTGCAAACCTGTATTAATCACGATAAATTTTTAAAGTATATTTTTGAAAAACAAAACCAAACAAAAATTACCAAAATGTACACATCCCAAAACATACAAGCTTTGCATGGCAGTATTAACAATTAGGAGAAATATAAATGCAAAGATGTGGCATTAAATAACAGCTGGATAAAAATTACTGTAATCCATAGTTTATGCAATTACAGCTTCTGTTGGTATGCTGGTAGGCTCAAGTGTTCTAGCTTGCTAATGCAATTACCCTGACCATCTTTGTGAATAGTGCCTTTCTCCAGTAACGAAATATAACAAGAAAAAATTACCTTTCAAAGTTACCACTTTTTTACTGTATATGACACATATAACAAGCATCTTGTTATTTGACTGTTATCAGTAAGACTTCCGCTCAGTACAGGGTGTCATTAAACTTTTAAAAAGTCAAAATTTATTGCCATATTTTCAACTACAAAAGGCTTTGGTACCTGTATATCACCACACAGTTCAATGGTTAACTGTAATGAGAGTGTACAGAATGATATAAAATGTTAATCTAAATTTTTAAGTATAAGTATGTTAGAAAATATGGGTGACATTGACCTACTTTGGAATGTTTGAAGTTAGCATTAATTCTACAGGGAAGATAGGTGTTTAATATTTATCTATATAAAGAAAATTTAGGGGCTGGGGATTTAGCTCAGCGGCAAAAGCGCCTGCCTGGCAAGCGCAAGGTCGTGAGTTTGGTTCCCGGTACCGGAGAAAAACAAAAAAACA
>NW_004955426.1:10619306-10668168 GCF_000276665.1 Chinchilla lanigera
AGGAAATTAACAATGCTTGTTGTATTACATATTAATATCTTCAGAGGTTTCTCATGAAAACAAATAGAGACATGTAATAATGAGCAGTCAAGTACTCATTAACAGTTTCTTTCAGCAAAGAAATAGAAGACAGTAGATCAAGTATGTTAACTATCCTATATATACATACATACAAAATTTCTCCTTCTTTCCTTTCTCTTTGCCCACATCCCAGTTGCCCTTTACCCTAGAGCATTTCCCTATCATTTAACAATGCCTATTATAGGTCCAAGTTTATATTAACTATTTCAGGTTTTACAGTAGTGAGACAACACAGTGCTTGCACATCAGGTCTGACTTATTTCACTTATGAGTATGGTCTCTAGTTGTAACCATTTACCTATAAAAGCCTCCAGTTTATCTTTCTTTATGCCTGAGTAATATTCCATTATATAAAAGTCCCACAATTTTCTTATCCAATCTTTGGTGGATGGACATTTAGGTTATTTCCACAATGTAGCAATTACAAATTGTGCTGCTATGAACATAGGTGCATATACATCACTTTGGTATGATGTTTTTAGATCTTCTGGGAAAATACCCAGAAGGGGAATTGCTGGGTTGAATGGGACTTCTAGACCTAGTTTTCTGAGGAATCTCCAAACTGATTTCCAGAATGTTTTCAACAGTCTGCATTCCCACCAGCAGTGGAGAAGGGCTCCTATTTCTCCACAACCTCGCCAGCATTTGTAATTGGTTGATTTCTTAATGCTAGCCATTCTTACTGGGGTAAGGTGGAATCTTAATGTTCCTTTTATTTGCATTTCTCGAATGATTAATGATGTTGAACATTTTCTCATGTATTTCTTGGCCATTTGTATTTCCTGATCTGAGAAGTGGGTATTCATCTCAGCTGCCCAGTTTTGGATCGGGTCTTTGAATTTGGGGGTTGCTGTTTTTTTTTAATTCTTTATATGATCTAGATAGGAGTCCTTTGTCTGAGGGACAGTCAGCTAAAATTTTTTCCAAGTTTCTGGGTTTTCTTTTTACTCTGCTGGTGATTTTTTTAGATGTGCAGAAACTCTTCAGTACGATGAGATCCCAGTTGTTGATTCTTTGAGGCGTTTCACATGCAGTTTGTGTTTTGTTCATGAACTCTCTGCCTACCCCTATATCTTCAAGGTTTTTACCTACTTTCTCTTCCAATATATTTAGTGTTTCTGTTTTAATATTGAGATCTGTGATCCATTTTGACTTGAGTTTTGTGCATGGTGATAGACTTGGGTCTCTTTTCAGTCTTTGGCAGGCAGCAAGGCAATTTTTCCAGCACCATTTATTAAAGAGGCTATCATTCTTCCAGGGAATTTGTTTGGCCCCTTGATCAAAAATTAGGTGCCTGAGTATGTTTTTGGTTGTGGCTTTTTCTTCCAGTCTGTGCCATTAATCCTCTGGTCTGTTTTTTAGCCAGTACCATGTTGATTTTATGACAGTAGCTTTGTGGCATAATTTCAGGTCAGGGATTGTGATTTCACCTGACTTATCCTTGTTCCCCAGGATTGCTTTTGCTATTCTGGATCTCTTCTGGTTCCAGATGAATTGAAGGCATGTTTTCTTGAGATCTGTAAGGTATGCTAATGGTAATTGAATGGGAATTGCACTGAATTTGTACAGCAGTTTTGGGAGGGTGTCCATTTTCAAAATGTTTGTTCTCCCTATCCATGAGCAAGGAATAGTTTTCCATTTTCTGAAATCCTCTTTGATCTCTTCTTTCAGAGTACTGTAGGTTTTCATTGAACAGATCTTTTACTTCTTTTGTTAGGTTGATCACTAAATATTTCAATTTCTTGGATGTTATTGTGAAAGGTATGGCTTCCTTAATTTCTCTCAGTCTGTTTGTTGTTTGTGTATAGGGATGCTATTGATTTTTGGATGTTGACTTTGCATCCAACTACAGTGGTGAATTTATTTATTAATTCAATGCATCTTCTTGTGCATTTTTGGGGGTCTTCCATGTAAAATATCATGTCATATGCAAATAGTGGTAGTTTAACTTCTTCCTTTCCTGTCCTTATTCCTTTTATTTTTCTCTCTTGTGTAATTGCTCTGGCTCATGGTTCTAGAAGTATATTGAACAGGAGCTGTGACAGCAGACATCCTTGTCTTTTTCCCAGTTTTAAAGTAAAACCTTTCAATTTTTGTCCATTTAGAATGATGTTGGCCGTTGGATTGTCATAGATGGCTTTGATCAGCTTAAGGTAAAGACCATCTATTCCTATTTTCTGCAGAGTTTTTATCATGAATGCATGTTGGACCTTGTTGAAAGCTATTTCTGCATCTATTGAGATGATCATGTGTGTTTTGTTTTGGCTCCATTGATATGATGTATCACATTTATAGATGTGCAAATATTGAACCAACCTTGCATTCCTGGATTGAAGCCGACTTGGTCGTGATGTATGATTTTCTTGAGAATTTGCTCATTTCTATTTGCTAGTATCTTATTGAGTATCTTTGCATCTATATTCATTAGGGAGTTTGGTCTGTAATTCTTTTTCTTGGTTGGATCCTTCTCTGGTTTTGGTATCAGTATGATGCTTTCCTCCAGAAATGAGTTAGGAAGAATTTCTTCCTTTTCAGTTTCATTGAAGAGTTTCAGAAGGATTGGTATTAAATCTTCCCTGAATATCTTGTAAACTTCTGCTGTGAATCCATCAGGGCCTGGGGTTTCTTTATCGGTAGGTTTTAATCATGTTACAATCTCATTAATTGATATTGGAATGTTCAACAATTTGATACCTTCTTCACTCAACCTTGGTAGTTCGTACATATCTAGAAATCTGTCCATTTCTTCTGAGTTTTCTATCTTATGGCAGTAAAGATTTTCAAAGTAGGTGTCAATGATCATCTGAATTTCTGTGGAATCTGTAATAATTTCATCCTTTTCATTCCTTATTGCATGAATTTGAGTTCTTTCCTTCCTTTTCTTGATAAGGTTGGCTGGGGTATATCAATGTTATTTATTCTTTCAAAGAAGCATCTCTTTGATTCATTTATTTTTTGGAGGGTTTTCTTTGTCTCAATTGCATTAATTTCTTCCCTAATCTTTATAATCGCCTCCCTTCTTTGAGCTTTGGGCCTGGCTTGTTCTTCTTTTTCTAAAACTTTAAGATGCAGCATTAGGCTATTTATTTGTTCTCTTTCTGTCTTCCTTATGTGTGAATTTACTGCTATAAATTTCCTTCTGTGGACTGCTTTATTGCATCCAATTGATTTTGGTAAGTTGTATTTACATTTTCATTTTTTGTAGGTATTTTTTAATATCCTCTTTAGTTTCTTCTGTGACCCATTGGTTGTTCAGGAGGTTGTTGTTTAATTTCCAAGTGTTTATGCCATTTTTAAATTTCCTTTTGCTGTTGATTTCCAATTTTCTTGCACTGTGGTCAGATAATATGCATGGGACAATTTCAATTATTTTGCATTTTGGTAGATATGCTCTATGGGCTAGAATGTTTTCTATTTAGAGATAGACCCATGTGCAGCTCAGGAAAATTTGTATTGTGATGTTGTGGGGTGGAACACTCTGTATACATCTACTAAGTCCATTTGTTCAAAGCTTCGTTTTAGATCTGTTATTTCCTTGTTGATTTTTTGTCCAGTTAACCTATCTCTTTGTGTCAATGGGGTGTTGAGGTCACCTGTTACAATAGTGTTATTAATTATATTGGTTTTCATGCCTGTTCAGATTTGTCTTATATAATTTGGAGATCTGATATTTGGTGCATACATATTTATGATTGTTATCTCATCCTCTTGCAGTTTTCCCCTGACAAGTGTGTAGTGACCTTCTTTATCTCTTTTGATTGTTGTCAGTTTGAAGTTTACACTGTCTGCAAACAGAATAGCTATACCTGCTTTTTGGTGGGTTCCTGCTGCATGGAGGATTGTTTTCCATCCTTTGACTTTTAGTCTATGGACTTCCTTTTGAGTAAAATGTGTTTCCTGTATACAGCATATCGTTGGATTTTGCTCTTAAATCCACTTTGCAAGTCTGTTTCTTTTGGCTGGATAATTGAGGCCATTCGCATTTATAGTTATAACCTATGTGTTTATTTATCATTTTCATGTTATTTACTTGCTCTTCTTGACGTTGCAGTTCTACTATTGTTCTTGAAATTGAGGTCACATTTTTCTCTGTCTAGAATACCTTTTAGTACTCTTTGTAATGCTGGCTTAGCACTCATGACGTTCTTCTATTGTTCTTTGTTGTGAAAATATTTTATTTCTCCACTAAATTTGAGGGATAGTTTGGCAGGGTACATTAGTCTTGGTTGGAAGCTGTTCTGTCCCAGGACCTGTAATACCTCATTCCAAGCTCTTCTCCATTGAATTATTAGTGCTGAGAAGTCTGCTGTGATTCTGATGGGCTTCCCTTTATAGGTAATCTGTTTCTTTTCTCCAGTAGCTTTTAATATTCTGTCCTTTTGCTGGAGATCTGGGAACTTGACTATTATATGTTGGGTGTAGTTTTATTTTGGTTGTGGTTGGTTGGAGTTCTATATGCCTCATTTCCTTGTTTATCATGTTCTATTTCCATACTTGGGAAATTTTCTGCTATTATTTCTGCAAATATTATTTTTAGGCCAGTTGTGTTTCCTCCTGCTGTTTCTTTGAGTCCTATTAGTCATGCATTATTCCTCTTTGCCTGGTCTTGCAGCTGTTGAATTGACTTTTCCTGGATGCTTTTTGATTTAAAGAGATCCTTTCTTTCACAATTGCTAGCTGCCATGCTGTCTTCAAAGTCTGAAATTCTATCTTCAGCTTCATTTAAGTGATTTTGGCAGGTTTCAATGGCAGCTTTGTTTTCCTGCAAGTCTTTTTGAATCTGGTTCATGTGTTCTAAGTCCTTTCTATATTTTTCATTTAATGCCTCCATGCATTGCCTTTGTTCTATGTTCTTATGTTTCTTCTTCAGACATTTTGAGCAGTTCTTTCATTATTATTGTCTTTTCATTTTTTTCCTGAGAGATTATTTCTGATCTCATCTCTTCTATGGCCTTATGGAATTGTTTCTTTACTTCCACTGCAATCATTTCAACTCCTGGACTTGTTCTGAGTGGGGTGGAATACTGGGATTGTGTTTTAGTCCTTTGTTTTGTCATGTTTGATAACAGATGAAGAAAGCTCAGTTTCCCTCTTCAGTGGCTGCACAGCAAAGGCTGCTAAGGTCCCTAGTTTTCCTGTTGGTCAAGTTTGCCTCTCAGTGGCCACTGAGAATCTCTAATTAGTCTGGAGTTTTCTGGCAGTGGTTGATTTGTATCTAGTTATCTCAGGTCTCAGATGTGGGCATTGGTGTCATCTGATGGCAGACCATCTGATCCAGCATCCCCTTGCAGTTCAGAGCACATGCACGGCCCAGACTCATGTTGCACTGGTGTGACAAACCTGGTCCAGTGGACCTATGTCCCCTGGAAGTTCAGGGTTCAGGTAAAACCCAGACACAAACTTCAGGGTTGACAGATTGTGAACCACCTGATTGTGTGTCTCCAGTCAGTTCAGGACACATACAGGAATCATATGAGGCCCGGACCAAATGTAATCATAGACTTCCCATGCCTGTGACCTCCCAATGGTTCTGGGCACATGTAAAGTACGGAGTAGATCCATGGGACTAGCAGCTCTTGGAGTACTTGCTCACTCAGCACAGGGCACTCCCACACACAGGGAGAGCCCACACACAAACCTGGGTGAGAGTTCATCTTATATTTAAAGAAAATAAACTTATATTGTGATTAGCAGAAGTTATATCTTTCCCCATTCTCTAAGGCTGCAGTTCCCCACCCCCAACTTTTTGGCATCAGGGCTGGATGGGCAAGACAAATTCTCCAGGGATGGTGTGGCATTGGTGAGTGGGGCGCTTGGGGTGGTGGGTACAGCCTCTGGGTTGCAGATATTCTTATAAGGAGATCCTGTCCTAGATTCCTGACTGGCATGGTTGACAGTAGGTTTGGGCTTCTAGGTGTCTCACTCCTGCCATTGATCAACAGAAGATGCAGTGCAGGCAGTCAGTGATGCAAACCATGTGGAGAAGCCAGAAATCTGGATGAAGTACCCCATGCTCCATGGCCTCACATTTCCTGTTGTGGGCACGATTCCTAACCACCCTCCATGGCTGCAGTCCCTGGACCAAGGTTTGAGTACCTCAGCTCCATAAATGCAAGCAAATTTAGGTATATTAATAAGATAGCATCCAATATATGTAATCAAAATATATTATATGTCAATAGCTTACTGTATGTTTTAATCATTTTTTATTTATTTTTAATTTTTAAATTTTAAAAACCAAACATAACCATGAGGATAAAATCAAAACAAGACAAAAACAACAAAAACAATACATGACCTTGAAACATAATGATAGGAATTAATAATGGCTGCTACATTACATACTGTTTTGTTTTTTGTTTTGTTTTGTTTTTTTTTTTTTTCATTTTTCTCCGGTATCGGGAACCGAACTCACGACCTTGTGCTTGCCAGGCAGGCGCTTTGCCACTGAGCTAAATCCCCAGCCCAATTGAGCTAAATCCCCAGCCCCCATTACATAGTGTTAACTTCAACGATGTTGCTCAGTCCATCAGACCCAAGAATGTAAGATTCATCAAACAATCAAAGACAGTAACAACGACAAATAAAAACTTTGGACATGATGCAGAGCTTCACCGTACAAGATGGTATGAGTTTAACAATGGTTCTCATACTACATGTTATTGTTTTCAGATCAGTCATTCTGATTACCAGATTCAAGCATGCAAAATTGGTCAAGAAAAAAGAAAATTTTAAACATTGACCATCTACACTTTTCTACATATATTTTCAGAGCTTGTTTTGAGTTGGATTGCCAATATCTGCTTTCAGTATTTTCCACTTTAGAATTATATCTAAATAAAATATGTATATCAGTGCTTAACGTAACACTGGAACAAACCTGAGGGGAGAAATTATATATATATATATACACATATATATGTGTATATATATACACACACATATACATATAATACATTATACATTAAAATATTTATTATATATTAGGTATATTATTATAATATATAACATATATTATTAATAACATATTATATATAATATATTATATAATATATGTTATATGTTATAATTAAATATATATTACTATATATAAATTGGAGGAGATACATAAGAAGAGCTTACGAGATGTCTAAAATCATGTTTTTCTCAGTCTTTCTCCCTGGCTACTTGTGTGTAAAATGAAACATATATCCTACAGAAACCAGAAGTCTTGAAAAGATTAATCAATTCTGTCTTCAGCCATGTTGCTTCTGATCAGCTTCTGCAATTCAAACTAACTCTAAAGGATATAATTAAACAACTTTAATATGGCCTTAGGCTAAAGAGGCCCTATATTAGATGTGTATAGAAATATACATGGAAAAGCCATCTCTCTGTTTTAGTGTCATGGAGTGATACACACATTCAGCATTGTCAGGTGTCTAAGATAAAGTCTCAATATTTATTCTTGAAAATAGAGAAAGCTTCAAGTCGGAAATACACGGGCAAGTCTGCCTCATCATAAACAGTGCAAAACAAAGACATTAGAAATATTACAAATAGAATACATGTTTGGCTGTTACTGCATCATTCTAATCAGTCCTATACTGGACATGGTTGATTTTTCCTTTAAAAAGACTTGTTCAGATGGACTCTCCTTTGAGATGTCCTAGGGCTCTACATAATAAATAACCACTTGAAGTCAGCATGTTTTATCAAGGGCATTCAAGGATAGGTGTAGTTGCTGATGAATGGCCAAATTTCATTCCATTTCAGTAGAAGAAGTTACAACAAATTTTTAAGGTATACTGGAAATAACTCATTATAAAATGCCGATTTTTAGGATGCCAAATTTCCTTACTATTGCTTTCTTCAAATTTAACAAAGATCATATTAATGGCATCATGCATAAGGACAATTGAAAATTATTTTATTCCATTGTAAGCGCTACTAAAATTTATAGATATGTAATTTTCCCACGTACTAATGCAATGAAATGGGAAAATCTGTTACTTATTCTGATTGCTATACTACAGATGGTATAATGAAGTATGGTTGATTCTTGAAGAGAATTGCAGATCTTATAAGAGAAAAGTATTGTCTTTCTCTACTAATTTGAAACCAATAATTTATATATGAATACCAGGCTTCACTTTTTAAGGGTTTCCTTTTGAAAAACAAATTATGGTTCCTCATATCATTTTCCCACTGATATTCAGTTATAGCTTATAGAACATAAAATGCACCCATTCCAAACATGGACGTCAGCATTTTAATATATTTGTAAGCTAGCTGCAACAATCACCAAAATCCAATTTCAAAACACTGCATCATCCCAGTGTGTGAGCTGGTGCTTAATGTGAAGTCAATCCTCAGTCCTACCCCAGCAACAGAAGTGCACTTATCCACCTTTACAGGTTCACCTTTTCTGGACATTTGATATAAAAAGAGTAATATAAAATATGAACTTTGCATCTAGGTTATTTAAATTAGCATAATTTTTGAGACTCATATATAGTCTTGCATCACAAGTCCTTTCCATTTGCATTGCTGTATAGTATCCCAAGTTCAGGATGTACAGTATCCTTCCTATTTACCAACAGTTGATAAATAGATGGCTTACTTTCAGCTTTTGCATCTAATTTATTTTTACATACTTTTTTTTCAGTAGACACATATTTTAATTATCTTGTAAGCCTGACCTGGTAGTAATGAATTCCCTAATTGTATATGTTTCTTAGAAATGTTATTATTATGTAATATAGTGAGATTATCATTTACTCTTCTTAAAATACTTGTCTATTTTCTTCAAAGTCTCCAAAGCAGTTTTCATTCTCACCAGCAATACAACAGGATTCCACATTCTCATTTCCTACCAATATATTGTGTCATTTTTTGTAAGCATTCTAATGGGACAATGAGGTGAACTATTTTGGCTTAGCTTGATTTATCCAATAATTAATAAAGTTGAATATAATTTTCAAAGGCAAATAATTTTAATTAACTCTTCTGTTTTCACATATGTTATTTATGAAAATTGAAATTTCAGATTTATATATGTTTATATATTAACATGTGATAATTTAATATAAATATATAAAATATAACGACCAGTCTGGGTAATTAATATTTGCCTTTCCCTAAACATTTATTATTTTTGTAGTAGGTTTTTAAAAATCTCTTCTAATTCTCTATACATATATATAATATGTATAAAATTGCTGTGAATTAAAATCATGCTTCCTACCTGTGGCATATCCAAACTTTGGCCTGCCTTTCTTTTCCTTGTGTTTTTTAGAGGACTCCCTATGAAACATGTAACATAGTTGATATATATAAGTAGTAAAGCTTGCTTTTTAATTGTTTTACTTTCACATATAAAACAAAAAGCAAGCAGGCCATAGTTTAGACACAACTATGAAAGATTTAAAATACGAGTGAAAACATTTGGTAAATGCATTTCCATGCCTGATTTATTTCTCAGGATAATGTGCACTAGTTTCAATTATATTATTTCTCATGGAACAATTTCATTCCTTTTTAAATTTGTTTAAACTAGTACATAAAAAAGTGAAAATTATACACATCAGTGGGATATGATATAGTGTTTCCTTGCATGCATATATTGCTTGTTTTTAAAATAAGATTAACTACATTTATCTTTTCATGTACCTATCAGCACTTTAGAGCAAACTATTTCAAAATCCTTTTTTGTAGCTTTTTAAAATTCATGGTTCATATTTGTTACTTATAGTCACCTGCTGAGCAATAACGCTTCAGAGCTCCTGCTCCTACTTAACTGCAACATCATACCCATAGACCTGACTTTCCCTGTATCTCTCCTCACCTCACCTCACCTCTTTTTAGCCTCATCTGCTCACCATTGTACTCTCAACCGCCATGAGATCAGTTATTAGATTCTATTTTTAAAGGAAGATATTTGGTACTTGTCTTGCTGTGCCTGGCTAATCTCACTTGACATAATGATCTCCATTTGATCCATATTGTTTCTGTGGCCAGTATTTTGTGCTTTCTTATGGCTGAATGGTATTTCATTATACATATGTAACACATTTTTTATCCATTAATAGACTCCTAGGTTGCTTCCATGCATTGGCATTGTAAATGGTATTCCAGTAATTATGAGAGTACAGACACTGATCTAAAGGTCTTGAACTGACATACTAATTTCATTACCTTTGGATATATGCCAAGTAATAGTATTATCAGGGTCTTATGGTAGCTCTATTTTGTTTTATAGTGAAATCTACAGAGTGTCTGTCATAGTAATTATAATTCACATTTCAAACAGTTTACGGGTTCCACTTCCTCTGCATCCTGTCCAGTATTTCAAATTTTTTGGTCTTTTTGTGACAATTATTTTAACTGGTGTGGTTGTAATTCATATTTTCTTAATCACTGGTATTGTTGAGCATTTTTGGTACCCATGATAGCCAGTTGTTAATCTTGTTTAGGGTAATGCCTACCAGAATAATTGTTCCATTTTAAAATACAATTATTTGGGATTAATTTTGAAGAGTAATTTCACTTTATTGTGTGCTCTATATTAATCTCTTGACAAAAGAATAGTTTCAAAATTCTTTCTGCTATTTTGCAGGTTATTTCTTTATTTTTTTGTCTTTTTTTTTCTTTTCTTTTTTGAGACAGGTCTCACTGTGCAGTTCAGGCTGGCCTTGAGCTCACTTTGTAGCCCAGGCTGGCCTCCAACTCACAACGATCCTCCTGCCTTAGCCTCTCGAATGCTGGGATTTTAGGCCTGTGCCACCACGTCTGGCTTCAGGTTATTTCTTTACTCCTTGATTATTTCTGTTGTGGTAATGTGCAGGTTTTGAATTTGATATAATCAAATTCACCTATTTTGATTTTATTGCCTTTAGTTTAAAATAAAATTGCCTACATTGATAGCTTTGAGTGTTTCTCCTATGTTGTTCTCAACTAGGTTCAGTTTCCGGACTTAAATGTAGGTCTTTCATGAACCTTGAGTTCATTTTTGTGACTACTTAAAGGTAAGAGTCTAATTGTATTCCTTCAGTTTGTGGAGACGTTGTTTTCAGCACTACTTACTGAAGAGACTTTACTTTCTTAATTGTGAACCCCAGGGAACATTGCTGAAGGCCAATTGATGAAAAGTCAGTGGATTTGTTTCTGGCTTTCTGATTCTGATCTGTTATTATATATGTCAGATTTTATGCCAGTGTCATGTTGTTTTGATTGTCAGAGTTTTGAAGTATGCTTTAGGTGAGGTAATTCAGTGCATAGAGCTTTATGTTTTTAATTTGCTTTGGTTTTTCAAGGTGTTTCGTGGTGTTCCATAAAAAATTGATTTTTTTTTCTAATTGTAAAGAATGTTATTGGAATTTTGGTGGGATATGAATTGAATCTATAAGCATTTTTGAGTATTGCAAATATTTTTACAATGTTAATCTTTCCAACTTATAAACACTTTGTGTCTTTAGATTTTAGTGGTAAATTTTTTTCATTACTTTTTTATAATCTTCACTGTAGAGGTCTTTCATTTACCTGGTTTAATTGATTTCCATATAGTATATGGAAATTGTTTCTGTCCATTCTGAAGTGCTTACCTTCTTGATTCTTTTCTCAACAAGTTGATCATTGGCGTACAAAAAATGTACTGATTTTTGTATGTTGATTTTGTATCCTGCAACTTCTTGAAAAAAATTTTACCAGTTAAACCACTTCTTTGCTGCAGTATTTAAATCTTTAAATGGGAAATTATGACATATATTGAGTTCCTTTTTTCACACTGATGGCCTTTTGTTTTTTCTCTCTTGCTTTATTGCTAAAGATAGAGCTTCCAGTTTTCAGTGTAAGAGGAAAATAGTCCTTTTCTCTTTCTTATTCAAAAGTGAAACATTTCAAAATGTCCCCCGTCAGTATGAAGTTGATTATGAGTGGTTACACAGCCTTCATTATGTTGAGTTGTGCTCCTTCTATATCTACATTGTTGTGTGTTTTATGGTGAAGTGATACTGAATGCTCTTGTATATGGGATCTGCATCTATTAAGGTGATCATATGAAGGATTTTGACATTCATTTTGCTCATGTGATATATTACATTAATTAATTTTGTCTGTTAAACTATCTTTGAATTCCTAGAATAAACTTCACTTTGTCATGTTGCATAGTATTTTTTTTTTTTTTTTTTGGTTTTTCTCTGGTACCGGGAACCGAACTCACGACCTTGCGCTTGCCAGGCAGGCGCTTTTGCCGCTGAGCTAAATCCCCAGCCCTGTTGCATAGTATTTTTGATGTACTTTTGAATTCAGTTGGCTAGAATTATGTTGAGAATTTTGGAATCTATCAATAATATTACTTACTGACTTCTATTATATATTGTGTGTTCATCTGATTTAATTTTCAGGACAATGATGGACTTGTAAAATGATTTTAGAGGGGCTGGGGATTTAGCTCAGCGGCAAAAGCGCCTGCCTGGCAAGCACAAGGTCGTGAGTTTGGTTCCCAGTACCGGAAAAAAAAAAAAAAAAAAAAAAAAAAAAAAGATTTTAGAAATCTTACTTCTTTTCAACTTTAAGGATAGATCAATAGTTATTATTATTAGTTCTTTACCAATTAGGTAAAATTAAACAGTTACGTCTTCTAATCTTGGGTATTTCTTTCTTCTGACATTATTTATTATTGAATTAACATAATAATACATTATTTTTTTTCAATGGTTTCATGGTTCAACTTTGGTAGATTATACTTGTTGAAAAATTTACCCATTGTCCTAGCTATTTTTCAATTTTTTGCCCATAATTGTTCATAATAATCCTGAAGGAGTCTTTGCATTTCTGTTTCCATCTGCTTTGTATAACTGTGTCTTATATTGTTGTCTGCATGCACATTTACAATTTTAAATTATTTTTATTAGTTTATCATTTCACTGTGACTTTCTTTAGTTTTACAATATGTTTAAAAAAATTTATTTGTAGTGATGATATCTATTCCTTCTCACTTTCACTTCTGTTTAGGATATCTTTGCCCATTCACTTTCAATCTGTGTGTGAATTTGCCAGTGGGCTCAGTATAGATCATACATTGCTTCTGTCATCATAAAATTATATGTTACAACCGAGCCTTGTCATTTTAATTCATTCTCTATTTTCTATGTTTTTATTCTTTCTACAGTCCTTATTTTTATTTTATACAGCTTATTTTTTTTCCCCTTGTTGCTGGTTTGTTTTATTGATAACCTTTGATTATTTTCTTATTATATTTCATTTATTTATTTATTTATTTATTTGGTACTGGGAATTGAGTTCACAACCTTGCACATTCCAGGCACGCACTGTGCTGCTGACCTATATCCCCAGCCCCTCTTTTTCTACTTTATTTCTTTGCTGTGTTAGTGAGTTTTATGCTTTTCTGACTTTTCATGATCTTGATTGTCTTTATCCATTTATGATAGAAATGCCTTAACACCTTTTGTAAGCCTGCCCTGTTGGTCATAAACTCCCTAATTTTACTTGCCTTGGAAATACTTTATTTCCTCTTCATTTCTGAACGAAGTTATTGTTTTTGTACAGTATTGTTGGTTGGTAGGTTTTTGTTTCTGCACTCTGAAGAGATTATACCTTCATTTCTGAACTTTAAAATTTCTTCTGAGAACTGTGCTATTAGTTTCATAGTGTTTCCTCTATATGTGTGTGCATGGCTTTCTCTTACTAAATTTAGAAATTTCTCTTTCTTGCACAGTTGAAAGCTTGACTATACTGTGTCATGTGGAAGGTATTTTTAGACCCAGTCTACTCAAGGTTCTGCAGCCTCCTGGACATGGATAATGATATCTTCACAAGATTTGGAAAGATTTAGCAATTGTTTTGTTGGATGTATTTTCTATGACTTTTCCACTCTTGTCTTTTTGTAATGGAGATAATGTGAGTATTTATTTGCTTTCATGTCTGATAATTCTTATGTGCTTTATATTCTCTTATGTTCTCCCGGGTTTCCTTTAAATCATCATTTTCATTCATATATTGTAAAGTGTTTTTGCTTTTTTGTTTTTTGTCTTTTTGAGACAGGGTCACACTATGCAGTTCAGGCTGACTTTCAGCTCACTTTGTAGCCTAGGTTGGCTTGGAACTTGCAAGGATCCTTCTGCCTCAGCCTCCCAAGTGCTGGGATTACAGGCATGCGCTACCATTCCCAGCCTTATTTTGCAGTGTGTTAATATACTTTTCTTTGGGGTGTGTTAGCAAAGAACTAATGCGTCTTCAGTGGTGTCATGTAATATTGCTTTCAAAGTTTCCATCTCCTTTAATTGATATTTGCAGATGTGGTGATTCAATTTCCTCTACCAATATTATTAGGTGACTTTTATAGTAAAAAACTTTATCATAGGGATATATTCCAAAGAGGTTAGCTGGGCAGACCACAGCATATTTGGTATAGCATATTTGGTACAGTGAGGTCTGTGGTAGCTTCTTGACCTATAATCAGTTTTGGTGTCATCTGCCTGTGTCACAGTGGCTACATAGGTTCATGCAATTATCCCATCAGCTGGAATGTAACGTTCTTAAGTTGGACCCATGAATGAGAGGCTCTGAGTGCTGTATTTATAGATATGATTAATAGACTCCCATCAATTTTTATACATCGTGTGGGACAAGGCCATTCTGATGTGGCTGGCCTGGAGTACTTGATTGGTTTGGAAGTAGATAGCGGATACTCATTAGTGTCTGAGAGCTACATGTGAACCAGGTTATTCATTTGGACCCAGAGAGCATGGCACATGTACTTGGTAACATAGACAGGTTATCTATCAGTGTTTGAGATATCTAGCAGTATTCAAAGTTTCCATTAGGGGCTTTTAATGAGTAAGCAGTTTAAGGCCTGCCCAGCTGTCACCTGTAACTCACAGTAGATGGACTGCGCCACCCATCTGCTTCTTGCAAGCTCAGGGCACTGACCTGCTCAGAGTGAGATGCCTGGATGCTTTCTGAGGTGATGGAATGAGAGATGAAGCCATCAAGCAGCCTTCTAGGTCAGCAGATGAGTGTGTAGTGTCAGCCTCTGGTTCCTAACACTAGTAGCATGAGCTATTACCTGCCTTCTTGACAGTATTCTGCATGGCCAGGATATGAATGTCTTTCTTTCTTTCTGAACTATACTCAGGAGCTTTTTACCTAACTCAAGGTCATAAACATTTTCTCTTGTTTTTATTATAGAATTTTTATTGTTAAGTGTGTGACCTATTTTGTCTATGACAAAAATGCTAAATTCATCTTTTTGCATAATGATACTCAATGTTATCCCACAATAGTTGCTGAGAAAAGGTATCCTTTTCCCAGTGAATTGCCTTGGCTCCTTTGTGGAGTGTCAAATGAAGTAGAAGATGACAGATTCAACACACATACATATCTTGGTATCACTTTTCCCTATAAATAAGCCATATTTTTGAGGGAACAAATAAAGAAAATTAATGAGGCTGCAGCACCATTTCTTTATACCCACAGACTCTCTAATGGCACAGTAACCTGGGATTTACATAAAAGCCTGTCTAATCAAAATTTAGTGTTCAGTTATTTAACATTAACTGTTTGATGATGAGAAAAGGGAAATTATTTGAAGGAAGACTTTTCAACATTTTGATATTTTCAGGGTTTTTTTGAAACAAAACTTATTCTGAAGCTTCTCTTTTATTTATTTGATAATGCATGGTATAAAAAAGTGTACTTTTAAAAATTCTGAGTTATTACTGTATTTTATTTCCTCTCTGAAAACACAATTTAGTAGGTTAATTATGTGTTGACACCATTTATGATAAGTGCTGTGGACTGTGTGATAGTAGAAAGTCAGGTTATATTGGAAGGTGCTTTCTAAAATATTTTTGCTAAGATCTGCTGCTTATGGTTGCCATGTCAGACATAGTAACCAACTTAAGATATTCCTCAGGGAATGGAAGATGATCTTTATTATTACAGATGAGAAAGCTGACTCTGAAATACTGTTATAGCAGCTTAATGGTTCCCAGTGGGAGATAGTTACAGGATTTATTTCTTACATGCTGATGGGTGAAAAGTCATGCTTGCTCCCATGTTTTATATAAAGATTTTCTTTTCAATAAAGCTCACTGATGTTGAGAGTAAATTCAGTGTTACAGATAAAATAGACTGGAGAGAGGAGAAAAACCTGTATTTCATTGGCTGAAGTCTCAGGACTCAAAACACAAGGGAAAAAAGAAACTTCATGGTGAGGATCAACCACAAGGATCAATCAATACAGATGCCAAATAACACTACGGAAAAACAGAGCATAGAGGACAGAATGCTAAAAGGAAGGAAGAAAGGGAGGAAGAAAAATGAAAATAAATGAAAGAATGACAGCGACAATGTTTGGCAGTCATATGAGTTTGATACCTGGACTAGACTGTGGGAAGAAAGCCTCTATTCTGTCCACACCTTCTACATCCACTCTTTCAGGGCCCTCCATCCATCCTGATTCAACAAGCATGTGATTAGTAATAATCAAGGGACACTGACAAATATGACTTTTGTTGTTTAACTATTGGAGCTTCCTCTCTCTTGCTGTTTCTGGATACTCCGCAAATGCTTCTATGCAAATGCAAATATAGATATAGCTATAGATGATATTGATACCTTTATGACAGAAATACATTTATGCTGAATGATATTCAGCAAAGGAAAAATGATACCTTTTCAGAGAAGGAAGCTATACCAACTGCTCAGTACTGATTTACTAGCACATCACAGACTGATGATAACTCTGAACAAATTCTGACTTTTGCCCAGATAAGAGAAAGTTACATTCCCCGACAGTACTCTAGAACACATTTCTGATGCACAAAATCATGAGCTTCATCAATGGTTGTTAAAGTAAATCACACTAATTTAGGAAGACTTGGTATGAAATAGAGTCAAAGATGATTTTCTTATTTTCAGTGAATATGATAGGCTATTATTACATATTATAAAGCAAGTTTTCAGCCACATATACATTGATATGAGAAATTATATCTTTTAAAATATCTATCTAGTTGTCGAATGATAGTTTTAATAACGTTTGTGTAGCAAAAACATGAATAACAAAATATAGCACCTTATATTAAAACATTTTCATCTCCCTTCTCATAAAACCACCAATTATTTCATAAAAACTAAGGAGTTTTTGAAATTTTATTCACAAGCAAAATTAGCTTTGGAAAAATTCTTAGTGCCAAGCATTAAATAAATAACCAAAAATAATGATGATGATAGCTGCATTTTATATTATTTCTTCTATATTTTTAATATTAATCATAGTTTGGAAAATATTATTAAATTTTTGCTTTAATTATATGCTATTTTTAAAAAGGGATCTTACTTCTTGACATTTTTTCAGCCACTTAGAAAAATTTTATGGATAGGAGAAATTTGTGTTTGTAAAGTAGAGGGAGAAGTAAAGAATGACAGTGCACATTTGGTATACGAGTTATTTCAAATGTGTAGAATGGCATCCAAACAAATCATCTCTTTGTGCATTAAGAAATAGCAACTATATATTTTCAAGTCTGATCATGCCCTATTTTGATTTATACATCAGCAGTGATTCACATTCCATAGAGTATGTCTTTTTCTTTTATTATCATACACTTTCCAGATTCTCTCAGAAGTTCCTCCTTGAAAATAATTTCCAACTTCCTGAATTTCAGGATAGATTGTAATAATCATCTGTTAGGTATCTGAAAATACCTGTGGAATATAATAACTTTGAAAAAACAAGATAGAATTAGCGATAGTGAGGAAAAAGCAGGGACTGAATGCAAATATATTAGTTTTATGAAAATTTTAATAAGAAATATAGTTAATACTATATAATTCTTCTGGAAAGCATAAAGATAAAATGAGCAGAAACCTGAGATACATCAGGAAAGAAGGGAGGTTTTGAAAGTGGACTTTATTTGTATGTGCATATTAAAGAGATAATACAACTATAGGGTATTCTACTGAAAATACACAAAATTACGTGCACAAAAGGACATTGCTCTCTCGCTCTCCCCTCATCCTTTTCTTTCCCAAAGGATGTGCCTCTCTCTTTGATATTTTTGTAGAGATATCTTGAATTCCTTTATTTCAGGTTTTCTCCTTATTTGTGCAGTGGATAGTTTCTGGTGTCAGGAAGTCAAGCTTATGTATTTTTTCTGTAGGCTTGATGAAACAAGTATCATAGGAGTGCTGTTTTTGATCTAATTGAGAAGAGAAAAAAAAAAAAAAAAAAGAAGCTTCTCTTCCATCCTCAATGTTTATAAAATCCTTACAGCAAGTGTTCCAGAGCCCTACAAGTAATCTATATCTCTCTGGTCATTCAATTTTTGACCTCCTGAACTAAAAGGAACTTAGAGGCTTTCAAAGTAAGCTTTTTCATGATGTCAATTACAAGACCTTTTTGATTTCCTTGAGCGACCTTATCCTGCCTGAATAGCTTCTTTGATTTTTGAGGAACAAACATTAGAACACTCTGGATAGTTTCATTTGTTTTGAAGAATAAATATTGAAAACAAAAGATTCTATATGTTATTTTTAATACAGTAATGAAGTCTTTTGTATTTAGCCTTTATAGACATTTGTGAAAATCTAAATCATTGTTTTAATTATAAGAAAAATTGCCTGTAGCTCCTTCCTCAGCTGTCAGATGATTTTACAACCCTGCCTAGGGCTGTGTAACCATCACTGTTCCCTATTGGAGGGGTCTACTTCATCACATGACTAAAATCACACTTGGCTATGAGACTTTCCCTGGTGAGTGGGATGCGAGAGGAGATTGTGTGAGCTGGATCCACATTAGAATGCTAGGGCTATCACTGTAGGGGATGGTGACTCTTAGCATATCATTTTAAGATAGAATACTTCTAGTCTTAATGCAAGCCTCAAAATGTGTCTTGAGAAACATCCCGGAGGGTTGCAAAGAGTTAACTTTGCAGTCTTGACTTAGCCCTGGAATACTTCTCCAAAGACAAAGAACACCAGGGCCTAGATAACTACCTATGACTTTGCCTGGGTTGGTTCATCCTTTCCCTGGCCCTACATAAACATTGTAACCATAAAGGAAATGTATGGTTATCTAAAGGGGGGCATATAAAACAGAGTACAGAAAATATATATCATTGTAGTTGGGCTCATGACCAGAACCTGACCCAGTTATGTGGCACAAGGAAAACAACATGTGGCCAAGGCTACAACATTCCAATCTGTTATGTATATAAGCTGGGAACAAAGGCAGGTCCACGCCCACCTCCCTGACTTGCAAGTCAGGATGAGAGGTGACCAGTCTAAATTAAAACTTTGTCTGTTCTCTTTGGTCTCTTGCAGAATACAGCCCAAATTTTTGCTGTAATACACATACATTTTCCCCTGTTAAAATTAAAACTCCAAGAATACACTTACAAGGGATGTTTATTTTTCCATTTTGTTGTTTTGTTTTCTACACATGGAATAATGAAATTGTATCTAACTCAGAGCTAACAATTATAGGAACAAATAAATCACTGAAATGTCAGTATTTCTCATCAGCATGCATAATATAGCAAATGTTAGCAAAAGTGGACTAAGAAAAGTATTAAAATATGAATTCTAGGCAATTCCTTTTGAGTATTTTAAAGATATGTATTTAACATGTTGTGTATTTATTAAGTAAAATGAATGAAGTGTAAAATGCACTTAATTTAACCTTTCTTTGCCAGATGTGCAAGGTATCATGCATTTTATGCATGTGTGTCATACAGATATGGCCAACACATAATATCAATCCCTAATAAATGTAAAATATGCTCCTTTATTGATTGTTTTATGTTATTAGTACACATTTGTATTATATAATGTCCATAATCTTTTTAGGGAATTGGTACATTTTCACAATAATTTTAACTCCCTTTTTAAATCTTCTTTCCCTCCCCTCCCAACCCCCTTTATCTCTTGGACCATTTCTGCCTTTAGAAAAATCTACCTCTCTACTTCCTACCCTCTATCTTTTATTTTACCCTTTATTTAAACTTTTGGTTTCTCGTATGAGAAAAACCATGAAATATTTAAGCTTGTGTATCTGATTTATTTCAATGTTATGGTTTCAAGGTGCATCTATTCTCCTAAAATGATTCAAGTTTAAAGTAGTCATCACGTGTAACAACCACATTTTCTTTACACATTCATCTGTTGATAGATGTATAGGCCATTTCCAAAATTTAGCCATTATGAGTTAGAAATTTAGAGTTATGAATTCTACTGCTTGAAATAGAAACAAATATGAGGTATGATAAAAATATGATGAATACTATATTTTAAAAATTACAGTAAAAGTCACATAACAATCCCCCTGAAAATATTCTTCCTTACTTATCCCATCGTTGCTGCAGCTTTCTCAATCAATTCTAGAACTGCCATTTCATGAGAGTCTTTAACCACACTATTGTGGTTATCTCAGCTCTCTAAATCCATTGAAAAGGTGACCTTTCACCGTCATTTTGAGTTTAATGAAAGTCAGAATTTGCATGGTACCAAATCTCGAGAATTAGGGAGATGGAGACAGAACCTGGTTTTCTATTGATTTACAAACTGCATAGACACAGAAAAGAGGACTCCCAGAACTGCTTCAAAAAGCGACAAGACTGTCAGGATAATTCTGTTGAAAGCAAGGGGAAATATGATGAGGGTGTTCAATAGCAATGTATCTTGTATTGTAATAAAGAATAACATTAAATATTTACCAGATTTTGATCACACCTTTTGTCGTAAGGCAATTTGAATAGTATGTAGTTTGTTAATAACTTTAAAAAATGATTAGCATATATACTTCAAATTGATATCTCTACTTTTGAAATAAAGATGAAAATATTGGAAGTAATGTTTGATTATATACCTGGTTAGAAACGCATTATTTGTTTTTTTGCATCATGGCTTACACGTAAAATTTACATGGACATATATTCCTATATGAAACTCAGTTTTATGCATCGATAGGTAGAAAAATTTAAAAAGACTAAAATCAATACAGCCTCTGAGAAATAAAACAGTAAGACTTCCAGGGGATAAACATGGGTTAATCAAAACCAATCAACCTGAATTACATGTGTTATTAATTTTCCCAGTCAATCTGAAGAAAATATAAGCTTCATAGAACACGCATCCTGAATATGTAAATGAATTTGACAAAAAATCGTTGTACTACTTTCCCTTAGATTTTAGAAGTCTCTCCCAAAGAATACATTCTTTGATCTGTCACTCTGTGATGGCTCAGGGGACAGTGAATTTGCTGTGAAGTGAAGAAATGCAGTTTGTCTCATACTAAGACTGCAAAGAAGTTTGCTATTTCAAACAAAGCTTTTAAGAGTTAAAGGAAACAAAATACACTTTTTTCTTCATTTCGGTAAAAAAAAAATAAACTGTATTATTGTTACCATTTTTTATTACATTTCAGGATTGTTAAGAAATATATATAGTTACTGTGCTAACAAACTCCAGAAATCTTGTACGGTATATCTATTAAACAATAGCTTTCTACTGCCTTGGGCAGAATGTGGCTCCACACTCACTATAGGGAATCGCTTAATTTATCTATCTTAAGCCTGTACCTCTCATGCTTAAGGCAGTACCCATTTTTCTGCATAGATATCTCCATGCTTTTCCAAAGGGTCCATGAATTCTGCATCTTCCATTTAGATTTTCTTTGTATGTGAACAGATTAACCTAAACCAAGACTCTTACCCTTGTTCATAGAGTTAGTGTACCCAGTGAAAGGTAAATCTGTGAGCAGCTGTATTTTGCTAAAAGGTAAAAATGTTTCAGCCAATTTTTGGAGATGCTTCTTCATTTGTGTCCATTTATAGATTTTTCTTGCTTAGAATCACTATTATATTCCTGTTTGCTTGTTTGTTTGTTTTTCCATACCGGGAATCAAACTCATGACCTGGTGCTTGCCAGGCAGGCGCTGTGTCACTGAGCTAAATCTCCAGCCCTTTGCCTGTCTTTGTTTATGCTTGGATAACAAAATCCTGTTACAGGTTATGTAATTTAAAATGAGAAGAATTCATTAGTTTACAGTTACAGAGGCTGGGAAGTCCAAAATCCAGGCTCTCACGTCTGCAGAGATTTCTTGCTGTTTCATCTCATGGCAGAAGGCAGAAAGGCAAAGAGATTGCACTTCCCAATCTCCTCTCATTGTGGTATTAAGCTCACACATTAGAGTAGGGATCTCCTGCTTTAATCATCTCTGAAAGGTCCCATCTCCAAATTCATTATACGGAAAATGAATTTCAAAATAACTTTTTAGGAGACAAAGTTTTAAACTATAGTACCTCCTAAATTCATGATCCATAAATCTGGATGAGTTTTCCCACTTCTACATTTATGCAAAGAAGTTTATTATATGAGGCTCATTGTTTTCATTGATGGCTTGCACATTAAACTTACAGCTAAGCATCCAGGAGATGAACCTAATTTTGAAATATGGTATATTTCCTCTCTTCTGCTGCAAAGATATCCGTCAAAAACACAACGGAACCAGCAGACATGAGAATGAGGCCAAAAGTGAGTCTATAGAATACTGACTAATCATTCATCACATAAATTATGACAGAAAGATTTCACCTCAGCAGAGTCTGATGAAAACTATCTACTGTCACACATAAAAAATAAATAATAAAAAGCCCAAAGCTCACAGCACATATACAAAAGATATTTGTTGAAAGTGTCAAATTTTATCAAATATCCCCATATTTTATGCAAAGTCACTATTAATAAACTGTGAAGCTTAAAATTAATTTTCTAAATCATAAACCATCTAACAGGAAATAATAATAATAATAATGTAATAATAATATATCTCTACTTTTATAGATAGTTATGCTCCAGATTTTTTTGTGAAGAAGTAATTTTGAATTAAGGGGACAAATATTGAGGGAAAATATGATCACATACTATGTGACAGATAATCCATTATTTTGTAACTGTTGAGGGTTTCTACTTTTAAATTTTGCTGAGAATTTTTGTTATTTTATTCGTTCTACATGAACAACCACATACCCTGTCTAGATTTAGTTACAACTGATATTACTTTTCTTATATAATACCCCCATTTTTAGTACCATCTTTTGATATCTGGATCTTTAGTAATCTATGTACATAATTTTTCCTATTTTCATATTAAAAAATGAGCCTCAGATGAATTTTCCTGTGGCAGACAAAACAAAATCCACGAATTAAGACAAACAGTTAACTTTCATCAAAATGAGCTGCTTCAATAGGAAGATTTAAAAGCAGGTTTTTCAGCTCTTCATAGAAGTAAAATGTAATAGAAGTGAGATAACTCCAAAGCGATTGGACGATGTGCACAGGAAGCACTGCTGTGACGGAGAAGAGAGACAAGCGGAACGTGACAGCGCCAGATTGTTCTTTCCATCGGCATATGTTCACAAAGCACAAGAATTGCCTTCATTTGCATCTTGATCATGTGACTTCACCCCTTACCTTACCACCAGAAAGCCCACTCAGATGTTTCCCTTAAAACAAAGCAGCAGCTGTCTGTATCCAGCAGTGGCATGAACTACAATTCAGAAAATACTCATTCTTCTATATACTCAGTGGTGTATAGAGGTGATTATTTCCACACTCCATTCATGTTTTAACCATCTGACTGGCCCTGACTAATGGGATGCTAGTGAACCTGACTCAGGAAAAAATTTCTAATATGTTTTGCAATGAACCTTGTTTTTCTGGATTTATACCACTGTCTTGTAATAACATACTCTGAGTTGCAACTAGGACTGCTCTTGAGCCTTGACAAGCACTCCTTCCTAACCAGAGTTTTTTAGGCTTCACAGAGGTCCCTATTGCCCAAAACTCCTCTTTGGTCCAATTCTTGAATTGATGTCAAGTTTTATCAAAGAATCCTGCAAAGGCAAGTGATCAGCAACATTCTCATCCTTGACATCACATCCAACTCAGGATAGACTGGTGCAACCTTTGTGGAAATCAGGTAGAAATTCCTCAAAAAACTAGGATTGGAGGTCTCATTGAACTTAGCTATTCCCCTTCTAGGAATCTTCCCAGAAGATTTAAAAACATCATACCACAGCAATATATGTGCACCCATGTTTATAGCAGCACAATTTGTAATACCTAAATCTTGAAAACAATCCAAATGTTCATCAGCCAAAGAATGGCTAAACAAGACTGTTTTTTAATATAATGAAGTACTACTCAGCCCTAGAGAAGGATAAACTTGAGACTTTTACAGGTAAATGGATGCTGTTCAAGACCACATTCAAAAGTGAAATAAGTCAGATCCATGTATATATACACCATATCATTTCACTAGTGTGAGAAACTGAATGAGATATCTAAAAAATACAATAGATACTGAGAATTAGGAAAACTGTTCAAAAGAAAAGAGAACCTGGGTTGGGGGAAAGTGGAAACGAAGGAAGGGAAAAGAATATATATATATACACATATGTATATTGTATATATATGATAGTTAAGATTATTACACAGCTAGTTTCTCTTAGTTCAATGATAAGCAAGATTGTGTTAATGTTGTTTGGACAAGATATTATGCCTTAGTCTTGGACTCAGAATAGCTACTACAAAGACAACAATACACAATGTATTAATTATTGTAACTCCTACTAAACTGTTTTAAAATTGTTTCATTGTTACATTTTTTTCTCTTTAAAATAAAAAGAAAATAAAAGCAAAATTATATGGCTCTAAAAATAAATAGAAATAAAAATTGGTTGGCAAGAAATTTTCTTTATGTTCACTTTGGTTTTGCATCATACCTGAAATTTTATTATTCCACAAACTGTACTTTTAACATTTATGCTTAACAAAATAGTCCTTTATTGTGAATCTTACCTTTTACATTTTCTTACATGTCTAAAATAATATGTTTCTCATTTTTTTCTATAATTTGTTATAATATTAAAGTGCATTATTTCCTTATCCTGCACTTATTCTCACAATATATACTAAAAAGACTGAAAATGTGTTGATTGATGACTATAACTTGCTAGATTACTACTTTCATACAATGTAAAGAATGTTTCTATTTCTTTTTCCATCAGAACTTAGCACAAAATATACATATAGGAGGATTATATAGTGTACTGGTAATGTTTAAGAAAAATAAACAACAGAATATAAATCATTATCCATAACTTTTGCATATTAATTTGAAGGAGAAATGTTCCTTCAGTAAGGAAATTTAGTATTTATTTCTGTTCAGTTCTGCAACATGCCCCATGAATTCCCCCCCCCCATGTTGGAAGTTTAGAACTAAACTTCATCATAAAATCTTACCACAGCACTCAGAAGAAGGTCATTTATTCACACTGTGAGTCTCAGGGTAAAATAGTGAAGAGCAGACTATGTTTTAAAACACTTAAGATACTGTCGTGTTCAACATTTTAAATGTACATGGGAGACTTTATGGCACGTTGTCCAATTCATTTTTATTGAAATGATTTCATCAGGTACGACCAATTATATACTGAAGATATTATACCAATGAAATTTTATCTCCGTACATTTTGTAAGAGATATCACAAGTCAGAGGTTTTATAATCAGGTGTTTTTTCTTGGATCTCATGCTTTTAAGTAATTTTTGTGCTAGTAACAATTCTTTTGTCTCCTACTCAAAATTCCCTTGGCTTACTCTATTCTTTTAAGTAATTAATCCTTACACTAAATGTTATCATGCTCATTATTTCGTACAAAATGTATTATTCTCTAAAATCCTATGAGATTTGTTTCCTTACTATTTTTGTTCCTTGCTATGAAAATTATCTTATTTCTTTAATTATATAAATTAATCCTGATTCCACATCATTAAGAAATTATAACCCATTGTGTATATTCTCTTTACTCTTTCTTTATTCTGCAAAAGAAACAATTTATGTTCATTTTACTGATGATTATTTTTCAATAAGTCTTGTAAATGTGTACTTCTGAAGTCTACTACTTTTCTGTAAATGGTGTTTTTCCTCAACTTGCATCATCACTTTAAGCACATATTATGGCTGTAACTTGGAAGTTATGTAGACTGTGTAATTATTTCTCTAGAATATAAATTGTGAGTATTTTTGATAGTACATTTTACATTATATATAAATGTAGGAAGTCTTGTCTCCAGTATGGCTTATTAATGTATACTTCTACCACTTCTGTTGAGAGACTTCACTTTCCTATATCATTAATATTTTATGTCTTCAAATATTGCTTTTATTTTTATCTAGTATATTTGAATCTTAATTATTGAAATATGTATTTCTTATTCTTTGTGAGCCTGAAAATATTCCCTTTGTTTCATATTTTTTCCTTCTTCAGTGATTTTCTCATTTGTAAGTTTGTCCTTTTTTCCTAGTGATTTATTGGATATAGATTTTCTTCTCTTTTACTTAGATATTCATCTATATATTGATGATGCTGATCCTTACACATTTTCATACAATGCATTTATTTTCACATACTTTATATTTTACATTTCCTTTTGTTTAATTATTTTTTTACCTTTAAAAGTAAAAAAATGGAGAAATGTAATTTGGTATGTAAAATTTCTTCAACCAGTCTTTTACTAATTTTGTTGAATATCTTCAAATATGCTATATATAACTATACATAAATATATGTATACATTTGTTCTATAATTTTCTTGTGGCTAATTTATCAACTTTGATAAAAATCTTTATATATTTGTTCTTAAATTTTCATTGACTTGATGTTTATTATACTGCCGAATAAATATTATTCATCTAGTGCTATTTCTGACAACAGTTGAGATCATACATTTTAATTCTTCAGTCAAAATAGTGAAATTCTTCTGGTACTTTCTGGTACTGGACTATTTTGTTTTGTTATGAGCTACTGAGACCACATGGTCATGTTTGTTTGCTCACCTCTCAGGTGATAAAAAGGGATGCCGTTTCTTTTGGCGAAAGAGAAAAGGTCTAATTTAAAGCTAGTTCTGAGGAGCTGGCGGGAAGTCCTCATTTGTCTCGAATCACCCTCTCACCATGCAGAGCTGCAGAGAAGTGTTACAGTTAGAGAGAAAGAGAGGAGGAGAACACAGTGGGACAATACACAGCTCCAGGCTTGCTTTGCTGCTCCCCACCGCCTTTGGCTATCTGCTTTTCCTGTGGAAAGGAAACTGGCTCTGAGACCTTGGGAACAGCACTAGCGTTTTCCTTAATTTGCCACCTCCTGTGGCCCAAGGAGAGGGGTGACGGTATTTACATCCTACGCTTGTGAAAGTTTGGAGAAGGCACTTCTGTCTTCAGAAAACAATTCTAACTTTAACCCTCAATTTTGCTCTGAAGATTACAACTTCATCGACAAAATTTGATTTAAAACTATGAGTTTTTCAGAATCTATGTAATATGTGTTTAACAGTTACCATTTGGAATATTAAACTTCTGATTTTAGCATTTAAGTATTTAAATGATAGTGATGAATATGGATACGTGGCATCCAAATCCCAATCGTTTTCTTCTAATGTTAGGAATCTTAGCTATCACTCACTTTATAGGTCAATTGAAACACAGAGTCACCTGACCCAAGACATAGTCCCAGGAGTAAAAGATGACTGCATTGAAATGACTGACACTGATAGCAGTTTAAAGACCAGGCAGTTTGGGTTCAGGTTGGTTTTGTTTTGTTTTGTTTTGTTTTGTTTTGTTTTTTTCAGGTACCAGGAATTGAACTCAGCACCTTGTGCTTGCCAAGCAGGTGCTGTGTGGCTGAGCTAAATCCCCAGCCCCATTGGGATCAGTTTGGTAAAATTTCCCCAAACCATTTAGCTCCTGAGTGCCCCCTCCCCCCAGTGTCAGCTGTTTCTTTTTTATTCTGCCTTTAGATTTCTCTCCTAAGGACATTCTAGTAACTTATAATTTCTTTTCTTTTTTGTTGGGGAGGGGGTACCAGGAATCGAATTCAGGACCTTGCACTTACAAGGCAGGCACTTGTGCTGCTGAGCTACATCCCCAGCCCAGTTTCTACATCCTAAGGTACCTGGGGGTTGCCCTCAGAAACTTTAAAATCTGCCATCACTGGTGTAAGTGGAAAATAGATGCTGCCAGATGTTCCTTGTAAGGAAGTGGATGCTATCACTCGGGAGAAAATGCATTATGTGAAGTAATGAACAAGAAATTTAAAAAACATAGGTGGGGGAGCATATTAAATATCAAGACCATGTAATTCACGAGCACAGATATATCGACCTAATACTACAAAAAAGGACAATGGAAGACTGGAGTAATAATAAGCAATTTTATACTAATTATGAAATCCAATAGATCACGTAAGTATGTCAATTCGATGTATAGTAAAAAGGCATGGAAATTGAGGACAAATATTGTTACAGATTAAATCTAAAATGTCCCCAGTAAGTCTCATGTGTTTTGAGGTTGGCATGGTGAAAGGAAATGGGTCTCTGGAGGCGTGACCTGGAAGATGTATCCTTGTCTTTGTGTCCTCCATTCACTCTATTCTCCTTGGGTGTCAGGGGGTAAGTGACTTTCTTCTGCTAGAAACTTCTGCCATGTTTTTTCCAGTTTGGAGCCAGTCAACCATGGACTGGATCTCTGAAAACTATAAACCAAATTAAGCTCGTCCTCCTTTAAACTGTGGATGTCAGGGATTTTGTGCATGTGACAGGAAAGAGATTAATACCAAGATCAAGTTCATGTTCAAGGGAAATGCAGTGTAAGACAAGTTAGGCTGTTATAACCAGCAATCTGTTGGGTAAGAATGAGGCATTCATGTATAGGATAGGTATAGCACACGAGGTCTGAAAAACCTTGATTTCCTACAATAAAGATAGAAAATAAGCCCTGAAATAACAACATCCTGCAGGTTGGCATGTCCACTGTATCAAGTGTCTTTCACTTGACGAACCAGGAATTGTTGTATCAAGACCTGACTGCTTTCTGAAGTAAAGATTTGCCTTTCCTGACTATAAGGTCTTAGCTAGGGCCACTATGTAAGGTTTTCAAATGTTTATGTCATTGGAATAAGATAATGGGAGGTAACACTAGGTCTAATACCATAGGATTTATTCACTGCATCCCATATTAATTGCCCAGAGCGTACTTGACGGGTGAAATACTTTACTGAAAGTATCTTTGGAACATTAGCACATAAGTAATATTTACAAATATTTACAAAAGTGGGATTACAAAATCCTCAAGGATTCAGCATGCACACTGTATAGAATAAAGGCCTTTTCACGGTTGGTATTTCTATGAGAAGACTATATGTAGTTCCATGTACCAAGGAATGAAGTGGGAGCATCCTTGCTTAAGATCACTCCCAGTGACTTGCTTAGAGGAGGGGTACTTACTGTCTGACAATTCTGGTTCCATTGGTTTAGACATTATGGCACAGAAAAAGGGAAGACCTCCATCAGAAGACACAATAAGAACTGTATTCTAACATAAAGCTGCCTCAAGGGTGTTTTATATACCTCCTATACATAGGAAATGCACACTAAGAAAATATATCTTCATATGTGACACTAATCCTTGTCTTCAATGCAAGGAACTGTTGTTAGGAAATTGTGGCACAGACACTATGTTGAATGATAGGTAATTCACTTGGTGTTATTTTCATAATTCCTTGGTCTGTTGTGATGATAAACTGGCTTCTTCAGCAACTCTAAAATGAGGGTGTTGAATATTTCCAGATTGATGATTCTATGGAGATGATTAGTTTAGAGAGAGAAACAAGAAGAGTTTTTTTTTTTTTCCTGAGAGTGAGGGGCTTCTAGATTAGACAACAAAGGAAAAAAAAATGAGTATTCGTTGAGATGTCAATAGAACTGTAACACTGTAAGTGCCCTTTCTCTCACTATTACCCCCAATTAGAGGTCCACTTGGATCCTGGGGGAGCTGGTCCTCAAAAATAAATTTAAAAGTGTGCATTTAGATGGACTCTGTATCTTGTGTGTTGTGAATAAGAGCACAGCAAATCTGACAGTGCAGTGCCTCTTCAAAATATTGATTTTAAACACTTGGAAATATATACAGACTGAATAATGTGGTAGTTCTTTTTGTAGTTTATTGAGTAAACTCCACATGAATTTTCATAAGAAAGAAAATATGGTCTAATTACCAAAATGAAATATTATGCAGTCACAAAAAGAAAAAACTTCTGTGACAATATGAATGAATTTGGAGGATATTATGCTAAGTGAAATAAGCCAGGGTTACAAAGCTTACTTCTCCTAGAAGCTGCCAGATTTCAGATCACCAATGCAGTTTACCTTTTAGCCCACCTCCCAATTTGTCCTGTTTGTTCTGTTCCCATTTTATGACTCTGCACTCCTTCAAATGGGTTGATAACTAACCAAGGGGAGGGGGTGAATAGTGGGGTCAAATACAGCTTAAGAGAATTTAAGTGATTTCTCTTAATATGGAGTTAAGGAAATGGAGTCTCTCTTACCCTATCAGTACCATGTAACGGCAGCTCCATCTGAGTAATAACAGATGTTAGTAGGGTGAAACTTCTATATAACAAACATCTAAAAATGTAGAAAAGACTATGTATATTTACAAAAGCATGGAAGCTGGAGAAATTTTAAGATGAATGCCAGAGAAAGCCTCCATTGCTGGGAAGGCAATTATGCTAAGATTAAAGGCAAATCTGATGAGATTACAAGGGGCAAAAAGAGGAATGCTAGAGAGAAAACCTCTATCTTAGAGAATATACAGAAAACTATGAACAGAAATGCGGATGTTAAAGGCCGTTCAGACAGAAATGAGGATGTAGTCCTTGGAAAATGGAGAGAATGAAATCTCTGTTAAAAAGTGGCAAAAAATCAGGCTGAAGTCTGTGCTAGTAAAAATAGAATTTATGAACCACTAAATCAATTATTTAACTAAGATTTTATTTTATTTTATTTTTTTTTTTTTTTTTTATTTTAAGGATAAAAGGAGGGAAACATTAACAGACATACAACATTTTACAACATATCACAAGCACAATACAGACAATACAGAGTTACAAACAAAGTGGTAGGGAATTAACAATGGTGGTTGTATTACATATTGATATCTTCAAAGTGGCTTCTCATGAAAACAGATATAGACATGCAATACTGGTCAACCAAAGACTCATTGACAGTTTCTTTCAGCATAGAAACAGCAGATAGAACATATATTAAAAGTGAGGTCTATGTCATTTTTGTTGTTTGAAACAAATTGTGAAAGGACAGATGAAAAAGAAACTGTGAAGCAAAATGATTGAGAACTCAAAGATGTGGAAAATTCTTAATGCTGTACATTGAAAAAAAATAAAAGAAAAAGCAAGATTTTTTTTGAGGATAATATAAAGGGTGTGGTTGGAAATCATTTGGTAAACAGATTAGCGTGAGTTTAACCCATGAATTTCATGAGCCACCCCAACGGAAGTCCAGCAGACACACGAGATTATATCAGCAGAAACACTGTCCATTTGGAATATAGGGAACAGGGCTGGATGACAGTGTTGTTTAGCTACAAAAACACTTTGCTATTCAAGAAAGAGATCAAAGGTTTCCAGTGGGATTCAGAGATTACAAGGGTTTCCACTTCTATAAAACTAGAGGGCAAAGGTGTCCCCTTCTGTTTTTCAGGACCAGGCTGTTGACAAAGAAAGCTTAGTGAGTGGGTCACCTTAGAGATGCATGGGATGATGTAAATACCCTGCTGATTTAAAAGACAGCACGCTATACCAAAGAAGGTTAGGTCCGCTCATGCCTTATGATCTAATGGAAATTGCTTTTTTACGTTTGAGAGTTGCACGTAATCTGTTAGCTCCTTTTTCCTTTGTTCTTTTCTTCTTTTCTTCTTCCCTTTTTCCCTTCTTTCCTTCCTTTCCTCCAATTATTTCATTTGGATGGAAATCTCTTTCCTATCCCATCTATGTCTTTTGGCAGAAACTTTGTCTGCTTTCATAGGTTCATACAGAGAGAGCAATTTTTTCTTCTAAGAAATCTTACCTGAGTGTCAGAAATATATGATTTACATATTTAGATGAAACTTTGGACTTTAGACATTCCAGTTGATATTGAAACATGCTAAGCCTTTGGGGATATTTGGGTGGAGTAAACGTATTTTGGGTGGAGTAAATGTATTTTGAGTGGAGTACAGACCTTAACTTTGGAATGCTGGCAAGGCTTAGAGTGCTTTGAACTGAATTATGCCCTTCCCAACTCCAGATGTTGAAGCCCTGTTTCCTAATGCTACTGCACTTGGATATATGACTTATTAGGGAATAATTAAGGTAGAATGAGTTGAGAACCATAAAGTTTTGATTCAGCAATAGTAGTATCCTTTTAAGAGAAAGCAGAGCACTTGCTGTCTCTTTTTCCTTTTGCAAGTCCCAGAAAAGCCATGTAAAATCAAAATACAAAGGTAGCCATCCACAGGGCAGTATCTTTCATCAGAAACTGACCATACTGGTATCCTCTTCTCAGAATTCCAGGCCTCAAAACTCTGGGAAAATGAGTTTCTGCTGTTTAAACTGCCATCTGTGATATTGGTGATGACAGTCTCTGTTCATTAGTACAGAATTTGATGTTAAGAAGTCGAGTGATACTGCAAAAAAATACCTAAAAAATAGAGAAAAGGCTTTGGAATTGGATAATAGTTAATGCCAGCCCAAGCTGACTAATTCAGATGAGATTTATTTACTAAGCAATATGCAATATTCCCTAATTTTTGTGACTGCCTCCTTTATGGAAGTTAGAACTTCACCCAGGAGCCAACTTTGCCACTTTCAGGTATCATTCTCCTTGCTCAATTAGAAATTAATGGATTTTTTTTTAAATCAAATTGTAAATTCCACCAAATTTTGTTGTTAAGAATTTTTAAGCATTTTTATTTTATTTCATTCTTCTTCATGTTTTTAATATCATTGCTAACATTCTTAATATGCTCATTTTGTCCTTTTTCTTTTTTCATTTTAGCATGCTTGTCAGATCTTTTGATATTCATTACTATTTTTAAATAATTATAATTGAGTGTCATAATCAATTCTGGTGTTCTTTGCTTGCTTATTTTTATTGCACTGATTTCTGTTTTTAACATTAATTTATTTCTTATTGTTACTGTGTTTAAATTTATTATTAATTTTTAAAATTAATCAAAATCTTATTACATTAATGTAACTCCCTCTCAATGTATTGGAGTTGTGCTTTCTTCTTGATTCCATTTTGGCTTTATTTCCTTTCAGATTCTGACAGTTAGAAGCTCATTATATTATTCTCCTCAATATATTCTACTTTGATCTCTTTTTTAAGATAAACAATTCTTAAAACAATTTCTTTGCATATAAATAGAAAAATTAACTTTTTTCTGATCACTTATTTTATTGCACTTTAGTCCTGCAATGCAAACTATGTGGAAAAACTTTAATATTTAAAGGTTTATTTAAAGTTTTGTACATGAATAAATTACATGAATAATTTATTGGTCTATTTGTAACTTACTGTTCTATACCTTGTTTGGTGTCAAAACATTCATATCCTAGTACTCCTAGCACAAGGATATTAAGATTATCTTTTTCCAGATGCTCTGTGTTCTTAATTATCTTCTATGTTGCTTCCAGAAAGGGATTGTTAAAAGATACTATGGCAATTATAAATTTAGTACATGTAAAAGTTAAAGGTAAGTTCTCTCTTGGTTTCCTGACCCTACTGTTGGTTGTAACTCCCTGCAGGTGCCAGGTTCCAAATGAAGTCTGTTTTAGAAGGTTGAAATACCAAAAATGTCATTATTATGTAGTATTAAAATTGGGCAAAGTAATTATAACACAAATTATATTCCTCTGTAAAAGTAAATAGTCACATTAATCTCTTGCAAAAAAAAAAAAATTCCAAAGGTGAGAGCCCGGTACCGAAGTAGAGTTCAGCAAGGAGATACACAGGGCAAAATAACTCAAAATCAATCAAGTACAATTGGAAGATCTCATAGATGCAGACAGATCAAGGGACTAACGTCCCCAAAGGCCACCATACAGAGTTGTGAATGAAGCCGGGAGTAGAGCTAATTCTGAGGTTAAGCTTAAGGAAAAGATTAGAAAACTCTCAGTATGCTAAAGGGGCAGGACATCCTTGCAGTGTCTTTTTGTTGCATTACAGTTTACATTGATGTGCATTTTTCCCATAAGTATATGACTGATACTTCATAAATTTAATTTGAATATTAATTACCTGAGGACCATATTAAAATTTATATGTTTATTTAGTGGTTAGAGGTTGGGTAATGAGATTCTAAAATATCTCCACTTCAGTGGCATTTAGAAATATTTCACATAGATGTGACATCAGGAAAGGGTGGAACAAGCAAGTATCATACAGGACATCTAGGACAGAGAGATTAATCTGCAGATTTCAGATTCTGACTTTTTGGACCTTATGAGAAAAGGGTTCTGGCAGACATGCTGTGGGGCATGCATCTCTTGGGAATGTGCTGTTTCTCATGTTACAGAGAAACCGTGGAATCAGAGGCAATGTTCTATGCCGCCCACAGAACATGTGTTCCTCTGGATGGGAGGGAGACTTGAGTTTCATGTTCCTTATTTCTAGTGTTAAGTGCCTCATGATTTAAAATATCCTGAAATAAAATACTGCAATAACCTACAGTTTACAGAATGAAGACGATTTCAGGGATTGCTTGTGAAGTAATAACATCCGCAGATGAGCATGTCAAGATAGGCAGAATAATTACTAAAATAACAAGTACTCATTTTTTATCTTTTCAACATTATCTTTACAGTGAGAAATGTTACTTGCCAATTTATTTAATTTTGGTTTTCCCAGGTTTTATGAAAAAAAAATATTTGTCACTAGGTTCTGTCAGACATAAATGCCAATGGTGACATCTTTGAAATGGTTTAAAAAACAAAATCACTGGAATTTGTATGTGATCCTCAAATTATAAACATACATTGTAAAATATCCTTCTGTGTATCTCCCACTGGGTGCTATGTAATTCACATTTTAATGATGATAATATATATTGTTCTTTATGTCAAGATGCTTACCATAAACAATAACATGCTGAATAGCATACCAGAGAATTGAGCGTACATATTTATATAGAATGATACAGTTTAAAACAGCACTCATGTCTGTGTAATCTGAATGTTTCCCAAAGGTACTAAGTGACTTTAAAAGCTGCATCAGCTTTGCTCTAAAAGAACCACCAGAACTATGAAAGCCCTTTAAGTTTAAAACAATGAAACATGATGGTAAGCAATGCAGCATGCCAACTTAATCTCCGAGAGATACAAATCCTGAAATCTTTTGCCTGTCTCAGCATGATATTTGCAAAATATGAGTCAGATATCTAGACTCAAGTTTCCCTAAATTGGACGTGTTAAATAGCCCTAAAGCCACTCCACTGAATTTTTGTGGGATCCATGTAAGGAATAATTTGATCTGATCTGTCATGTTTAATCAGGTGTGAGAATATTGTTAGAGATGTGAGATTAGAGAGTCACCTTTGATACCCAATGTATTCAATTTTGCCTGTATGGAGCTTTTCTTTATTTAACTCCTGTCTTCTACTGACTATGTGGTTTTCTCAAAATCATCATTTTTAAGTCAATCTTTAATAATGTTAACATTTTGTGTGTGTTAGTTACTTTTCTCATTGCTGATACAAAGTACTCAGCACCAAAAGTTAAAGGAAGGAAGGTACCTTATAGCTTACTGTTAGTAGAGGTTTCCATTCATAGTTGGCTGACTCCAAGTCAGGATGGCATGGCCGAAGAGCATCACAGAACAGAAGGAGTCCAGGGTAGGCCAAATGCAGCAAAGTAATGAAGTGCAAAAGCAGCAAACAGCAAGTGACAACAGCTCCCCTTCTGTCCCTTATGTTCTGCCCAGGTTACCCAGGTCCATAGTACTCACAATCAGGGTGGAGCTCCCTTAATCCTAGCATTGCATGATGAATCAACCCCAGCATCACATCCTTAACTCCAGCGTCACATACTGTACATGCAGCCACTTCTGAAAAGTCCCACCTACGACCACATGAGGCTTTGGGGGAACATCTAGATACAAGCCATAGTAGCACACTTTATTTACTGTATTCAACTTTCTTTTACTAAAACAAAGAGGTCCTTTAATATAGACTGTAATCTGGTTCTAGGTAATTGCTGATATAATGCAATTTCAGTGCAGTATTCAGCCAAAGGGGTAGTTGGATTCTGGTAAGTTTACATTTTACTAGTAATATGATAGAGCAAACTTTTTGATATCTTACAATTTTTTTTAATCAATCTCGACTTTAGTTTCCTCATCTGTAAAAATAAGATTTTTTTACAACATTTCAGTGAATACAGTTTAGGAAAATTTTACTATACAGAATGTGTCTAGGGATATAAGGTTTTTGTCTTGTGTCTTTTATATTTCTGAAATAGTAGAGCTAGTTTTGCATATACTATAATTAGGGAACCTGAGATAGGTGAAATCTCTAAAACTTGAAATTTAGGAATTCATAATGTAAGTCGAAAGGACTAGTATTAGTTATGGCTGTGTGTTATAACAAGATTATACTGCTTGACTAGTCAAATTTGCCAGTGGTTATATTTGCAAATGAAAATATCAAATCATTTTCCCACTTAGAAGGAGAACAAAATTATGTTTTTGCTTTTGTTTTTTCTTGTTGTTGTTTTGTTATGTTTTTTTCTGGTACCGGGAATCAAACTCACAGTGTTGCACTTGCCAGGCAGGTGCTGTGCCGCTGAGCTAAATCCCCAGCCCCGAGAACAAAATTATGGTGATGAAGATGAAAATGAATGTGTTTCCAGAAATATTATCTTTCCCTAAATAGTATGAACGAATCCATGAAATTTATCCATGGCAATGTGTGGTGTTTTCTCAGGAATCTTTTTTTGAACATCTTTATGATTTAAATTTTTAAATTACTTTTCTCCTGAAAATACAACTCAGATTGAATTTAAATCAAAACAAAAATACATATTATATAACTATTTGTTTTACACAATCTCTGAGAATAATACATGACATAGGTCAAGATACAGTTTTAAAGCATGCATTCACTGTCCAACATACTGGAAATGAGCACAAGAGGGCACTCTAACTTAGAACCGAATCCAATAGGGGCACATCGTTTTATGACTTCAGTAGAAAGGTTAAGGAGAAACTTTTATCACTTCAAAATTGTAGGAAACAGGGCTGGGGATTTAGCTCAGCAGCAAAAGCGCCTGCCTGGCAAGCGCAAGGTTGTAAGTTCGGTTCCCGGTACCGGAGAAAAAAAAAAAAAAAAAAAAAAAAAAAAAAAAAAAAAATTGTAGGAAACAATTTTGAACAATTTGGAAAATAATCTAGAACGTTCATATTTTCTTGATAGGATAAAACTCAATTTTCTCTTAGCCAAAACTCCCGGTAGGATTTCCAAAGTGAATTACCTAAAGTGAGGGGCTGGAATCTACCTCACTGGTGCAGCACCTGTCTGGCAAGCGCAACATCGTGAGTTCGATTCCCGGTCCGAAAAAAAAAAAAAAGAAAACCATAAATTACTTAGAATGTGTTGTTCTGCCTCTTATTATCATTTCACCCAGGATATTTTCCCTGTCTCTGTCATTATTTCTATGTGCAAATTTCCCACAATTAAAGTCACTGTTCTTAGGACATTGATGATAAGCGAGGTTTTCTATAACATGTTCAGAGGAATTAAGAAAAAGATTTTTGCTTCTTGCAAGTAAATATATGTAAAAGAGTAACTCATAAAGTAAAGTCCATTAAGAGATGCCTTTTCATAATGGGAAGGGCAAGTCAGAGGTACAACTGAATCTTTATTTCAATGAACTACTGGGCTTGGATAAAAGCAGCCTGTGTCTTCAAATTACAGTTTTGGTTTTCTTGAATTAGATCCAGTTCCTTATTTTTTAATTTTTTTTGGCACCGGGAATCAAACTCATGACCTCAGGCTTGCCAGGCAAGCACTTATGCCACTGAGCCATACCCCCAGTCCATAAGAGCTGGTTCTTGACATTGCATTATTATTTGACTGTTGAAATAATTTATGTTTTCTGACTTTTGGGTGTGCAACAAAAAGCCTCCATTAACCAGATTATAAGAGATTTCTCAACGAAATATCTGAAAAATAGTGCGGCATGCTGCCTCAGAGAACTTACCTGATTAGATCAGATCTTCGTTTATGCACAGAGTGCTTGATATGGTTCAGTGTCACTGCTTGTTGTAGGATTCTGTGATGGCATATGCTGTAAAATTTCCTTCCTACTTCACTGGTTGTATGTTCTTAATGTAGGTTTTGGTACACATTAGAATATCTGGTTTATGGAGTTGGTTAAAATCTTATCAGACTCTAACATGCGAAATATCCAGGACTTGAATGACAGCTATATTCTTTTTTCAGGCTGGACTCTATTCCCTCAAGATCTCACTCACCTGAAGGAATTGCATATCATGGTATCATGACAAATGAAATTTACATCCTGGTGTAACTTTTTCTTCTGAGCTTGAGCTGCCCATCTGACTGCCTTCCTGAAAGATACACTTAGAGCTACATGAAAATCCAAATGGATGAATTAATTGCAAGAAAAAGTTTTAACTCCTACATCAATCCTTTTCATTTGCCTTTAAATCAAAGATCTCACCTTACCTCCAGGAGACAGTATTTTCTTTCTTTTATCTTTGTTAGTCTGACCTATTTGCATGTGCTTGTTGTCCTCAGATTCAGGGTAAGTTTTATCACATTAATTTGCTGAATACAATATAGTAATTCAGGGTTGCATGTAAAATGAAACTAGACTCTCATATATAAATATAAAATCCTGTATGAATTTTCCACAGCACACGAATCTAATTTCATTGTGTTTCAATTTTTTGGCATATATGGCCCAGCTATATTGGAACCCTTTCAGTTTCTGGAATACTTCAGACGTATGTACTTGTGTACTTATACACTGTACAGCATTTTCACAAGATCGTGCTCAGTTTGAACAACTCTCCTTCTAGAATTGAAGACTGCTGGTTTCATCGTATTCTTTGAGGCTTAGGTTTTTTGTTTTGTTTTGTTTTGTTTTGTTTTGTTTCCGTTACCGGGAATCAAACTCACGACCTCGCACTTGCCAGGCAGGTGCTGTGGCGCTGAGCTAAGCCTGCGGCTTAGTTTTAACAGTGGTTCTTCAGAGACACATTCTTCCTAAACTTTTTCTACTCCAAAGTTCATTTGTTTAACTACAGTAGTAGCATCTTCAGTTTTTCAAAGCAATTACTGAAATTTTAATTAGGTTGTTTTTCTTAGTTTGTTATTTTCAACTGATTCTGACCTCTTTTAGATTTTAAATTATAGGATTAATAAAAATTTTAGATTAAATTAAATTTAGATCTAATTAAAATTTTAGATTTTAAATTAATATATGATATAGCAATAAGAACATGGCATGTGGAATACAGTTCCTAGAAAATGTACCTGCACACAGTATAAAGTTGTTAAGATTATGACTTTCCATCAGGAGCACTTTGTTTGAATTTGGATGTTTAGCTCTGTGGAGCATTTGTGTTGAATTTATCTGTACAGTTTTTCTTTGAAATTGTTCATTTCAAAAAGCTATATGATATTATAGGTATGTTCTTTAATGATTCTTTTTCTCATAATATTAAACTAATGACTCTATCTTCTTGATTATCTTAGAAAGAAAACAAAATGAAATTGGTTCCTTTACGAGTTTAGTATAGTAGTAGCAACACAAATCAAGTACCTAGCAAATATCTATCCTGGTAATGTCAATGGTTACATTGATAATATGAATATTCTTTTTATTTTTTTATTTTAAAGATAGAATGAAAACATATTAACAGACACACATACATTTACAAAATAACACAAAAACAATACAGGCAATACAGAATTTCAGACAAGGTGATAGGAAATTCACAATATTTGTTGTATTACATATTGATATCTTCAACTTGGTTACTCAGGTAAACAAGTACAAACATGTAAGATTGATCAAACAATTACACATTAACTGTTCCTTTCAATGAAGTAATAGAAGTCAGTAGTACAACTATGTTAGCGATCCTATGTATACATATATACATAATTTTCCTCTTCTTTCTTTTCTCTTTTCCCTCAGCCCAGTTGTTCCTTATTTTGAGCAGTTTCCTTAACTGCTTTCACAATCCATCATTCCTCCTAAATTTTATTCTCTCTTTTAGGTTCTTATACTAGTGAGACAATATGGTGTTTACACATGTGGTTCTGATTTATTTCACTGATGAGTGTGATCTCTAGTTGTGACCATTTACCTATAAAAGCCTTGAGCTTATCTTTCTTTATAGCTGAGTAATATTCCATAATATAAAAATGCCACAACTTTTTTATCCATTAATATGAGTATTTTTATGGCTTTTGTCGGTATAAATTGTATGTGTCTGAGCTGCCTTTGTAAATATGTTACTCTAGTCATATGTATTGTGAACCCAGAGCCATTCTAACTCCACTGCTTTGCTGACACGACTGTGAAATTCTTAATAATTTTGAGCAGCAGTCCCTGTCTTTTATTTTGAATTTTGGTCTCCAAAGGATGTAGTCAGTCTTGAGTTGCATAACATCAGATTCTACTTCCACAACATTGTTTTAATGTCAAAAGCAACATGGGAGAGACATACTACAATCAAGGATATGACTCATATAAAATCACTGTTTTTCTTTGCTTTGGCAGCTATGAAACTCACATCCAAATTTATCATCTAGTTAGGATGGCTTTGCTAAATGTTTTGATAATGCACTCATGTATACTAACTTCATCATAAGGTTCTTCTTACTCATCGGCTATAATCATCACATTAAGTTGATGTTTCCCATTTGAGTTTGTTTTTTTCATTGTTCTTTCCTAAAAACTTACTTTCTTAGCTCACGATTGCAGTACATAATATTTACATCTGTTGTGAGAATTGAACATATATGTAATATATTTTAAATTTTTTACTTATCCTTTCCTTTTCCTCCCTCCATTTTCCTCCCATAAAATATTTCTTTAACAGTTCTTAGAATGAAGGATTTGACAAAAATAAATATTGATTAGCATATCTTCAGAATTTCTATATTTTTTCATTTTAAGCTATATATACCTATGTATGTATATATACATAAAATACACGCATATATAATGGAGTAAATGAACATTTTTTTAAAATTCAGGTTAAGTTTGTCTGCATTAAATAGACATGAGTGGAAGGACCTCAAGCCTGTTTGTTTTCCCTAGCAAACAGATGTATATTTTTCATTTTAGCTACTAACTACATACAAATGAGTAGTCATCTTTAAAAATTCCATGACAGTCATCCAGTTTCTTATAGGAACCTACAGTCAGAATAATGTAACATCGTGATATATTCTGTTTTTGTTTTTGTTTTTGTTTGTTTGTTTTGTTGTTTGTTTTTTTCTGGTACCAGAAATCGAACTCACGACCTTGCGCTTGCCAGGCAGGTGCTGTGCCACTGACCTAAATGCCTAGCCCCAACATTGTAATATAAACAGTCAATCTAATACTTTCTATAGCAGGAGTCAGGAAATTTTTCCCGCAAAGGGCTAGTAAGTAAATAATGGACAGATAGACACTATTTCTTCCAAGTAGTCACATTGTTTTGTTAGTACAAAGGAGGTATAAAGAATAAATACATGCTAGGGAATGACTGTATCTTAACTTACAAAAACAGATGAATGAACAGTACATGGTTTTGCACTTAAGGAATTAAGTAATTAATTTGTGTTCTGAAGGATTTGATTAATGATGCTAACCAAATATATGAGCTGAGAATTATGTTGGGAGCAGAGAAAATTGAGAATTATTTGATGATCTTGATACCAGTTATCTACATAGGATAGAGTATATTCTCTGAGTAACTGTATCTAGAATAAATTTAGGACTTCTAATCTGGAAGAGAAAGTTGAATCATTTTGTGAATTACACCAAAATAATTATTTTTCTCCCAAAGTGTAAAACTATATTCTGGCAAAAAGCCACTATTACCTACCTTATTGGCATATCTTATTTTATAAAAAAATAAGAATGACTATGTACTATTTCAAAAATTAGCATTAGTATTGAAGGATAGAGAATGGTTACTACTGAATTCCTAAAGAGATGTTGTAATTTAAAATCAATTCTATGTGATTTGAAACATCTTGTTTACTCTTCATTTACATATATTCAACTGGAAACAAAGATGATGTATGTATGGCTACTTTTGTGGCAGAGGTGCATAAAAGTCATATCCACACTAGGCCATATTGATAGTGCTTGCTTAATGGGTACACTCCAGTAAGAGTTAATGTCATCGCATGGGTCATGAGACCAAAATCTGTAAGAAAAGCTGAAAAATTTCAGTTGTACTATTGCTTTCCAAAGAAGGATGTTTTGCATAAGTTCAAACTAACTTCGTGCTTGAACTGGTAAATAAAAGTATTTAAAGACCTTAAAGATATTTCAAAGGACAAGAATGACAGCAAATAAGAAAGATGATTGCCAGAGAAGCCTATGAAGAAGTGCTGATTGGAATACGTCAAAACGGATATTTAGCAAACATCTTTATTTCATAGGAAAGCAACTTGCTGATAGTTTACCTGTTTCCCTGAAATTACATTTTAAGTTGGATTTTAGTAATTCTAGTAATCCTAGTAATTGTGGACTCTCGTAGTTCAGTTCTAGGGGTTATATTTGTCACATCAGTTTGATTTCTTAGGGGCTGGAGATTTAGCTCAGCGGCACAGTGCCTGCCCAGCAAGCACAAGGTCATGAGTTCAATTCCCGGTACCGGAAAAATAAAACAAATTTGATTTCTTAGATACTCTATCAGACTTCGAGACTGATGCAATCTTCTTTCACAGAAACTGACATATGTGCAATGAACCTAACATAAAACCATGTTTGAAAATATATTTCTGCTGGATATCTACCTAATAAATTTCTTTGATACAAAAAGTACTACTTAAAAGTAAAGCTTTAATAGTGTCCCACATACAGGGTGCCCCAAAATAGATTGTAGGGTCCTCTCTCGTGTGCTCCCTTTCAGTTCATTTTTACTCCATCAACAAATCTTCAAAATGTTTTTTTAAAACTTTGTTTTCAGTATTACTTTCTTAGTTGTATCTAGCTGAAGATACTCCACTCACAATAGCATGTAAATTCATACTCTGATTCTAAATACTTCTTAAAATTATAGCTAAACTAAAGGAAGGAAGAGAAAAAGAAAAAATATATTTATACACGTGATAGTTAAGATAGCTATACAGCTAGTTTCTTTGAGTTTGTTGAAAAGAAAGATTTGCACTAATATTGTTTGGAAACATGTCACTCCTATATCTTGTACTCTGAATAGCTACCATGAAGAAAACAATAAGCAGTGCATTAATTATGGTAACTCAGCCATGGTGGCGTATGCCTGTAATCCCAGCACTCGAAAAGCTGAAGCACGGGGATCGTCACAAGTTTGAGGCCAGCATGGGCTGCAAAGTGAGCTCAAGGCCAGCCTGAACCACATAGTGAGACCCTGTCTCAAAAAGACAAAAACAAAATTATTGTAACTCCCCTATTTTATTTTATTTCATTTTAATTTTTTTGGTACTGGGAATTGAACTCAGGACCCTGCACTTGCTAGTCAGGCGCTTGTGCCACTGAGCTATATTCCTGCCTGTAACTCCCTTATTAGCCTTTTTTGAAACTCTATTTTTATTTTTTCTCTTTAAAATAAAAAAAAATGTATCTGACATGTGAGCACACCGTGGACCCCAAAATTCAGAATCCCACTCTATGACTAAATGACTAGGTCATAAATTCAGCTGTCTGTGCCTTAAAACCTCATGAACATAGCCAAAAGCAGGCTTTCATGAAGACAGTGCGTAAAGAGAGGCCCTCTTATAGGATTTTACAACTCCATAATATTTTCATATTTCTTCCTAATCTTGAGTTATTACTTACAAACTATTTCATAAAAACAGCTGGTAGTAAGGAGATATCTAGAAAAGTATTTCATATAATTGAAAATCTATGGTAGGATAAAACCAATTACTCTGATCTTCTCATTATACATTGAATAATACATATATTGAATTTTCAGACTGTTCCCCATAAATTTGTATACTGCTGTATCTAAAATAAAACAATAAAAAGTAAGATTTATATTTTTCATGTTTGAAATATGATTTTGCCAGCTGTCTTGTTAGAGAGCTAATCTACTGTGTATTACTATCATTTATTTCTGATAACACCTTTGCTCTAAGATAAAGCAGACATGTTGTACTTAATAAATAGGAAACGATAATAGGAAGAATCAGTATATGTGTATCTGTTTGGACAATCTGATTTAGGAAAAAGAGTGGCCACTTATTCCCTAGTGAGTCAAACATTAATGTCTGTCATTGGTGTCTGACCTACCTTATTTGTGACTGAGGGCTTAAAAATTTTTGCAAGATAAGACAGTAATATCATCTCAGAGTGTTAAAGACACCTATTAGTCATGTCCTGGGCAAATTGGGATTTATGACTCAGACATAACTCTTCCAAATATGCCTGCTGTTCATAAAAAGGCAGAGATATATGACTCAAAAATAACACCAAGACAGAAATAATTTTGTACTTCACTTTGCCACATTGACTTTCCTCTGGGATGTATGGCAAAATCTCCATGTTTTATGAATAGTCTTTTGTCAATAGTACAGATATATGTTTCCAATTTCTAAATCAAGCAAATTTCTGAGTCAAATAAAACAAATGATCAGATACAGTGGAAGCAAAGGGAGATGTATATATAAAATCCATGCACTGAAGATTAATGTTAAACCATATATACTTTTAAATATCCCACTGCTGGTGCTGACTGAACCCTAAAGAGAAGGTTAAGATTGTCACATATCACTCAAAATGATGAAGTTGTTCCACTCATCAGGAAGTGTCACAATATATATGATCAATTTTGGGGAAGCAGAACATAAATTTTGAGGAGGAGGCAGAGAACACATGGACAGATTGTAATACAGAGACAAAATATATTTGCTCAATGCCAACCACCTGGCAAAGCACAGAGCATGCTTTGTATACACGGATCTGGCAAAGTAACATAAGTATAAATATTAAATTTCATTAAGAATGACAGTAATAGTATTGTCTTTCCTCTGTGGACTCTCATATTTTTCAAGATAATTTGAGGATTTTAACACCCATCAAAGATAGAAATGAAATATTACCTCCAACATACTTCTTTGTCCTTGAAGGACAAAGTCCTACTTATGTTTTAAAATTAAAATCAAGCACATTTCCAAAATTCCAATTACAGTAATTCTACCCTCTCCCAGCCCTGTCTTGTAAAATTATCTACAAAAATCAGAAGCATAGCCATTGTGTTAGGTGCATACTAAAACATGGATCTTAAAATGCAAATGATTTAGTTATAATTAAATGATTTCTTAATATCTTATGCCAGGAATTGTCTAAAGGGGATTATAATATTAGAAAGAAAAACAGTGTGCACTTACAATAGTGTTTAAAGAAACCACCAGTTTCTAATTAAGAGTATTAATATTATGCTGAATATGTTTAAGAATGAATAGATTTTTGTCTTATTCCAGTGTCCCAGAGAAAGAATTGACATTTAAGGTAAACGAATTACAATTTTTTTCTAATCTTTCTGCACTTCTCCATCATGATGGATACTCTCACAAAATTATATTTAGTATATTTACCTAATGAAATGCTCAGAAAATTTGAATATTGGGACAGATGAAAAAAATCGGACAAATGATGAGAAATATTGTCTCTGTGTGAAGAGTGACCAAACCATGATTCAGTATCATGCCAACTGCATGATACCAACCATGCCAGTGTCAAAGTGGGGTTTCCAATGCAATTTGATTTTGAGGATTAGTGGCCTATACTGGACACAAGATTATCTCCTGAAAGTTATACTCCTGCTGTACTTGTTCAAAAACCTGGTGGACTGTGTCCAGGCCATATGTGACAAATACTCTGCTTTGTGCTGTCCACAGCAATAATGACAGTTCTTCTGATGGTCATTCTGCTATGTTACTCCACTTTTATCTAACTTCATGAGGAAAGTAATGCAAAAATGGCCAGCACAATGTTAGGGGAGTAATGCTGAATTGAATTTACTTTTCTACTTAAAAAGGATAATAGTTGGCAATATTCCCCTTTCCTTCAGCTCTAAAACCAAATATTACACCTGGATCTCACTGGCTCATGCTTTGACCATGCAGTCACATGCAGTGAATAAAAGCACAATATAAGGGCCAGGGATATAGCAAAGTAGTACAGCATCTGCCTGGCAAGTGAAAGGTCCTGAGATTGATTCAATTCCCAGTTAAAAAAAAAAAAAAAAGCTCAACATGACAGTCAAAAAAAAACCTAGTCAAAAAAATTATGCCTTGATGATCTTCCTGGAAAATACACTACTGAAAACAAGCTTTCCTCGAGAATATTTTAAATGTGAAGTGTATTCTTTGCATATTCGAATTCATCAAATGGATTTTCAGGTTCTCACTGTCCTAAGTATTCCAAACTTTTACACTCTTTGTTGAGAGACTAAAATACAAACAGGTCTATCTAAATATAGTTATTTAAGAATTAAAAATAATGTTGGTTTTTAACATGGATGTGACCTCATTGAACATGTAAATATAAAATAATAATTTTTTGTTTAAAAATATTTTATTTTTAAAGATAAAGAATGAAAACATATTAACAAACAGATATAAAGAAAACAATACCCAAAGAATAGAAGCAATACAGAGTTTCAGGCAAGGTGATAGAAAATTAACAATAGATATTATATTACATATTGTACATATTGTTATCTGCAAATTGGTTACTCAGATAAACAAATATAAGCATTTAAGATGATCAAACAATTAAACATTAAATGTTCCTTTCAATAAAGCAATAGAAGTAGTTAGTACTACTCTCTCAGTTACCCTGTGTGTGTGTGTTTGCGTATATATACATATATATATATATATATACACATTTTCCCTTCTTTTTTTTTCTCTTATCCCTCATCCCAGTTGTTCCCTCCTTTTGAACAGTTTCTTTCTCTTTCACAATATCTATTGTACCTTTCAGATTTTATTTACTCTTTCAGCTTCCTCCGCTAGTGAGACAATATGGTATTTATACATGTGGGTCTGATCTATTTCACTTATGAGTATGGACTCTAGTTTAATCCACTTGCCTACGAAAGCCTCAAGTTTTTCTTTCTTTTTAGCTGAGCAATATTCCATTATGTAAAAATACCACATCTTTTTTATTCATTCCTCAGTGGATGGACATTTGGATTGCTTCCACGGATTTAGCTATTGTTGAGATAGTACTTATATCTGTCAAAACACTGTGTGAAATCATAATTTCCATTTAAATGCAATAATATGCTGCACTAATGATGCATCAAAAAGAAAACCTTATAGGAAATAAAAATGAATATGTACTGATTACTTTCAGTACATATTGTATAAAAAGTATTACGAATTAATTTTACTTTCACTGTAGTCCTTTTTGTGTTTTCTAAATTCATTCATTTATATAAGAATAAACTATCAATTTTATATTTATAAACATTTTACTATGAAACAGACGCAGACAGACAATGTTAATTCATCAAGGATGGGTGGGTGTAACGGTGCATGGCTCTAATCTCAGCATCTCTGGAGGCTGAGTCCGGGGGCTTCCCTGAGCCAGGAGTCAGAAGTGAGCCTGAAAAGCATAAGGAAAACTGATTTCAAAGATCCCAATTCAAAGAGGGCTCCAAATGTTACAATATCATCTTGAGTTTGTAGAAAAGTACCCTGTGCAGTTTGTTGCCTTTTTGACTCTGCATTGATAGTGATTGTGTGTCTGAATTACAGGAAGCATGATTAATTATTAATGAATTGCAGACAGATTGTGGACGCAATTTTAGCCTCGGATGCAGGCTTCCTGCTGCGGGTCAATATTCGTGATCTCAAGATCATTTTCAACTTCAAATCTGGTGTTTTTGTCTGAAGAGACATGAACACAGAATAGAAGGCCGTTGAGAACAGAGAACCATTATTCAAATATCGTGATATGATTTCTAGGATTTTCAAGGTACTAGTAAGTCAAATGCTAACTTTATCTTCATTGCCCATGAGGTCTTAGTGTAGAAAGGAGGAGTGAACTGTGCCAGGGAGGCGCACTATGGGCGTGGACATGTGCACACTTCTTGTGTTTTAACCTTCAGCCCTTGCTTGCTGCCTGCGGTGTTTAGTCCGTGAGCATCTCCTATCAATAAATACAAGTCACTGTGAGAGGCAAAAACACCCAGGCTATTTTTTGAGCTGATTATCATTAGCAGGGAATCTCGATAACAATTCCTGGGTGAATGATCTCACCTATTTTCTGCTATATTAAGTGCCATCTGTTAGCTTAGTCTAGGTCCGAATGAATCAGTTTCTGTCTGGCTACACCTGGCACGATGCAGAAGTACTGTGGCCCTTGGTTTGCCATGCCTTCAGGTGAGAGTGAATGCGCTTCGAGGACCTCCCTGCTTGCTGGTTACTCATCAACGAAGAGCTCTTTAAAGACTTCCTCTCAGTACAGACAAAGACAGAAAAAGAGCAGGGCGTCGTGGTGCTTGCCTGTAACCCCAGCGCTCAGGAGGCTGAGGCAGGAGGATCTTTGTGAAATGGAGGCCAGCCTGGGCTACAAAGTGAGCTCAAGTTCAGCCTGAACTGCATAGGGAGACCCTGTCCTGAAAAGACAAAAAAAA